>NC_133769.1:10878847-10938863 GCF_003597395.2 Chelonoidis abingdonii | reverse complement strand
GGCCCCAGGCTCAGTCGCTCACCAGCCATGGCCACGCTGGAGTCAGCCAGGCTGCTGAGCGGGTGCGATGGGGACCAGGCTCTGAGGGGCACAGGCCTTGTGTCCTTTAGGGACTGAGCCAGCGTTTCAGCAGCAAGTGTGGGGCTGCCCCAGGCAGCTGAGGGGTCCTCCCCAGCAAGAGCTGGCTGGCTGGGCCAGCCAGACTGCAGGGTGCCCCGTGCCAGGCTGAGCAATGAGGCAAGTTCCCTCAGCTCATTTGGTGATGGTGTGGAGGGGGCTGCCCTGAGCCTACCAGAGAAGGAAGCTGCAGCAACATCTCCTCCCAGCACCATGGCCCAGGGCACTCAGCCGGGAACATGCTGTCTGTGCGCCCTGGGCGGGCACACGCTCTGCGATGGGGACATCCTGTGAGAGGGCCTGGTGGAAAGCTCCATGCAGGGAGGGCTTCCAAACCAATGCCAATGTGACAGACTGGGAAGTCCTCAAGTCAGGGCTCTTGGCACAAGGCTGATGGCCAAAGGGCCACTGCTCTTGTGGGGATTGAGAGCAAGGAAACGGGCCATGATTAGCCACCAAGGCCAGGCCAGGGGTTGCTGCTTACAACAACCATACGGAAGTATTTCTTCACACAGCACACAGTCAGCCTGTGGCGCTCATGGTCAGGGAATGTGGTGAAGGCCAGAAGAATAACTGGTTTAAAAAAAGATTTAGATAATTCCTGGACAATAGGTCCATCAGTGGCTATTAGCCAAGCTGCTCAGGGACACAACTCCATGCTCTGGATGTCCCTAGCCGCTGTTTGCCAGACGCTGGGAATGGGCGACGGGCTGGATCCCTTGATGATTCCCTGTCCTGTTCATTCCCTGTGGAGGTCCCCTCGGCGTGAGAGCAGGGGGACGCTGCACCCTGGAGAACCATCGCCAAGCCAGAGCCTCACCCAAGAGCAGTTCGCCTGAGCCAGCAAATGGCAGGGCAGGGAGATATTTCTCCAGGTGCTTTCCCCCTCTGCTGCTAACCAGGCCGACACAGGCGATCGGGAGGGAGCAGTTCAGTGACTGCTCCAGGATTCTTCACTGGCTCCAGAAGCCTTGGCTGCTCTCGGAGATGGTGCGCCTTGCAACGATGCATCCTCTTCCAGCCAGTGCCTGTGGTGCCGAGACCCTGAGGTCTGAGCCTGGCGGCCGAGCAGAGCCGGAGGAAGGCCCCACAAGGCCATTAGAGCATGCGCTGGCCAGAACGCACTCTGACTGCTGTGCCCAACTCCCACATGGCATCTGGAATAGAGGGCCTCTCCAGCACATCACATGCAGCACAACCACTGGCTCCCGCCCCAGTCCATGCAGCCCAGTGTCCACACCAGCTGCTTCCAGGGACGATGCAAGAACCGGTTGTCACGGAGTGTGGGGGAGTCCGGCCCTGCACCCCTCTTCCTGGGACTCTCAGCCAGCCAGTGAAACAGAAGGTTTATTGGACAACAGGAATGCAGGTTACAGCAGAGCCTGGAGGCCCAACCAGGACCCCTCAATCGAGTCCTTCTGGGGGTTCAGGGTCTTTGGATCCCAGCTTAGGATTCCCTGAATTCCAACCGCCCAACCCAAAACCAAAACTGAACTGCACTTCCTCCAGCCGGCCCCTTCCTTTGTCCGGCTTCCCGGGCAAAGATGCTGACACCCTCCCCCCTTACCTGACTCAGGTTACAGGCTTAGGTCCTGTCCCTCACCTAAAGTCCTCCCTGGCTCTCCCATCCCCCACACACAGTCCCTACTGCATCACACCGGTCGATAGCAGCTAGGGGATAATCAGCCCCCCATAAAGATCTCCCACCGCCAGCAGAGATTGGCTTTAGCCCTGAAGCTGGAGGTTTTATATCCACTCCATTAGCGGTAACAACTCTGGCTAATTCTTGTGATCCACTGAAATGTCCAATCCCTCTCTCAATCTTGCTAAGTCTTGAACTCTGACATCCAGTGTCAGGGAGTTCCACAGGCTAATGTCACCATGTGCAGAATAAGTATTTCCTTTTTTTTTATCAATTTTGAATATGCTCTTGAATGGAACCAGGCTGGGCAGATGCTCCTGAGTCCCTATCTCTGTCCTTCTCATTATTTAATCCTCATTCCATCCATCTGGTCTTGCATGTCTTCACCCACTGCAGCCCTTCCTGCAGCATGAGCAGCCTGCTGTTTGTAACCTTCACGGGCAGCTCCCTAGTGGCCAGTGCTTCAGCCTGGCTGGCTTTGGAGTTGGGAGGCTGGGGACATTCTGAGCAGCTCCCTCATTTGTTGCCCAAGGATGGAGAGGTTCGTGTTCCTTGGACGATTTCACAGCTACTGGAAGCTGTGCTTCATAGCTCCTTGAGGGCAGCCTTGCCATCTGTGCCTCGCAGCCCAGAGAGCCTCTGGCATGTGTTAGACATCAGGAGAGCCCTGGAGAGCTACCTGAGCCCGGGGCGGGGCCAGGATCCCCTCCACATGCATCTGCGATTGCCGCCCTGGGGCAATAAGCAAAACGCAAGGAGTTGTCAGCGTCTGTCCAGAGCCCCTGCATGCTGGCAGGTGACACCCAGGACTCTCCCAGTAGTCTCTGATACATCCTTTGGCACCAGCGTCCTGTGCCCATGCCACCGATATGGCTTGGCTGCATGGCTCATATGGCCTCCATGCCCTTACTCTGCTCATCCTTGAGCTGTGGGATCCCCAGCTCAGAGAGTGGGGATTTGCCTTGCTGTCCGCTCAGCGTTCCCTGTCCCCCAGCCTGCTTACCGCTCCGACCCTCCCGAATCGGTGTTGGGGTGGCGGATCCCTAGGGTCAGAGGGACTGTTCCGCCCCTTGGGGTCCTTGTCTGGGGTATTCCCCGAACATGACACGCCTGTACTCCGCCCCCATGTTGGGATCAGTGGAGCTGTGTCTGGTGGTCACAGCCAGCATTAGGAAGCCAGGTCTGGCACACACAGCACTGCCACAGAGAGCTCACAGCCAGGACAGATGGAGCAGGGTGCAAGGAAGCAAAGAGACTTGTCCAAGGTCACTCAGCTGGTCGGTGGCAGAGCCAGGAATTGAATGTAGGTTTCCTAAGCCAGCGCTTTCCCTGCTGCTGCCGGCTGAGCCCCTGAGATCCAAAGCTGCAGCTACCCCAGCCCAGTCTGCAAAAGGCTCAAAGAGAAATTGATCCAGCAAGGCCAAATAGCCCGTAAAAGGAAATGCTGGTGGAAAAGAGCTGGCCGGATAAGTCTCTTTCCCCCGTGCCCCCAAATTCCAAGTCTTTTGGGGAGGAGGTAAGATTTACTGGCCATGTTAAAGCAGGGATGTTGATGCTGCTGGAATGGCTGGAGAACAGCCTGCCCTGTAGCAAGGCCATTTTCTTTGGGGAAAAGACAGCCTGGCTCTGATTTCAGCTGCTCTTGCCAACTTGCCCCTCAGAGGAGCGAGAGCTCAGGGAAACCCGTGTCAGCAGAAGGCTCCGGCTGCTGTGAGCTGGGCTGCTGCAGCGGTTCAGGGTCTCTGAAGAGTAACTGTCTAGGGGAAGAAAAGAGGGGTTGGGACAGCGGAAAGGCCAATGAAGAAAAGGGGTGTGTGTGCAGTGCTCCCTCCCCTCCATCAACTTCCGTGATGGCTGTGAGCCTAAGGAGGGTTGTCACACACACACACGCACGCACACTCGCTCGCTCGCTCGCTCTCTCTCTCTCTCCCTCCACCTGCTGCCATAGAAGGGGAACAGAAACTAAGCAGTGCAAATCAATCTGACTAATGAAAGCTTTGCTGTGGTTCTGTGAGGCTCACTGGCCAGGGGCCACAGAAGGGCCACTGCCCGATTCCTTGGGCTAATGTAAATGTGGAGTAATTCTCCTGACTCCAAGAGGGTCACTGGAGTGAGCGAGCTCAGAATCTGGCATGGGACGGGCACCCTGCGCATGTGCCAGCGTCCCGCTGAGATTAGGGGCTGGGCTGCAGGAAGGTTCAGGGGCGTGTGCGTGTGTATATTTGCACGCTTGTAGAGCCCAGAGCTGCGCTGAGTGTGACATGCTTGCACATGCGCACGGTCCATCCACCAGCTCTTGCTCCAAATCATCATGTCACAAGCAGTGGAGTCCAGTGGGAGATCACAGAGACTGATGCTAATAGAACGGAGAACGTATTGTTCCGGCTCTTTTACATACAAATAGCCTGCATTGGGTCCCGCCTTTGTGGGTGTTTCCTTTAACCCCAGCACTGGCCGCTCAGCTGGTAGCACTGGTAGCCTGCTCTCTGGCTGGGAACAGCGTAAGCGTTCTCTTGACATCATTCAGTTCTCTAGGGCGAGCGGGGAGGGGAGTTGTTGGGATGCCAGATGGGGTGGGAGGGTGCCCACCTAGCAGGGAGATCAGAGCCTTGCTGGGAGAAGTGGAAACCAAATACCTTCTAATTTTCCTAGTCTGGCAGGAGGAGGAGGATGTATTTTTAAAATATTGTCTCTGGCTGGCTGCTGACTCACCAGCCAGGTGAAGCGAGCAAACCTGTGACTAACCCAGCACTAACTAATTTTGGGGAAGGATCACGTTCCGATTGACAACAGCCCTGTAGCAGTTGGTTGTGCTGGAAGAGGATAAATGGCTTGTGGTTTTATAGTCGTATTGCACTCTTGGAAACAGGATCTTCTAATCCGTGTGTGTCGTACTTCACCACTGCAGATCTCACACACCCACGCACTAGTGTACACAAAGATCTGTGCAATATCTCGATGCATTTTAAATATTGAACTCTATCACTGTCAGGTACAGAGCTGTAGGCCAGCTACAGTATAGAACAGGGACATCCCATAGACACAATGGATGTAACTGGGCATTATCTGTGTCGCATGCTGAGAATACACATGCAGAATAGGGGCATTGAACTCTGTACACTGTAAAACCATGAACCATTTATATATACATACGAATATGTGCCACACAGGTTATAGGGGTGTGTGTGTGCGAGTGTGCATGTATGTGTGTGTGTATATGCAAAAACTGGAGACTAAATTGAATCATTCTAGTGTGAAGTACGGACTTGTAGTCCTTTAAACTCCACCATCATTGGCTGGATTTGCTACCACCTCTGATGACTGGGGACACACTCATATGCGCCTGGTGTATCTTTTGTGGGTTACAGGAAAACTACCATGGAATATGAAAGGATTCTGAACACTTTTTTTTTTAATTAAATGCATCTTTTTTGTCCCTCATTGCAACCCCTGGGCACCTCTTCGAAGTATACCCCCCCGCCCCGGGTGGACTAGGGAGAACCTCAGAAGGGTGCGTTGCCAGTCGGCGGCTGCTGCTACTTGAAAACTCATGCAAGCTTCTGCAAAAACATCCGCAGCAACGAAGCCAAAAATATTGCAGCAGTAAATAATTACTGTTTAAACCCCAGGCGGAGTTTCTGTGGGAACGTCTGACCCGCCAGCCAGAACAACCCGGGCGCTTTGGCATGGCTTGTCCGTGTTTGGGGATGTCCCCAGAGGAAGGCATCTGATGCTGCTTAGAACGGGTCAGAGCAGCGAGCGCTCGTCCCATGCGTACGCTGCTGGTCCATTGAAGGAAATTTCTCCAAAATCAAGGCCAGACTCCTTAATGCAAGTTCTCCTGTGACAGAACCATCATTACTGGCTGCATGGGGTCACCCTAATCCTGTCCCCCTCCCCTCTGCAGACTGAGCTGGGCCCAATTGGGAAGCCTTTCTGAGGGGAAAAGTGACCGAAGGCAAGGAAGGATTCCTGTCGCTCAGTTGCATTGAAAAGGTGTGATGGAGTAGGGACTGTCTGGTGTGGGGAACGGGAAAGCAGTGGGATGTCTGTAGGTGAGGACAGGTAGTCAGGTTGAATGTGAGCCGGCAGGGGGCGAGGGGTGAGCTGCTGGGCAGAGGAGAAGGAAACAAAGGGTTTGAGTTCGGGCCGGAGGAGGAGAGGCAGGACAGTTTGGGTTTGGCTATGGGGAGGAATTCAAGGGGATCCCTAGCTGGGATCCAAGCACCCTGAACCCCCAGAAGGACTCAGTGGCAGGGGTCCGGACTGTGCCTGCAAGCTCTGCTGTAACTGTGTTTCTTGCTGTCCAATAAACCTTCTGTTTTTTACTGGCTGGATAAAAGTCACTGTGGGTCCCAGGAAGAGGGGTGCAGGGCCAGACTCCGTGACAAAAGGCAATTGGCACATTTTAAGGGTGTAAGGGAACTGTCTTAGCCTGAGCTCCTGCATAACACAGCCAGAGGATTTCACCCAGGGATGCCGGCACTGGAGGGAAGGATTTTGCTTCTGCAAAGCATGATTTGACTCGGAAAAGTCACTGGTGCCGTCTCCTCATCAGATTCCAGGCTTGTGTCACACTGATGCCATAACAAATTTGCTTGGTTTCAGAGTATACAACTGCTTGTTTTTCCCCTAGCTGCCAGCCTTGCGGCTTCAGCCTGGGCTGTAGGAGGCAAGCTGTGATCTTTCCTGTTCAAGCATCATCACCGGTGGTAAAGAATTCTGCTAGCCAAATTCAGCCCTTGATGACATCTGTGGAACTCCATTGTCTGCAGTGGAGGCTGCAGGAGCTTGGCCGAAGCCCTGCGATTGGCATGTCTGGATGATGCTCGAAGAGGTGCAGACTTCAGCTCCCCTTTGGCTGTAGTGGGAGTAAAAAGGGGTGACAAGTGTCATTAAGGGCACCCGCTGGCGGGTCTGAATCCCCCCCGGGAGCAGATCTGCTGAGCTTAGTTATTTGTCAGTCAGGTCACCCTGGAAAACTAGCTGCTTGTCCTAGTGCTCTCCATTGGGGCTACCCCACCTAGCCCTTCACAGAGCAGGCCCAGGGTGAGGCTGGGCTTGTGTGTCCCATGGGGACTCCCAACAGTCACGCTGCCCAGTTCTCATGGCACTGAAAGCCAGAATCACGCGGGAATCTGCCCTGACGCACGCCCTAGCCCTCGGCACAAGAAATGCAGCCTCAGCCTGGAATGGCTAGGAGAGGAAGGGGGTCCCAAGGCCCCAGCAGCCTTGACAGCCTCCCACCTCACCGGGAGCAAAGCATCCTCTGTCCCAACCAGCTTCCTGCTGGAAGGTGCCAGCAGCGTGGTGGGAGACACCCCTGCCAACGCCATCCCAGAACGGGGAGGCTGCGGCACCGGGGGGGGATTTCTCGGCGCTGTTCTGACATTTACTTCTTTTGAAAGTGCATCTTTGTTAGTAAATATTTGCCTTTTGTGGGTATTGCAGCTAATTAAATACCTGGTGCTGTGATTTGCGGGGGTGGGAGGGAAGGGGTGCGACAGGCCTCGCCCGTGACTCATTGAGAGAGTCCAGAGCTGGGGAACCCACCTAACCTGGCTGTTGTGCTGCCCCTGAGAGCCAGGAGTTCTAATCCCGCTGACACCTTGGACAAGTCACTTCCCCTTCCCCGTGGCCCGTCTCAGTTGCGGGCAGGAGCTAGCAGTTATACAGCATTTATAGCAAAGCCTGGTGCAGTGCCACTGAAAAGTCTCTCAAATCCTGTCGGTTTTCGGGAGAGAATCCAGCGTCGTTCTAGGTCAGTGTAAGCCTGCGCCAGTGTCATTGTGCCATTGGTTCAGACACAGCACAGCCTGCATCATGGCAGGGGATTGGCCCTTGCGTCCCTCTAACCCCGTGGGTCTGTGATCGTCTGAGGAACTCGCCAGGTCTTTTTACCCTGGGGTGCCTGGCCTGTGGGTTTTGGGAATCGGCGCAGTTCTGAGTTGGCTTCCGGGCCTGTGGGGGGGGTCTCTGTGGTTGGCATGTGTGGTGCCGGGTATGCCTGGAGCCGAAGTGGGTGTGTCTGAGGGGTTGTGATGGAGGAGTATTCAAAGCAGCTTTGACAAGGACTCCTGGGCGCGGTGTTAGGGTCTTGCACCGTCTGCCAGCAGCACTAACCGCAACTCCTAGGCATTGTTCTAAAACAATGCACAGGGCCTGGCCCGGCGAGACCTCCGCGCCCCCAAGCGATGCGCAGAGGGAGCTGCCTTCCCAAGCTCCTCTAATGCACCCCGAGCATGGTCTGAGCAAGAGCTGCCCTGGGAGGTTGTAGCTCCATCCGCCGTCCCTGGGCCCCTTGCAGCCCCCTTCCCTGGAGACCGGACTGCAGGGCCTGGCTCCCCATCTCACGGAGTCCTGTACTGCAGGCCATGGCTGCTATGGCCGAGGAATAGCTCAGATTCCTCTGCCTGTCCCGTCTCCTCCCTCCCCACCTTCTCCGTGTGATCCACGAGTTGCCCCCTCGGTAGGGGGTTCTGCTGGATGGCGCGGGGGGTCCTGGCCATTACGGAAGCTGTTCCCACCCCTCTGTGGCTGTTGGCCATGTCCCTGCGTCTCCCCCTGGACGCCTGGCTCTTCGGGATTCCTTCGACAAACAAGCTGGGGTGTTTGTCGAAGGGGGTGCCGGGGTGGGCCCAGCCCTGGAGTCATAAAACCATTCCAGCGCCTGCCTGTCTGAGAAAACAATGGCAAAGGCTTCTGCCCAGAATCCCCTGCAAAGATTGCCCCGCTCTCCATCCCCGTACACCTCCCCGCTGGCTTCTCTTCCTGGCCTCGGCCTGGGCTGTTGGCTGATCTGCCGTGTCTCTGCAGCCCCCGAATAAACTGCCTCCCATAGCCTTAATCGTTACTGAACGATATTCAGGGAGCAAAGTTTGGCAGAGCTCGGGGAGAAAGGGAAGCAAACGGGCTCTCTGCTGCCTCTAGCAGCTGTAGCGTTCAACCGCAGCCATGCTCTCAGCTGCAGCTCACCCCCGGCCAAAAGCTCTCCCCTCGCCGGAGCGCTGAGCCGCAGAGCCGGGTTCCTGAGGAGAGGAGGCTGGTTTCGCTCTCCCTCTGAAGTCAGTTTTTTGCTAGAAGCAAGAACGTTATTTGCTTTGGTATTTTAATTTAAAACCCAAATTAAAACTAAGCGCTTAACTAAAACCACTGTGTGGCTCCAGCCCGATCCCTGCCTGTCTGGGTTTGGGGGAGATAGTCCCCCCGGATAGGAGGGAGGAGCGCACAGCGCAGGAAGAGCCCGGAGCACAGACCCAGTTCGTGGCAGAGCTGGAGCAGAGACCCGAACGAAGTGGTGCAGCGTTTTCATTAACCGATCAGCCGGAGTGATAGAAGCCGTCCCGGAAGATAAAATCAGACACATGTTTTGACAGAAACACTCCCAGTTTCCACAAAATAAATAAATAACCCGACTAAATTAAATGTACAGAACCCCAGCAAGACACTCCCACCACTTCTCCTGCGGGCGCTGGCCGAGTCGGACTCATTGGAGCGTTTGGCTCTGCAAGGTGCAGAGGCCGTGAGTGGTTTGGGGTCTCTGCAGCCCGGGGCAGGGAGGTTAATGACCTTCCTGCCTTTGCTGCAGGATCACAGGGTCCTGGCAGCCCCAAGACACAGCCTGCCCTGCTCGCTTCCAGGACAGTCTTCTCCTGCCTGGCCCAGGCCTCTGTCCTGAGAATCAGAACTTGGGACGCGGCCTGGCAGACTCCTGCCACAGAGCCAAAACCAACCGGCATACTCCCCAGATCCATGACCCCGAAATGCTGGGGGGTGGGGGAATGCTTAGCAATTTGTTCTTTAATTCTAGGGAACGGGGCGGGAACCGGTCTGTGCTAAGCCCAGTGCCATCCTGTCTCAGGGCCATGAGTCCTCGCCCTCACCCCTGGGGTACGGCAGGCGGGTTCTCCTGCGGACTGAGCCTTGCCCCCCAGCAGACATTCGGTGAGAAGTCTCGTTGGGGTATCAGTGCCCTGTGCCCCTGCCTGCAGGAGGAGACGCCCAGAGATTGCCTGGCTGTGCTTCCGCCAAGCGGCAAAGGGGGGGCCTGTTTGTCAGGAGATTGGAAGTGACCCGCCCCCTCCTCCAGAGCACCCTGGGGAGGGGGGGTCCCTCTCGCTCCGCTGGGTCTGGGGGGTTGACAGGGCTGCTTGTTGATTTGGGGTTTAGCTCATGGCTCCTCCTGGATGTGGTGTCTTGACAAAAGTTGTGTGTAGGTCAGGGAGGCAGGATCCCACTGGGTACAGCCAGCCAGTGCCCTGTTTCTGGGGGTTGCGATGCCCAAGCCCCTGGCAGGGTGTGGTGGACTTGTGTTCTTTGGCTGCCATTGTCGTCTGGCTGGGCTCCCCTCCCTGCGCGTCCCAGGATGCGTGGGGACAGGTTTAACTTTCTCTGGACCAGGATCAGCACTAATGATTCCTCTGCCCATCAGTGATGGGGAAGTTCTCTGGTGGTGGTGGCTGCATGGTGGGATGAGGGTGCTCGGCAAGCTGTTCCTTGCCGCTGCCGGCCTGGCCCGTGGCCCTACGGGGAGTTTGGGCAGGGGGCTGGCTCGCTGGGAGGGCCAGGGTCGGATCAGGGCAGGGCCTACCCCGGAGGTGAGGCCTGCCTTTGGTTAGCCTGTTGTGTCTCGTTCACACACCAGCCCAGCCCCACGCATGGCAGCCTGCAGCACGCGCCCTCCCCTGGAACAAGCTAGCGAGTGATTCATTCATGGATTTAGCCCCTCTCTCGTTTAATGACGAATTAATATTTTACAGCAGAGGAACCTATAAATCACAGCGTTAACTGCCTCGTCTGTGCCTGCCTGGGGAACTGGCCCCTGTCCTTCCCCCCCCATCCCGGGCGCCCCACAGAACGGCCAGTGGACACAGGCCTTTCCAGCCCCCGTGTGTGGGTCACGCCCGGCTGGCAGGAGTCCCTGGGAAAGAACTGTCCCTTCAGCCGGCAGCTCTGTCTGGCTTGTGCACATTGCGGAGCTGGCATCGGTTGGCACAAAGAAAGTGACCAGGGCGGGGGGAGCTTGCGCCTTACATCCCATTCTCAGAGTCTGGAGGGCGTTGGCCCATCGTGGTTGGGAAAGATTTGGTGACCCTTTATGGTAACTAAAGCGGGTCGCTTTAAAAGCCTCCGTCGTGTTGCAGGGGCAGATGCAGAAATTTCACTCAGCAGCCGTCTCCCAGAGACCATCCCCTGGCGTGAGGACAAGAGGAAATCCTCTGCGGCTGGAGGGTCCAGCATCCCAGAGCCGGCTCAGGCCTCTGGGGCAGCAGAGCATGGGGGAGGGCAGCTGAGAAATGGGCTAATGCAGGATCCCGCAACATTGGCCAGGACCAATTACAGCTTCTCGTGGCAGGGCCATCCCCCCCCCTCCCCCCAGGGCTAATGGGCTTTGTCCCTCTGCGCTTCCTTCCAGCCCCCCACGTCCCCCTCCCAGCTGCTTTTCAAATGGCCTGTGCTCCCTGGGAGAATTTCCTTTCAGTGCAATTTCTCTGCTGGCCGAGTCTATTGAGGTGCAGCACTCAAGCTGACTAATGGACCCGCGCAATGGCGGTCTGCTCTGGCTTTTGCTGAGGGGGTCGCCCCGCAATCAGCCGGGTGGCCTCCCCTGCCCCGCGGACTCCTTTCGTAACTTCTAATCAGTCCGGTGCTGACAGCCAGGCGCTTTCCCTGTGGTGGGGGTCGGCCTGGTTCAGAGGCTCCGGTTCAGGGAGCAGGACCCGAGCAAGGGAGGCCGCCGGCTGGCCCTGCGCCAGGTTGGCCTTTTTCTTCTTTTTAATATGATCCTGCCAGTCCTTGTGCAGTTTAATTCCTACATGCAAACTAGCCATGCCAGGGGCTTTCAGCATCTGCAGCTTAACATGTGAGGCTGGGGAGAGAGCCCTGGCTGCCTTGTCTGTCCTTCCATCCAGGCACCTGTCTGGCTCCCCTGCGCCCACCCACTTGCTCCACGACTTCCCCCTCTCTGACACCAGTATGCTAATGCACCTTAGCCTTGCTAGGCCACCAGGCTCCCAGGCAGGAAGCCAGCCCTCCGGCACCATGAACTTGGGAGTGTAAATAGCATGCAGAGAGTGGGTAATCCAATACCCTGCACTGGAGAGAACTCCTGGGAATCCCGAGCAAGCATTAATTGCGAGGGGAAGGGGGCGGGGAGCTGGGTTATTGCTTGCGGGGAGCGGCTTGATGAGGTTGCAGTTAGTTCTCCCCTCTCCTTTGGCAACTCAGTAGGGCTGGTTGTTCCCCATGCACCCACTCGCACCAGGGCCCTGTGCCAGCCGGGAAGCTCTCGGACTCGGCTGCGGCTGCCGGCGCTCAGTGATTTTATTTCATTTGAGGAGAGGCTCCAGCCAGCTTGGAAAATGTTCAATGCTTTTTTTAAATGAACCTCTTCGGTTTCTCTCCCCTGCTCCCACTTTATTTTATTTTGGCTTTTCTGACCAGTACCAGGTCAAAACCCTTTGGGTTTGATTCTGTTTGATTCCCACCTCGGGCCAGCGGGTCAATTTAATCCTTTAGGGACGTGTCATTAAAAATGTGAACAATGTTTATTAAAATACAAAAATACACTTGTTTCTCAGAGTACAGGCCGATTGTTCTGGAGTCACTCTGTCTGTTCTGACCCTTAGATTTGAATCCTTTCACTTTATTTGTTAAAAGCTCAGCTCAGAAAGGAAAGAAGTTCCGCTGGAAATGGGCTCGGCCTCCCTCAGCGTTTCCCTGTTCCCCAGACACCTTCCACAAGTTGGTTTTGGGGGTGAATGTGCCAGGGAGGAGAGCCTTTTCCCCCTTCCATGGTTTGCAAGATGCTCACATGAGCAAGAGACACTCTCTCAATCTGACGATTCCCCCATGCGTAATCTGGTTGCATTTCTATAAACAAGTGAGAGTATTTCTGCCTTGCAGCAGCTCCCGTTTGATTTGCTCCTGCCCCCACCAGGTGACAGATATCTTAAAGAGCCCTCGATTGATTGGGGAACCCCAGCAGTTGGGGAGGGGAGAAAAACTTCAGCTCTTGCCACCTTAATAAAGATGGTAAAAAAATCCTAAAATTGGAGCATAGTCTACAGTCATCTGTCAGCTCTCCCACATCATAGCCACACACACGCAGCGCACAAGGCTGCTAGGATGTCCTCTAGCCAACCTGACCTAACCTTCCCTTGCTCCCTTCCCTCCTGGGAAAGTCAAAGGCGCACACACATGGTCCCTGTGCGCAGCAGGTTAAACTGAACTGCAGGAATCTGGTGCAGTGTGGAAGCATTTGACTGAGAGTGACGCCAATTTCTCTCTCTCTTTCACTGCTCCGTTGGGATATGTGATCCCTACAGAGCCGGCACACGCACAGCCCTGCTGAAATACATGGCAAACGTTGGCTTTTTTTTCTTTAATACAGATATATATTTAGCCCCATGGTCTCTCCATCTCCCTCTCCCCCCCCCCCCCCCCACCCCACAAAAAAACCATTATTGCATTTGTAACATTTTGGCACAGTACAAATTCTTGGGGCGCTTTTTCCTTCTTTTTTTAAATAAGATAAATCTGCAAATATCGACGTTGGGCTTTCAGAAAAGATGGTTATAGAAACGGGTTTGTGTCCCGCATTCTGTGGAACAGCGCCTAAGAGCTGATCCTTCCTCCCCCGCTCCCTGCCTGGCCCTTCGCTCGGTGTGTTCCCAGCCTCGCGCCAGAAAGTCAGTCTGGCCTCGGTTTTGTTTTAGGTTCTGATCCCCCCCACCCCTTTTGCTTTAAATAGAACTTGCAAGTTAGAAAATAGGTTTTTTAATTTTAATATAATCTGCTTCTCTTATCAGCCCATAGATTTAATATATAAGCATATACAAGAAAAAAAGTCTCTCCCCCACTCTGTACAAAAGTTGCTGACTTGTTTTGTTTTGTGCATTCTATTGCATGTATAATTTCTGAAAAAAGTCATATTTGAGTTTCCTGTACTTTGTCCTTGGTGTGGGTCTGAATTATATAAGGTTCAGAGATAGTGGTTACCGTGGGGTGTAGCGAATTCCCCAGGCTGTTTTCTGTCCAGTGGGCCCCATGTGACGGTTTGTAGGTGTTGTAGTTAATATGGTCATGAATTGTAGGCAGCACAACTGCCCCCTCACCTGATACACTGGGCGGAGCCGCTGGTGCCGCTGGCAGATCCTCGTCCACCTGAATGATCTCCACGGTCCGGGCGGCCGTCACCGTGCTGCGTTGCTGGTGCCGCTTGCGAAGTTTGTAAAAGACAATCAGCATGGCCGCTGCCAGCAACGTCACCGCCACGAAGCAGCCGATGATGATTTTAGTGGTCTTCATCACCTCGTCCAGGCTGGTCTGCATTTTGTCATTAGTGTCCGCAGTGGGCACCGCCATCTGCTTGGGCGTTTTGGTGGTCTGGATCAGCACTGTCGTGGTGGTGGTGTATGCCGGCTGGTACCCTGTCGAAGTTGTTGGCACTGGTTTAGTGAATTTTGGGGAGATGTCTTCGGGGGAGATCTCTGTGGTTTCCACCGTGACAGTGGTGAAGAAGCTGTAGTTGGAAGTGTTGAGCTCGGCCGTGCTCACGTTGAGGTAGGCCGAGGCATTGGAGTTCCCTGCCACATTGGTGACCATGCACGTATAAACCCCGGTGTCCGTTAGCAAAACATGGGAAAAGTTCAAGGTCCCATCATTGAGGACGGATATCCGTGGGTGGTTGGACGCGTGGCTCAGAACGGTCCCGTTAGGCAGCAGCCACCTCACGGAGGACATGGAGGGAGTTCGGCACTTGAGCTCCGCCACTCGTCCTTCAGAGATGTTTAGATCCATGGGGGCGTCCATGATAAAGGGCGCAGAGCACTGGAAGGAGGTCTGGTCCACCTCCACCAGAAACTTGCCCCTCATGTGCATCGGGGCGTGGCAGCGCCCGCAGCAGGTGGAGTTGGTGGGGATGTACTCCCGCAGCCACCAGGAGAGCCACAGGATGTCGCAGTCGCAGCTCCAGGGGTTGTGGTGCAAGTGCAACTCCACCAGGTATCTCAGGGGGGCAAAAAGGTCGTGTGGCAACGAGGTCAGGTTATTGTGGGCCAGGTTGAGCTCCACCAGCGAGGTGAGGTCGTCGAACGCGTTCCGCTCAATCAGGCTGATCTGGGAGTTCATAATCCACAACTTCTTGAGAGACTTTAACCCATGGAAAGATCCTGGCTTGATGTCAGGGAAGTTATTCCCCGACATCTCCAGTTCCTCCAGCCCCACGAGGGGCGTGAGGTTCGGCATGTCTTTAATGTTACACATCCCAAGATTAAGGTACTTCAGGTTGTATAATCCCTCAAAAGCCCCCTCAGAAATATACTCCAGCTTCTTCAGCTCACCCAGGTCCAAGCGCATGAGGGACGGGACCCGGTTGAAGGCGTATGAAGGGATGCTCTCAATGGGGTTGTTCCTGAGCCACAGCTCCCGCAGCTTGGACAAGTACTCAAAGGCCCCGCTTGGGATGACGGTCAGCCAGTTGTCAAACAATTCCAGGGTGTTGAGACTGGCCAGCCCATTGAAAGCACCCACCTCAATCTGGCGGATGGAGTTCCTGCCCAGCTGCAAGACCTCTAAGTGGTGCAGGTGCCGGAAGGTGTCCGCTTGGATCAGCTGGATGTTGTTCTCCATGAGGTTGAGATAGCGGGTGTTGGAAGGGATGCCCTGAGGGACCTCTGCCAGGCCGCGGCGCGTGCACACCACCTTGCTGAACTGGTTACTGCAGGAACAGACGGAGGGGCAGTTCGGGGCTCCAGCCCAGGCAGCTGCTGCAGACAGAATCCACACCTGCGCCGTGAGGTAGACGACCGAGAGCAGGGCAGCATTCCAGGTGTGGTGCAGAGTTGCCTGCCACAAGAGCTTCATGATGTGGCACGTTCATAATTCACCATTGTCCGGGATTTGGCACAGAAAGGAGAAGGGGCCCTATTCCCTTGGCTTAAACCAGCTATTCGTTCCTCTTTCCAGCTAACAAAGGGGGGGGGGGAGCTGGGGGGAGTCAAGGGAAAATGGGGTTAAAAAAAAAGAAGCAAAGCAAAAGCCCCCCCCCCTTCCCCCCAGCCAAGCCCCCTGCTCTGTAATTGGCACCTGCCTGGGGAGGAAGGGGTCTGTGAGCTGCTCTTTAAGCTCTCGCCACAGGATGCTGCTCCATCCCCCCCTTCCCCTCTCCGGTGCAGCTTTGAATGAACAAAGGGGAGGAAGGGGGAGGGGGGAAGGGGAAAGGGGGTGAAAGACAAAATGGCTCCTAGTAAATCCAAAGCAGGAGCCGGGAAAGCAGCGTGGAAGGAGCCCGGCTGGAGGTGAGGCCCGCTTGGCTAGGCAGGTGCATAGTTGCCTTCTGCCCCGGGGAGCAATGCTGCCAGCGCTTTGCAAATTTGTCCTTGGCTCCGAGCGCAGGCTGCTGCTCGCAGCTGCTGGGGCTGCTGCTCCATCGCTGGAGCATGCACCCTGCCCCCCCCCCACCCCCGCCGGGAACAGCCAGACAAGGAACCAAAGAGAATCACTCTCTCTGCTCGCTGCCCCTTTGCCAGTCTCTTCCTCCGCTCCGTGCTCGCTCCCCTCCCCTCGGGGGGCTCTGCTGGGGCTCGCCGGAGGCTAGTGGTCACTGCACGCCCCCCCTCCCTCTGTGTGCAGGGCTGCGGTGCCTTGCCCGGCTGCAGCCTCCTCGCACTTTGCGGCGACCCGGCAGCTTCTCGGGGGAAGGGGGCACGCGGCCGTGTGGAGGGGGGGCCGCTCTGAAGTGCTGCTGTCCTGCTGAGGGGAGCGCGCCAGCGTTAGCGCCGAGCCTGAGCTTCGGCGCAGGATGGGCAGGGCAGGCGGCTCCCCTCCTGTGGCCCCGGCCGGCTCCCCCACGGCTCTGAGGTAGTGAGTTGTGGCGCCAGCCTTCCGGTGCCGTTAACGTCTTTGTTGCCCGTCAACTGCGGTGGCGGCGGGAGGAGGCGGAGGAGGCGCAGCAGCGGCACAAACGGCAGCAGCAGCAGTAGCGGCGGCGTGAGCCACACCGGAGCCCGGTAACATCTTCCCTTCCTAGCCGTGCCGGCGGCAGCCCTCTCCCCTGGCACCCGGGCTCCCCGCGGTGGTGCTGGTGCAGGCGGCAGCCGCGCAGGCTGCTCTCTCATCCTTTTGTCCTTCAGTGGGAACGTGAATGTACTGCTGACGCATCGTGTGCTGGGCAGAGCAGGAGCGTGATGCAGGGCTCGCAGCCTCCCCCTCCTCTGCTTCCCTCCAGGGGTTAACGGCCAGGCTGCCTTCGCTCGCTCCGTGCAAGGAGGGCCAGGGAGCCGGGGCGCGAGGAGCCGCTTCGGTCCGTGCTGCTGCAGGAGGAGGCAGGGTGGCCGCGGACGGGGCGCCGGCGACCCCCGCTCCCCCGGCTCTCAGGGTAGAGGCCCAGCGATGCCCTGCCGAGGGCAGAGCGGGCTGCTGTCCGGGGGCCTGCGTGGGGGCCCGGGTGAGGGGGCGGCGCAGGGACAGAGGCAGGCAGCACTGAGCAGCTCAGACCGTTCCTCTGCCTCCCCCACGTGCTCCGTCCCCGCCCCCGGGTTTCCCAGGTGTCCTCATTCCACGAAGAGGGGAGTGCGGCTGGGCAGCCTGGGGCTGGGGTAGAACGGCCGTGTCCCAGGGCTCGGGGGGTGGGGGATGTCTGAACTGAGTTGACCCATACCCTGAGGGGTGGCTGGAGCTGCACCATCCTGTGACCGCGGTGGGAGGAGGGATGTTGGGCATCGCCCTGTCCTGTGACCCGGGTGTGTGTGTCTGGAGTCCCCCTGTCCCGTGACCCTCAGGGATAGTTGTGGGGTCGCCCCATCCCTTGTCTCTGGGGGGTGGGTGTCTGCAGTCACCCCGTCCCTTGACCCCAGGATGGGCAGGGGGTGTCTGGAGTCATCCCCATGACCCCAAAGAGTGGAAGGGGTCTGGAGTTGTGTCATCCCTTGAACGTGGGAGGAGTGGGGTGTCTGGAGTCGCCCCATCCTATGATCGAGGAGGAGAGTGCGGTCATCCCATCCCGTGACCTGGGGGTGGGGGGTGTCTAGTGTTGCCCAATCCTGTGACCCCATGGAGAGGGGAGGGGAGTGAGGATCACCCTGTCTCGTTAGCCATGTGTATGTGTCTGGAATCACCCCATCCTATGACCCAGGGCGGGGTCTGGTGTTGCCCCATTCTGTGACCCTGTGGGGGGGAATTTGGAGGGGGGAGTTGCCCTGTCTCAAGTGTGTCTGGAGTCGCCCCGTCCCATGACTGTGTGTGTGTGTGTGTCTGGAGTCGTCCCGTCCTGCAACCCGGGGGGCGGGGTAGTGGGGGTATCGCCCTGTCCCATGACCGTGTGTGTGTGTCTGGAGTCGCCCCATCCCGTGACCCGGGGGGCGGGGTAGTGGGGGTGTCGCCCTGTCCCATGACCGTGTGTGTGTGTCTGGAGTCGCCCTGTCCCATGACCGTGTGTGTGTGTCTGGAGTCGCCCCATCCTGTGACCCGGGGGGCGGGGTAGTGGGGCTGTCGCCTTGTCCCATGACCGTGTGTGTGTGTCTGGAGTCGCCCCATCCCGTGACCCAGGGGGTGAGGTGGGCGGGGTCGCCCTGTCCTATGACTGTGTGTGTGTTACTAGATTCACCCTGTCCCAGGGGTGGGATCTGGAGTCACCCCCATCCCATGCCCCTGAGGGGCGAGGGGGGGGGTGACGCAGGAGGGAGCGGGACCGGGGACGTGTCTAGTTTTACTCGCACTGTCTGCATGAGGGATGGGAGAGCAAGGGGGGATACCTGAGCCAGGAATGGGTGGCCCCAGGTGACACCTTTGCTGAGAAGGAGCCAGGGGGAGGGGAGTGAGTCAGCTGGAGGTGGGGTTTCAGTTTGGGGCTGGCTGGGAACAGGCAGGGAACCCCAAGTCTGAGGTCTAAGCTCCTTGCCCCCCCGAGGGACCCGATTGAGGGGTCCTGGTTGTACCTACAAGCCCTGCTTGGGACTGTGTCCTGTCATCTAATAAACCTTCTGCGTTACTGGCTGGCTGAGTGTCACGGTGAATCGCAGGAAAAGGGGGTGCAGGGCCCTGACTCCCCCACACTCTGTGACAGGAAGGTCTGGAGCTGCATCATCCCTTGAACTTGGGGGGAGGGAGATGTCTGGAGTTGCCCCATCCTATGATTCAGGAGGACAGTGGGGTCATCCTGTCCCATAACCCTGGGATGGGGGGGTGTCTTGAGTCACCCCCATCTCATGACCCGAAGGGGTGTCTGAAGTTGCCCTGTTCTGTGACATGGGGGGTGGGGGTGAGTGGAGTCGTCCTGTTCCAGAGTGGGTTCTGGAGTCGCCCCATCTCTTGACCCCAAATGGACGGGGGTGTGTGTGTCTGGAGTCGCCCTGGTGAGTGTGTCTGGATTCACCCTGTCCCGGGGTGGGGGATCTGGAGTCGTCACCATTCCATGACCCCAGGATGGGCAGGGGTGTCTGGAGTCGCCCCCAGGATGGGCGGGGGGGTATCTGGAGTCACCCCATCCCATGATCCATGAAGGGCTGGGAGCTCTGAAGTTGACCTGTGCTGGGGGGCGGGGGCAGCTCACTTGTTGCCTCGTGTGCCCTGAAGCACGAGGGGCAGGGGCAGGGGAGAGAGCGGTGGTGGTGGTGGGTGGGGGCTGTGATCCTGCTTGCGGCCCCTTGCTGGCTCCCCATGCCCCAGGACAGGTGTGTGCAGCCTGGCTCCCTTCTTGGGGTGGGGGCAGCAGGCTGGGGTGTTTGTGATGCCCCTTCGTACCCCTTGTAGCTGGATCCCACCGGGACTGGCCAGCCAGCATTTCCCCATCCGCCATGGGAGGCCGGGCGTGCTGCCTTGCCAGCTGGGGGCTCTCAGCTGATGTTCCACGTGGCTGCTCGGTACCTGGACACTAGGCCAGGATCCCAAAGGGCTGAAGGTCCCTCGTGCCCGCAGCTGGCTCCGCCAGGCTGTGCCCCCACACACACACACGCACCCACCTCTGGGTCATGCCAGAACAAGCCTGGCTCTCCGCCGCCCACAAGGGGAGGCTGGGAAAGCAGCGGGATGGCTTGGCAAGGCAATAGGCACATGATGCTACCTGCTGCATGGCTGGTGGGCCTGTCTGGCTTTGCAACCCAGTCTGGTGAGCGGGGAAAGGGAGCAACTTGTCTCCCAAGCAGCCTTGGGTTCATTCCTTCCCCCCTGGGGCAGAGTGATGTGATGGGCAGGGCAGTGGTCTCGGGTTAGAATGACGCCTGCTCCTGCCTGGGGCCTGTTACTGACTGACAGCGATGGGGGGAGGACGGGCAGGGTATAATCGCTGACTGCACCCTGCTTGGGGCACAGGGTTAGCTCGAGGCTCCCGAGACCCCGGGTATTGACGGAGATTGCGTTCGACGTCGGCAACCTGAAGCCACCGGCAGAGGGTTTGCAATGTGCTGCACTCGTTCAATCTGTTTGATACTTTCCATGGTAAGACCCTGGTCTTAGCTGCTTGTACCTGTGTCCAGCTTTAACTGTAGGTGCCAAAATGCTCCCTGCGGCGCGTCTGCCTGCGGCTGCGGTTTTGGGATGCGTTTCTGCTAAACCAGTGCAGCCCTTTCTGCAAACGAGGTTGGGGGAAATGTGGCTTTGCAGCTGTTTGAGTGAGACGCTCTGGTGGCCCGGAGCTGGCAGCAGGTCTAGGAACGGAGCTGCGAGGGCGTCCCTGGGAGCACGGACCCAGATTCTGCTGTTCCTATGGAAAGCCACCCAAACTTGGCAAGTGTGCGGGTGCACAACAGACTTGTTAGTTCGGCAGCTCAATGTGCCGACGATTCCATCTGCCCCGAGCCAGCATCAAGCCCTCGCGCTGCCCAGCCTCCGCCTGTGTATCCCTGCAGAGGTGAACGTGCTCCATTGTGGGGCTGCCGGCACCGCAGCGGCACCGGACTGAGAGCAGGGGCCTGGCTCTCCTATGCTCTGTGCCCCCCACCCACTGAGGCACAGGGAGGGTTGAGGAGAAGAAGGGAGCAAAGAGGGGGGTGGCAGGAGCCGGAGTGAGCTGCGTGGGTAGGAGCAGAGTGGACCAGAGCCAGGCGAGGGGCATGGGGCAGCAGGGGCATTTCTCCTGAGAGCACATTCCCCTACCGGCTCCTCATTCTCAGCTGTCGTCACTGCAAAACCCACTGGCCAAGCATCTCGCCCGGCCCCTCGTGCTGAGAGGATAACAGTCTGCTACTGCTGCCGGTTTCTCCGGTCGCTCACGGGGTCGAGCTCTGTCGTGTGGGTCAGAAGATTCCAGCCTACTGATGACCCACGCTGGGGGTCAGTGTGGCTCCAGAAGGTGGAAGGTCTGTTTTTTCCAGGGGGTTTGTTTTGGAAATTACATCCAAAAAGCCCAGGAAAAGGATGTTAAGGAGCAAAGTGGAGCCCACTGCAGTCAGGAATGCCACAATTGAGGTTGTTTGTGCAACCTGAACTCTGCGCCCTCGGGCACGATGACATTATCACACGTTTTTTTCCACACTGCCCCGGAGGTGACTGAGGCGGGGCAGTAAAGGAGGCTGGGTCTGCAGAACCCCCGCATCCTTTGCTGCAGACGGGTGTGCAGTGACTGGGGCAGGGGATGCTGGAGGAGAAAGGAGGATCTCCTGGCGAAGGCAGTCGAATGCTGCCCGGGAGAACTGGATTCTCCCCCAGCTGCCACCCCATTGTTTCTGTGCAGCACTGGACAAGTCACAGAGGAAAATGCTCAGCTGGCCACTAGCTGGGGGGCCCAGGAGAGATGCAGGGGCAGACCTGGAGAAGTGCAGTTGATGGCAGCTGTGCTTCAAACAGACAGCACTGTACACGTGCTAGGTATGCTGGAACACCAGCCCGCAGGTGTCTCGAGTTGGGTGCCAAAAACTAGCAGACGTTCTTGACAATTTTGGCCTTAATCTCTCCAGGTGTCAGCCCCCAGCTGTAAACAGGGATGATAATGCCACCTAATCTCACTGGGGAATTGTGGTGACAAATCCACTAAGTGTGTGAAGTGCTTGGATACTGGGGTGAGAGCACCATGGAAACGCCCAGGAGGAAAGGAAGAAATGTGCAGCGGGGCCTGGGGCACGTGAAATCAGGCCTGGGTCGCTCGCTGACGGAGGCAGGAGGCCTGTGGAAGGAGCAGCCTGGGGGAGCGCTGCGCCTTCTCTGCAGCATGGGATGGGATGGGCGTTCCGGCATTTCCTGACTTCTGAGTGCCCCACTTGGCCACCTTCTCGCTCCCTTAGGGTAGTTTTGTGTGTGTAATAGACAGCCTGTCGATGAGGGTGGGGGAGCCGTATCGACAAGTGGGGTGGCCTGGCACCTCTCAGAGAGCTCCCAGACAGCAGGGGATGTGAGCTGGATCTCTGGGGGCCCCTGAAGTAGAGCACCCTTGGAGAGCAGGGGCAGATGCCCGTGACCACACTAGGCTTGGCTGGAGCGGAGCGACCGGCGCTGCAGTTTTCTCCGGCAGGGTCCTGGAGGTGGAGCGGTAGCACCTTGTGGTTGTCTGTGTCGCGTGCTGCTGTGGTTGAAAAGCACGAGCATTGAAACGTTTCTGTCTGGGCGGGCACGGCACCTGCAAGCCTGTTGTATTGGGACGAAGGCTCTATCTATAGGTGATGGAATGTGCTCAGGTCCCGTCATGAGGCTCTCGCTTCTGCTCTGCCTACGAGACGTGTGGATTTTGTGCCCTTCACCACACAGTCCCAGTTCCATGCACGGGCACTGGCTTGGTGTAGAAATCCAGTCGCTGTTCCCGCCTGTGGCTAGCTAGACCCCGCTGAGTGCACAGCTGTGGTCACCCTAGGGGGAAATTTCTCAGGCAGGTGCACACCAAAGCAGCATGACCAGCGGGCCCAAATGGACTCTGAATTCAGGAGGGGCTGACTGGCTCGCAGGGACCTTCGCCCCGTGGCAATGCAGGTGCATGGACTGGTTTCTTGTGTCACTCTGTGTCCTGTTGGCGGGCAGAGCTGGGTTCCCAGGTGGCGGTTGTGTGGCACTGGAAGCTGTTGGTGGGCAGGGGAGAGCTACGTTTGTGCCTGTCCCTGGTACGGAGGTTGGATGCCCCCGTTTGCTGATGGAGTCCACGCTCTGGGGAGTCCAGCGGCTATCTGGCATCACACAGCAGCATCTTCTTTTCAGGCATTTCCCATCATCCCCCTGGCACAGCTGTTCCCTCAGCCCCGGGCCTCGCTCCTGTCGGCCAGGCCTTTGTCAGCTGGGGCGTAGGCTCCTGTCGTGTGCGCCACATGGGGCTGCCCCTTAAATTCCCCAGGGAGCGGGCACAGAATTGGGTAGCTGTGAGCCAGTGACACGACTGCACCGCATGGAGCCTCAGGCGCCGGATGAGGCCTGCGTGGCTCGGGGCTGGCTTGTCAGAGGGACGCGGCTGTGACAAGTCAGAGCTGGAGATCCCTTGGGTCTTGGAGAAGGAGCTGCCAGCTGGGCATTCTCCAGAATCCCCCCCACCCTCGTCTGTAGCCCCAACCTGAGGACTTTCAGGTCATGCTGTGCGGCGGCCGGGAAGGACGGAGGGTCCTAGCGAGGACTAGGGCTGGAGAAGGAATGGGCGGCTGACTGCCTCTTCGGGGAGGAGCAGCAACTGGGTCTACGGGCTGCGTTTTTAACATGCCCCTTGGGCTGTTGGCCTTGTGCCTCCCTCCCTGTTCCCCCCCTCTCCCGTCCAGTGGAATAGCCCAGGATCCCATCCAAGCTCTGCAGGAGGGGGCCTCCCCTCCTCACCCCATGTAAGAGCCCGGGCCCGCTGGAGCTCCCTGCCTGGCAGAGTGAGGGCCGTGGTGCCCGTTGGCGAGGGCGGGGACCCTGCTAGCGCCCGTAATGGATTGGGAGGGTTTGTGAGATGAGCCAGTTCTGCTGATGGCAGGCTGCCGGGGGGAGGGGGTGATTAGAGTTGCTATTTTTAAATACTTGGTGGCGCTTGACGCCGTAGTGGTAGGAGCCCTGCCGGCACTGAGATAGATCGGTCTAATTTTGCTGGAGCTGGCTACGTCGGGAGGAGAGTAATGGGATGTAATTCTGTCTAGCCTAATGGGAATCACTCTCCCCTGCTCCTCCCCGGCCTTACTCTGTGCAAGCGTCTGCTTGCCTGAATTCAGCCCCGCCAGGTTGCCAGCTCGTCCACAGTGCCCCAGCAAGCAGCAGGACAGGAGTGAACTGAGCCTGGGCGGGTGGTGGGCTGGGCTGGCTTATAGCAGCTCGTTCATTCCCTGCCAGGCTCCCTCGGGAGAGCCCCAGCTCTGCCATGTCCCTGTCTCTCTGCCCCATGGCTCTTGGGGTTTGTGGTGGTGCAGCACCAGGGAGAACTGGTCCCCGACCAGCACCCTGGGCTGTGCCCTGCAGATACGCACCATCGGCAGGTTCTCCAGCTCCAAGCCCCACGGAAGCAGGTCTGGGACACGAGGGGGATGTTCCTGGCAGGCGGGAGCAGTTCCCTGGTGGATGTTCACTGAGTCGCTGGCGAGTCCCTGTGCATTGTGGGAGAACCATTACCCTGTGATTGAGCACCAGTGGAAACAATGTGGTGGATGATTGCTAATTGTTTATACTGTGGTAGCACCATGTTGAGCCCCACGGAGCCGGGCCCTGCCCGGACCCCGTCCGGGATCCGGGGCCCCCACGTTGAGCCGGGCCCTGCCTGGACCCCGTCCGGGATCCGGGGCCCCCACGTTGAGCCGGGCCCTGCCCGGACCTCGTCCGGGATCCGGGGCCCCCTCGTTGAGCCGGACCCTGCCCGGACCCCGTCCGGGATGCCCAGACATACAATGAGAGGCAGCCCCCGCCCCAGTCAGAGCGGGCGGGACAAAAGGAAGGGTCTGTCCTGTTATAGAGCTGGGAACAGAGGCCCAGAGAGACCCTGTGGCTTGCCCAGTGTCACCCAGGGAGACTGTGACATGGCGAGAGCAGAGCACAGAGCTCCAGGGTGCTCGTTCAGTGCTTCTGCCACAAGGCTCATGTGACGGCTGCTCCGGAGCTGGGTCTGAACAGGAATTTTGCTGTCTGCCTCTGCACGTGGGTGAGGTGAGGCCACACCTACGCCGCCTCCATTGCGGTGGAAGGTTCTGGCCCGGCCCCGAGACAGGGATCCAGCTGTCAGGCGCCACTAGATCATGGTGCTGTCTAGTAAGGAGGCAAAGATCTTATCACGGCTCAATTTTCCATCTAGCTTTGTAACAGGTGATGCTACTTCATGGAACAGGATGCACATGGCGGGGGGCTGGCAGTCAGCGTGCCCCTCCTTGGAAGGCCCCACAGTTCCCGAGCCGGATCCCAGCCTTGGCCGGCCCCTTTACAGTCGCCCGAGTTGTGATGATGGAGGCGCTGCCGCCAGTTTGAGCATTCGGAATCTCCTCATCTTGGGGAGCTCTGAGAGTTCAGGGGCTCAGCTGGGATGGAAGAGCCACAGGAACGGTGCCTCCGCCTCCAGTACCAGCCCAACGAGCAGCGCGCCCGGGGTGCTGGATCTCACACAAAATCCAACCTGACCCGAGCGAGCCTTCCCCAGCCCTGGTGGTCATGGTTACAGCCCGGCCTGTGCACTCACAGCGGGAACGCATCCACTCTGGGGTGGAACCCAGCCGCCGGTCAGCAGCCCCACATTGCAGCAGGGCGGAGGGCCAGCTTGGGCAGGATGTGATGGATCTTCTCTCCAGGGGACAGGGCCGGATGGTAGAGTGGAAAGCACATACCCCGTGGGGAGCCCGGAGCCCACGTTCCCAGGCAGGGCAGTGAAGGGTTTGGGGCACGGTCCCTAGGTGGCATAGCAGGCGCCCCTCCCTTTCCCAGGGGCAGAGCGTCCCACCTGTAGCCTCGGCGGCCAGCGGCTTTGCTGGGATGGGTGCACGGCTGACAGCGTGTCCCAGCTGGAGCGGTGAGCGGGTGACTGGACACTGCTGTGGGCACGGAGCTGGTTCCTAGCGATGCCAGGGCGCGCGTCTGGCAGCGAGTCGCTCTTAACCTCCTCCATCGGCGTTTGCTGGCAGGCCAAGACGGAACGGGAGGAGTGACGCGGCAGGAAGGGTGACAAACCGATTGAAGAGGAGATCAGACTGGGAAGCCCTGGGCGTGTGGTTGGAGCCAGACACAGTTACCAGTGCGGTGGCTACACTGGGCCAATTGAATTACAGCCACGTGGCACCTATAGGGCTGCACCAGGATCCATCCATCTCTGCCTAGTAGTCAGCTGGGGCCGCCCACCCGGGCTGCCCTCCCACCCCGGCTGCTCTCCCACTGCCCTGAAATGCGGGGCCGAGGGGGGGAGCAAGTCCCCACTGCTGGGCTCTGATCCCTGCTCCGTGACCTGGGGCGAGTTCCTTCCCCTGAGATAACCATGGCCTCCCACCCCCACAGGGCAGGGGCTGTGGCTGACAGAAGCTCTGGGAGCTGCGGGTGCACTGGGTATGTTCCCCACACCACCTTGACGGCACCGAAGTGAGAAGACGCAGGCACAAAGCCATGGCATGCCGGGGCCCCTGTGGGCTGCGCATCTCCACGGCATCTGGCCACCAGCCATGCCACTGACCTCCAGGGACCATGCTTGTCCGCGTGCTGCCCTGCGTCCGCCCTGGCGCTCTGGCTGAGCGTTTCTTCTGTCAGGCAGGCTAATTCAATTAACGAGCTGCCACTGCTAGGCCCTGATGAGGATTTGATTGCAGAGGAAAGCACTGGACAAGCTCCGGGGCCAACGGGCTGCAGACGATTGATCAGGATCTGGTCGCACTGGGTGTTCATGTCGGCGCCACGAAATCTCGAGCAGGCCCCGTCCTTGAAGAGGTGCAACCCTTGCTCTGCACCGGGGCAGCAGGAGAGCGCTGCTCCCGCGGCTGGCCCCATGCACGGGCCAAGCAGTCTGCTCCCTTTAGGGGGCAGGAAAAGGAACATGCCACCTCTTGGAAGGTCCCCTCCCTGCCCTGGGTGCCCAGAGCCACCTCTGCAGGGCTGCCCTTGGGGGTTGGCTGGAGAGGCAGCAGGGGAAGGCGCTGGCCCAGGGCTCAGGAGTCTGGGGGTGAGTTTCAGGGCAGGTCACCAGTCTTCCTGCAGAGGGGTGCTCCCTCTTTCCGGTCTGATCTCTTTGGCTGTGTGCTGTGCAGGGCCGGGCCCAGGGAGCCCCCGAGCTCTAATGCAAACGGTGCTGCCAGGCCCCACCGAGGTCAGGACGTGGCCATTTTCCCTGCCTGGTTTAGATGTGGCCTGAGGTGCCTGCTCTCCTTCCCCCGACCAGCGACTAGATGTCCACAGAGCCCCCCCGGCGGTGGCGGGCAGGGCTGGCACGCTCCTTGGCGTGGCTGCGGTGTCGAAGTGCCAGCTGCGGCTGGCCCTTTGTCCCCTGGGATGGGCCAGCCCGTGCGGCTCACCCGGAAATGGGCCTCGGGGCGGGGGGGCGGGCAGCGGAAGAGTTGATCTGTTACTTGGTGGTGATCAGGGTGGAAAAAGGGGGGCATGTATGTTTGCATGTGTGTACACAGTGTGTAAAAGCTGCTGCACCTATGCAAGCGAAAGCCTTTGGAGCACGATTGTGTAGCAGCCGGCGTTCACTAGCTGCATTGTGCACTGCACAGCCATCTCTCTCCCCGTGCCTAGAAGGGGTGGCGCTGGGGTGGTGCGGGCTTGGAGAGGTGCAGTGACGTTTCTGCCATTGGGGCTATTTGGCTTGGCCTTGGGGTAACGGGGGCCAGGTTGTTTATAGGTGCAAATTTCAGAGCTTGCCTAGGGCACATCCGATTACGGAAGAGCCAACTCTAACCCTGTGTAGCGGCCTGCGCTGTGCCAGTCTGGCCAGGAGGGGGCAGCCTCCAGGGCACCAGTTTGCCACATCGCCGAGTGCTCCGTGTCTCGCTCTCTTCTTTCAGTTGAAAGCCAACTAATGTCATTTGCTTTGCAAGGAGCCTTATTCTGCAAATCCGCTTGTGTGCAGGGGCTTTAACTCCCGATTACAGGATTAGCAGAGATTAGCAGGGCGGCTCCATTCCTCCTGCCTAGCTCTTTAATGGGAGGACAATCTGGCTGCGGCTGGGAACTGGGCAGTTCTCCCAGTAGCGTCTCTATGGGTGCTCCACCCCCGGTGTGCCTGCATCCTCGCACTGCTGCCCGGAGAACTTCGGGAACAGTGTCCGTTGGGCCCGCACATGCGCTGTCTCTCCTCATGCCCCGCCACGAAGCTCACCAGCGCATGGAATGAACTGTCTGCCGACTGTCGGGCCCCCTCTGCCATGGAGGGATGACAGTAACCGCTTTCCAGTGCGCGTGATGAACTGCCAGCCGAGCCAGTTCTGGACAGGGTCTGCAGGGTACCGGTGCCCCTGTATCCCCTGTTCCCCAGAGTGTCAGACTGGGCTGCTCATGCCACCCCCATCGTGGGAGCTGCCTATCTGTGCCCCCATTCGCTGCTGACGGGATGGCCACAGGGGAGAGGCTGACAGGGTGGCAGAAGCTCTTTGCTTTTGGGGGGTGTTGAGAGGGGTGACCAGGGGCTAAAACAAATGCCCAGGGAGCAAGTGAACCTGCACCCCAGATCAGGGTGGACTTTCTGTCCCCCCCCCCCACCCTACACCTGCCAGGGAGCAGGGACCCCCCTTCTCAGGACTCATTCTGATTGCCTCCAGTCGCTCCTCAGCCCCCGGCTTGGGTGGGACCTGGACCCCAGAGGGACTGCGTCTTGACACTGGGCAAGGGGTCCCTGTAGAAACAGCCGCTGTACCCCCCCCGCCCCCCAGAGGTGGCTGCATCTCAGTGCCGGATGAGGGGTCCCTGTATAACCGGCTCCTGCAGCTGCACTTTGTTCCTTTGGCTGCTTATCCAGTGCTGTATAGGACTCCTTGTGTGCTCCCTGGGGGTGCAGTACCCCATTCCCTCAGAGGTGTGATTGCTGCGGCCTTGGAGGACCCCATTCTGTTGCTCCTGCTGGGTAGATCCTGCCTTCTCCCCGATGCTCCTGAGTCAGCAGGGCCCCTGGAGACAAGGATATTGTTTGAGATGTTCAAAGTCTGGGCAGCGAGACTGGGACCCCCCCTCACTGATCTGGAAGGGCTGCTGGAGTCTGTGGGGCCAGGGCTGAGGGGGAAGGAACAGGAATGCCTCTCTCTCCAGTAAGGAGGCGGGGTGCTAAGCAATAACTGTGAAAATGAAGTTTTGAGATAGACTGGACCAGATAACTGGCTCCCAAGGGTATTAAAAGACTCGGCCGAGGTGCTCGCAGCCGCTGCTGTTTAACAAGTCATGGAGCGTCCCAGAGGGATGGGAGAAGCTAACGGGCCAGTATGTGAAAGGGGCAGATGGAATGAGCTGGGTAACTAGGCTGCACAGCCTGACCTCAATCCTGGGCAAAATCATGGCATGGCTGATCTGGGACGCACTGGCTGAATTCAAGGATGGCAGCGCAGTCAGTGCCAGTCCGCCGGGCGTTACAGAAATGGGTCTGGGGCAGCTGGAACCGGGTCTGTGATGAGACACGAATTTCCTGTGTCTGACTTGCCCTCTTCAGCATTCTGATTAAAAACCACTCGCCCCATAGAAAAACTCTGCGTCCCATATTGAATGGAATAAAACTGGCAACTTCTAGCTCTGAAGAAGTAACTGTAAATGGGGCTGGGTATCCCCTGGGGGTCCTGCAGGGGTCTGGTCTAGCCCAGGGCTATTCAGTAGCTTCAGCCATCATCCTGAAGGGAATAGAGTCCTTGCTGGAGAAGGTGGTGGCTGACCCAGTAGCAGCTGGAGCAATAAATAACGCAGGGGCCGCTCAGTCCCCCAGAGCGCTCAGGTGGCTGGTGGGGGGCTCACTCCAAATGTGTGTTGGCCAGTGTGACGGAGCAGGGAGTGGGGTGCAGGGCCCTGACTCCCCCACACTCCATGACAGCCAGTCAAACGGAAAGTCGTGCGTCCAGCAACAGGGGTCCCTGGAACGCTGGGACTTGGGGTCAGGGCAGAACCCAGCAGCATGTGAGCTCCCTGGCCGTGGTGGAGGGTGACGACGATCCTGGGTAGCCTGAGCCCTGTGGGGAGAGGACGGGGGGCCTGGTGGCTAAGGCATTGGCGAGGGCTCGCTCCCCAGCCCTGCTACAGACCCAGGCCCATCACCGGCTGTCTCAGTGCCCAGGGGCTAGTAACCCCTCTTCCTTGTCTGGGCAGACTGTGAGCTATGAGGAGGCAGGCTGCCTCTCCAGGTGTCTGTGCAGCACTCGGCCCCGTGGGGGCCTGGTCCCAGCTGTGCTCTGTGCCTGGTGGGGTATAATCACTAACACCCCCAGACCCCGGCTTCGTTGCTGCCGCTGAGCGAGGAAAGGGTTGGTAGATTCTGCTTCAAGAAAGGCTGCTGTTGGAAATCCCAGGCTGTCACTATGGCTGCAGGGAGTTGGGGTCCCCAGCTCCCCTAGCGTGGGCCCCATGCTGCTGATCCATGCGCATCTCCGCTCCGAGCAGGACCTGGAGACGGCCTGCCCTTTGTGCCACCCGGCGCTCGCTGGCCAGGTGTGACGTTATTGATATAAACTGGGACCATATAGAACATGGTTGCAACCAAGGTTCTGTAGTGGCACCAAATTCTATGTAAAGGGGGTCATATAAGGTGTCTAAGAGCAGGTTACGGGTTACTGGTTATGATTATGCTGTCTGTATGTCTGTATCATTTTTGTAGTTGAAGTATGAATATTGGCTGTGCATTGTTGTATTTCAAACTTGTTTGTGTTACTGGAAAAGTCCCAGACAGGCTGGTGTCAGCTCAGCTTAGCCTGCTTGATGGCCATTAAGGACCCATCACTTACACAATTGACCCATTGAGAAGGAGGCCAAATACACTTGCTACTCAGCAGGTTAAGCAAAAACTGGCCCCTGTGACTGCAAGACTGCATTTGTGTAACTTTCCCACAGTAGGAACAAAGGAGTGTTCGGACACCTGGAAAAGTCTATACAAGGCAAAGGCTCACTTCCATTTTGTCTTCAACTCTGCTCTCTACTCTGGAGGAACTTCTGCTACAATCTGAAGCTCTGCACAAAGGACTGATGACCATCCCAGTGGGGGATGTTCTCAGAGACATGGATTTAAACCTGCAGTTTACTTCATCAATGCTACACAGCCTGACCTAAAAATTTTGCCATCACTGCTATGTAATGATTCCATTTAACCAATTCTAGCTGCTCACCTCTATCTTTTCCTTTTATGAATAAACCTTTAGATTTTAGATTCTAAAGGATTGGCAACAAGCGTGATTTGGTGGTAAGATCTGAGTGTATATAAAGCATATCCTCGTTGACGCTGACGACTCCCATTCGAGAACAGGACCCCGCTTTCCGCGAAGCCCAAGCCCGTAAACTCGAAAAATCATGCCCCCTTGACTGACACCTTGCAGGCAAAGGGCCTACAAGGTTTACACCGACGCCTCTGATCGTCGGGGCGCTAGGCGCCTGGGACCCCTGTAACGAACATGTACTTAGGGCCTGTGGGGTGGGCCGTCGGTATGCACGACTCATGAGACGTTTGATGGTCTCGGACACTATCCCAGTGGTCCCAGGACATCTACACCGAACACATCACCGGCCACCGCCAGTACTAGGAGTGAGCCGATGTGCTCCACGCACACCACGGGGGGAGGGGAAACCCTTACACACCCCCCTAACTAAACTACATCCCCTGAGTCCTGAACCCACCGACCTGGATTCCACCTCGTGAGGGTCACCCTGTCCCATTCACCGGCCCGCTTGCTCTAATCATGACTATTGTACACCATTAGATGAGCGATGTACCCTCACTGCTCCCCTACTATACTTTGCACCCACCCACCGTACACCCCGCATTGGGGACATTACAGACTGTATGTACTATATGCTAACCATAACCAAATACCAGCGTCCCCATACTCTGTGTGTTTCCCCCGATGACTAATGACTGACATGCCAAACTCTGTGTATCATCCTTATTTAAATATTTCTCTAATAACATATTGACCTGGTCTGGGGTGGTCCTTTGGGATCGAGAAAGACACTTTTTCTTTTACTGGTGTTGTTGTTCATAACCATTCATCCCCAGGACGTGTGGGACTGTGGGATACTGGGAGACTGGAGTGTCTAAGGAAATTGCTTGTGTGACTTGCGTTTAAGCCAGAGGGGTGACACCGAAGTCTGTTGTCTGGCTGGTTTGGTTTGCCTTAGAGGTGGAAAACCCCCAGCCTTGGGCTGTGACTGCCCTGTTTGAGCAATTGGTCCTGAATTGGCACTCTCAGTTGGGTCCCGCCAGAACCACATTGTCACACCAGGGCCTGGCACTCTGGCAGGACGGCTCGGCTGAGGAGACGTGCTGGATGTTGTAGTGTTTCAATTCCCGCTAACTGGGCGGAGCTGGAGAAAAGTGTCTGACTGCTGGGGAGCAGTGTAGTGAGGCAGGGCGCTGAGCAAGGGGTCGCCTCTCCCGCGCAGCCAGGAGTCAGTTCCAGACACCATCGACCGCCAGTCCTGTGGGCAGGTTCCCTGGCAGGGGGAGCAGGTGCCCCCGTCTGAAGGGGGCACACGCTGAAGGCTGGTGCATACGGGAGAGGGGAAGAGGTGGATGGGTGTTCTCCAGCAGCACCAGGCGTTACAGATCAGGGGAGCTTCCTCGTAACGTTACAACCCCAGTGGGCAGTCTGGGCCCGTGGTTCATCGCCTGTAAATTTCATTCTTCGTAGCCCCAGCTCCAGTGCAGAGCTGGGCCTCGGGCTGCCAGGGTGTCTCAGCCCATGTCTGCAGGGGGCAGAGTAGCTGAGATGGGAACACCCCCAGACAGGTCCCCACCGCGAGCAGTGCCCATGGGGCAGAGCGTGCTGCTTTGTCCCTGGGCTTATGTCGTGATGTGTCCGTACTGGGCTGGGTTTGGCTCAACTTGTGGGGGGCACTGGTCCAGCCCTGGCTCTCCTCAGCTCCTAACAGCCAGATGTTGGTAGGCCTGCCTGGGCGGCAGTGGCGTGTCGTTGGGGCGTGGGGTTGGCTGGGCTTGCTTTGCGTGTGCAACCAGTGCCGAGCCTCGCACTCCTGTCATGGTAGAGCTGACCCAGGGGACCCGTGGAGCCAGGGCAAGTGTGGGTGCCAGCTTAGATGGTGCTGATGGAGGAGGGGAACACGCTGTTCTTTCGCCTCCCGGGCGGCTGCCGGGAGGACAAAGTCTCTGGTGCTAATATAACCTGACAGACCTTCCTAGGCACCTCGGCTCCCTGGAACAGTCAGATATAACTGCTGCTGCTTCCCAGAATTTCATCCACCCAGGGCTCTCCACCAATGGGGGCCTGCTCCCCCTGCTCCCCAACGCTCCTGGTCTCCTTTCGCTGGGCTTTGGCCTCGGGTGTGTCCCTGGCACACTTCGGAGATTGTGGTGCCCTGCTCCCCATTAGCACTGAGTATGTCTGCTCTGCACCCTTAGCCTGAGCCCCACTTCCGTCCGCCCACAAGTCAGCCTGACGTGTGAGCAAGTGCAGGGCCTGGCTCCTAGGATGCTGTTGGGTAGGGGGCAGAGGCAAGTCCTGCTACAACTCAGGTCCAAGCCCTGTCATTTTGCAGTGTGGAGGCAGCTCAGGCCTCATCCCCGACTCAGAAGGTCTGCGCCGTGCAGTGTGGCCATGTTAGCACGGCTGAGACACCAGGGTCTAGCTGTTGGAGACTCAGGTTTTGCAATGCAGTGCATGTGCCCAGTCCCACATACACGGCTTACAGTGCAGTGTAGACAGACCCCTGTGATGCAGTAGGGTCTGTCTGTGTGGGGGATGGGAGAGCCAGGGAGGACTTTAGGTGAGGGACAGGATTTTTAAGCCTGTAACCTGAGCCAGGTGGGGGGGAGGGGTGTCAGCACCTTTGCCCGGGAAGCTGGACAAAGGAAGGGGCCGGCTGGAGGAAGGGCAGTTCAGTTCAGTTTCGGTTTTGGGCTAGGTGATTGGAATTCAGGGAATCCAAGCACCCTGAACCCCCAGAAGGAGTTGATTGAGGGGTCCTGGCTGTGCCTACAAGCTCTGCTGTAACCTGCATTCCTGTTGTCCAATAAACCTTCTGTTTTACTGGCTGCCTGAGAGTCACTGTGGGTCCCAGGAAGAGGGGTGCAGGGCTGGACTCCCCCACACTCCGTGACAACCCCATGTGGGTGAGATCCCAGTGCTGTCCTGCTGGGCAGGCTGGATGCTGCTGGAGCCAGCTCTCTGCCAGTCTCTCGTGCCTATGGGGAGGCGCCTCTGGGCCCGGGCCAGGAACCGTCAGTTGCTCTTAAAAGCTGAGCCCGTCGCAAGATCTGGCTGCTTACTAATGTGCCGAAATGGGAACTGGGCTCTTTGGAAAGTCCAGCTCCGATTGTTGGTGCTGAGCACAGGGAAGGGTGACGTGGACGCTCCGCAAGGCACCAGCACCATAACCAGACCAAGCTATCCCCCGGAGGCAGCGTGGCTGGGAAAGCCAGTAATGCTCTGCCAGAGTTCAGCTGCAGGCTCTGTGCCGAGCCGTGGGGCTGGGATCTCTGGTCTCCTTCCTCGCGCCGTGGCTTGGCCAAAGCCGACCGGCGTGAAGAAAGCCATCTTACCGTCTGGAACTTGCAGTATTAAGCTTGTGTAGCTCCTCCCAGAGCCTCGCAAGGCTGCTGAGCCGGCTTAATCAGGGCGTATTCCCACCCTTGTGTGTCTCCTCGGACATCGGGCACTCGCTAGCGTAGCATTTTCCCAGCAAGGACGTTGCTAGGGTCCCTTTTCTGCTGCCTGTTCAGGTTGCTGGGGGTGAATACCGGGAAAGGAGGCTGCAGGGAACAGCAGGTGAGGAGCACAGCACTGGGGATCGTTAACCTCTACATTGGGGTGTTTATAAATCAGCCAAGTCTGCTCCTGCTGCCAGCAGAACAGCTCCATCGACCCCATCAGTCATGCAGCCGTCGGAGCAGGCTCCTTTTCCCCCACTTATCAGGGGCTGCGGGCTCAGGCCATGCCCACTGGCAGCTCCTTGTGGCTGCCGGGATCTCCAGAGAGCTGCCCGCTGGGACTGGCAGCGTGATGACCCTGCAGGGGGTCTCCGCTGCTGGGGGCCAGAGACCTTGAGGTTGCAGGTTGGTCAGTGGTGCTGGGCTTGGTGGAGCTCTCCCCCACACCGAGTTGTGCGTGAATTTTTCACAGGCTCTGTGGTTCGGAGGGTAGCACATCCCAGGATAGGGTCTGGTGCTGAAGAACTCGCCCATCCAGTATTCCTGCCCGTGCGCTCCCGCTCCGCTGCTGGCCGAACAGCTGGGCTTCCTGTCCCCTCTCACCCCCCAGCAGCAGAAGCCCCGACAGGAGCTCCTGCCTGTGCTGCCAGAAGCCCCAGTTTGTGGAGAGCAGAAAGCAGCCAGAGCCATATGACATTCAAAGCCAGGGCCAAAGGGGGACATTTAAATCCTCTATGCCATGCCATGTTCCCTTCCCTGATGATGGGCCTGGGAGCAGGATGCCAGGCTGTGGGCACAGCCATGCTGAGACGCTCTCCTCAGTGCTTCAGAGGAGTGTTCGCCTGCGGTCCCGGCTCTAGCTCAACTGGGCAGCGGGCAGAGGCTGGGGTCAGTTTGCATCCGGCTCCCCAAACCCCCCACTTCATGGCGTAGCTGGGGGGTTCGGCCAGGGCCTCACTTCCCTGTGAGGCTTTGGGGGCCAGGGAAGGGGTCTGCTGTTCCCCTGTCACTGCGCTTGTAGGCAGCCTGAGCACTTATAGCTGTCTGGGAGACGCCCGGGTTCGTCTCCTCCCTCGAGCGGCCACCCGGGACGAGGGTTCATGCCGCGCCGGATACTCGCCAGGTGGTGGCATGCAGTGCTCCCCTTGCTGCGCCCATCAAGGTGCTTCTTGGTCACCTGCCTGCTCCGGAGCCAGGGCCACGTGAGTGGATCACCCGAGTGTCCTCTGCCTGTGCCGCTGGCCCTGTCCTCGGCTGCTGACAGCAGCCGCACACGGCCTGCCCCGAGCAGCACCAAGGTTGTGGCGTTCTGCAGAGTAAGAGCCTCGATGTCTGGCCTTGCTGCAGTGCGGGGGCGCAGCTCTGTCCCCCTCCCGCGGGGCTGACGAGTGGTAGTGGCTTACGCTTCCCGATCGGGGGTCCCGCTGCTGCCCCCTGCTGGGGTGTTGGTAACCAGGCTTGGGAGGGGGCCCAGAGACCGTATCCGGGTGCACTGTGCAGGCCAGGCTAGGTGGAGCAACGCATGCTGGGACCCATCGTCCCCACAGGAGGGCACTGCCATGTTCGGGCTCTGTAACGTGTACCATGGTACCCGCTGGCAATTGAGAGGCCTGGCTGGACATGGCTGCCCTGCGTCTCGTTGTGCTGCTGTCGCTCTGCCCCTGAGCTCCAGCCTGTGGGAGTGGGAAACGTTTTTCTCCTGCACAGCGAGCTGTTTGCATGGCCGTCTCTGTTCCCATCGCACCCCGAGGGCTATGGCTGGAGGGGAAGCAGTTACACTGAGCGGGTCTGGGGGCCGTGGTGGATGATCTGCTGAGCAGGAGCTCCCAGGGCAATGCTGTGGACAAACAAGGAGCTAGCCCCAGAGAGGCCAGGTCGGTTTCCTAAAAGGATCTGCTGCCCTTTCCCCCATTTAACCCCTTGTGTGACAGGCCCAGGACAGAGGAGACCCCCGGGTGAGACAATGAATAATGGTTGTGCATGGGGGATTTGGTGACCCGGGCACAGCAAAGGATGGAGGTGGTGCCCACCCCAGAGATGGCTGCATTTCTAAGAGTGTCAGGTGCTGGTAGATGTTCTGAGGCACTCTCACACCATACCCCATCAGGTGGTAGGAGCAGATGGGAAAGGCCTTGTCTACTCCCAGCTTGGCAGGGCTGTTCCCTGCATATGCCATGGCGGGAGGCCGTGCTGGAGCCAGCAGGATCTCATGCTTGTGTCCTGCACCCAGCTGCATCCCATCCTTCCTCCACACCAGTTCCAGCCTCTCTTAGCCTGTGGCCCAAGAGTGCCAGGACAGATGCTGCATGGTGGAGGCAGGCAGTGGCAGTGTGAGGCTTTCTGGGCAGGCATGCTCGGGGGAGTGCGCTGCGAGCTGTACTGGGAGGGAGGCAGTGCCCACGTTGCCATGCTGGGCCGCGGAGAGCGAGCGGCGGGAGGGACACCAGCCTGGCTGGGCTGGGGAGAACGAGCAGCAGGAGGGTCACCGGCTGGGCTGGGGAGAGTGAGCAGCGGGAGGGACACCGGCTGGGCTGGGCTGGGGAGAGGGAGCAGCGGGAGGGTCACTGGCTGGGCTGGGCGGCGGGAGGGACACCCGCCGGGCCGGGCTGGGCTGGGCTGTGATGAGACCTAGCTTCCCGGGAATGGTTCTGCGGCAGGTCCAGAACCGTCTCTCTCTGGCAGGGGGCTGACGTGCTCTGGAGATAAGCCCCAGCTCTGATAGAGGCTTGTCAGGGGAGAGGTGTTAGCATGACAGGCAGGTGCTGGAGTGTTTACCTGACAAGGCTTGTCAAACATTCAGCGGGAAGCTTTCGGGCCTGGACGGCTATGACAGCTGACACTGCTCCTAGCAGAGGAGCTGCTGGTGCTCACTGCCCCGAGGAGTCTGGGGTAGGGAGGGGCTGTAAACCTGCTCCCCAGGGTTCGGGGCCCTGAGGCTCAGGGAGAAGTCTGAGGTGCAGCAGAGCTGGGTCGGCGCTGCCTCCCGAGGGACAATGGCAGCTGCATGTCAGTGCCGTGTCGTCTTAGACGCAGGCTCTCACCTGTCTGCAGATTGGCAGGGCAATCTCTGGGGGGAGCACTAGGCCAGGGGAGCCGTAACCCAAGACCCTGCTAAAGCCAAATGGGGGGAACCTGAACCGGTCCCTGTACTGCTGTGACTGGCTGGCACTGTGCTCTGGTTGTGTGTGACGCAGCAGCCGCATGGATCCCCTGCCCATACATCCCTGGCAGCACCAGGGCTCCCCAGAATTATCTGTGCCCCTCAGTCCCTGCCTGTGCCCTCTCGAGCAGAGACAGAGACAATTGCCTACCAGGGCAGGGCCTCGCTCTCCCCAGCCCAGCCCAGCTCAGCTCTGACCCAAGGGCTGCCTGGCAGAGGGCACAGGGTGCCTAAGGGACCCTCGAGGCCTGGTATCCTAGTTCACTGGGCAAGGTCTCTGCCGAAAGCCCATGTCACATGGGTCAGCGTGATCTCTGGGAAGCACGTGTGCGAGCAGTGTCCTGGGAGAGGGGTCTGTACCCTGGAACTCGTGCTCCTAAGGTGGGGCAGTTAGCGGCAGGGGCCCAGTGGTGACACCCTCGGCCAGGTTCCCCCAGACAGGCCATGGGAGACGCTCCCTTCCCTGGCGTGTGCAGCCTGAGTCCACTGCTGAGGAGGAGCTCGCAGGGACTGCAAGAGAAGAAATGAACAGGAAGAGGTAAGGAGCGGGGGCTCCGGTGAAGATTGCCCATCACAGCTGATCTATCTGGAGAGGCAGCCAGACCCCCCGGCGCCCTGCATCGGGGAGACACTTGATCTTCCGATCACGCTGTGAGAAGGGCGCGGGGTGGGCAGGACCCAGGACACCGCAGGGCAGCATGTGGGTAGTGGTTAGGCTCTAGAATGTAGCTTGCGATTTTTTTTACACATCACCATTTGTGTCCCGTGTTTGTGTTTGCTGCCCTCTGAGCCTCGGATCTGTGTTAGACCCGCAGCCTGGCTTCCTCTCTGGGTGCTCAGCGGAGCCACTCCCAAGCTGGTGTAATGTCACGGAGTCCCCGGGCGATGCTCTGGAACTGCTCCCCACCAAGCCAGGCAGGACTTTGGGGAGCCCCCTCTCCCTTGGAGCAGACTTGTTCAGGGCAAGAAGCTCACACGGCTTCACCTCCTGGGTCTCTCCTTGGTGCATTCAGCATCCTCTGCCCCTCCGTGCGCTTCCCACAGCGAGCCCACCCAGGCGGGGTCCTGGGGAAGCCACAGGGTCCTGCACCCCAACTTTGCAGTCAGACGTGACTCTCAGCCAGCAAGCAAAACAGAGGTTTTTTTTCGATGACAGGAACAAGGTCTAAAACAGAGCTTGTAGATACAGCGAACCGGACCCCTCAGCCGGGTCCATTCTGGGGGGCAGTGAGCCAGACCCCCACATCTGCACTTCGCTCCTCGTCCCCAGCCAGCTCCAGACTGACAACCCCCTCCAGCCCCTCCTCTCTGCTCAGCTCCTTTCCCGGGCCAGGAGGTCACCTGATCCCTTTGTCTCCAACACCTTCAGTTGGCACCTTTGCAGAGGGGGGCCCCAGGCCATCAGTTGCTAGGAGACAGAGTGCCCGGCATTTAGGTGCACTGGCCCTTTGCTCTGCAGCAATCACACACCCTTATCCCACCACCTAGATACTTAAGAACTGCCTAGGGGACACTGAGGCACCAACACAGTATTCAGAGCAAACATTAAGAACAGTCCTAAGTTCGTCACATGTGAATGGTTCCTTGGGGAACCACAGGCCTGGGCAGTCTGGAAGCGCTCAGTGGATAAGAGGTCGGACGCAGTGGGAGGGCACCTGCCGCTCTCCTGCGTGAGGACTGAGAGCCTCTGGCCGGGGGTGTCGGGGAGCTGAGCCCGGCCAGCTCAGGTGAGGTTCTCTGGCTGCGGAGAGGTGGTGGCACGGTACCTCACAACCCTGCCTACCCCCAGGAAGCTTCTCATACTCCACCTTAACCAGAGAGCAGCGGTGACACTCCAGGGGCTGGCAGCCTGCCCCTCAGCTGGGTGCTGCTCCCAAAGGGTCCTTCTCCCCAAGGTGGGCATCTGCATCCTGTTTGGGCTGCTGACTTTCGAGCGCTCTCAGAGCCCAGCCCTGCACCTAGCACACGTTCCCCTTCAGAGCAGTGAGTCCTGATCCTGGCAATGCACAGCTGGCAGAACGGGCAGGATCCGCCATAGGGCAGCAGCAGAATGAAGTGAAACCTGGGCGTGGGAATTAGTGGAGCCCCACCCTGGCCCCGGAGGAGGCAGGGCGAGCACTGGCCGTGTATTTCTCATGGAGCTATTGACCACTGCAAAGACACTGCATAAAGCTGGCCCCGCTCCAGTGCTGGTGGCTCCCAGGTTGTGCTGAGCGAGGGACTGGCTTGCGGCGTGTTTTTATCCCATGTGCTTACAGACAGGGAATGGGCTGTCGCAGGAGACTAGGTGTGTGCTCAGCATTTGATCTCTGGGGCACAGGGTCGAATCCAGCCTTTGCCGTCTCGCAGCCCTTCAGCAGCTGGGGCAGGACAAGCTGGTGAGTCTCAAGCCAGTTCCATGTGGTGACTACACGGCGCGGCTTGGCACTGGCTGGTGGCCTCAGCAGACGGGCTGAGGACCGAATCAGCTGTGGAGCAGAGACTGAGCTGCCTGCTGCTCCTCAAGGACAGCCTCGGAAAGTGGGGCTGGGACCCCTCAGTGGGAGGGTGCGCTGCCCCCTTGTGTCCTGCTCCTGTTCTGGGCACGGGGGGGCTCTGCTCGGGCCATGGGTCAGGTCGGTGGCCCGGGAGCGAGAAGGCAGCTGAGGGCGTGTCTGTGTGGCAGGGAGCTATTGCCCTTTGTGGCGAACTGGGAATGTTCTTAATGTTTGCTCTGAACACTGTGTTGGTGCCTCAGTGTCCCCTGTGCAGTTCTTAAGTATCTAGGTGGTGGAATAAGGGGGTGTGATTGCTACAGAGCAAAGGGCCAGTGCACCTAAATGCCTGACACTGTCTCCTAGTAACTGATGGCCTGGGCCTCTCCTCTGCAAAGGTGCCAACTGAAGGTGTTGCAGACAAAGAGATCAGGTGACCTCCTGGCCCGGGAAAAGGGGCTGAGCAGAGAGAACCGGCTTGCGGGGGTTGTTAGTCTGGAGCTGGCTGGGGGCAGACGTGGGGTTCTGGCTACTGCCCCCCAGAATGGACCCAGCCGAGGGATCCGGTTCGCTGTATCTGCAAGCTCTTGTTTTAGACCCTGTTCCTGTCATCGAATAAACCTCTGTTTTACTGGCTGGCTGAGAGAGACGTCTGACTGCAAAGTGGGGGTGCAGGACCCTGTGGCTTCCCCAGCGATCCGCCTGGGTGGGCTGCTGTGGGAAGCACACGGAGGGCCAGAGGATGCTGAATGCTCCAAGGAGAGACCCAGGAGGTGAAGATGTGTGAGCTTCTTGCCCTGAACAAGTCTGCTCAAGGGAGAGGAGTCTCCCCAAAGTCGCCTGGCTTTGTGGGGAGCTGTTCAGAGCATTGCCCAGGGACTCCGTGACAATGGTGGCAGCGGTGGGATATTACTGAGCCCGTGAATGACTCTTCTTTGCAGTAGAGGAGCAGTACTGGGAGCAGTAAAACAAAGGGGATAATGAGGACCAGGCATGCTGAAGGCTCAGAGAGGGATGTTTCAGGGGGCAGTTAACCTCTGTAAGCGTGTGACCAGCGAGGAGGACTGTTGAAGTAACAGGGTTCCCCCTGAGGACTGCCAGCGAGCAGTCTCAGGGGCGGAGGAGCTTGCGCTCGACCCTGGGGAGAGAAGGATTTTGCAGTAGCAGGGGTTCCCCTGGGGATTGCAGGAGCAGTCCCAGGGGCGAGGAGTCTGCAGCTCGACCGGGCAAGAGGTGGTGATCACAAGAGGGCTGGCACACCAGGGTTCTTCCTGGAAACCATGGGGGAGCCGAGAGCACACAGGCCTGTGAGTCCAGAGCCACTTGGGAACGGTGAAGTGATGGCCTATCCCACCTCCATAAGAGGACATTTTGATTCTGTGCCCAAAGAGAGGGTTACGCATGGGGAAGTTCACCAGGCACAATTAATCCTGCAGCTGGAGGAGAAGGACCATTCTGAGAGCAGATTCCTGACCCGATGGGGCTACAAGAGGATCTGGAGCAGCTGGAGCAGCAGCCAGGCACTCCTGAGAGTCTGGTCCCAACCAGACGAGGGTCTTCACGATCGGGTTCCCCATCAGGGGATCGAGGCGGATGGGATTGGAGCAGAGCCAAGGAAGCGAGAGCAAGAGCCTGAGGAAAAGCTGCAGGAAGAAGCAGCAGCAGCATGGACGGCAATGGTGGAGCGGAGAAACATACAGGGCTTCCACGGGGTCAGTGAGGAAACACACCTTGGGTGGCGAGACCTGGGACAGGGAAACTGTGGTGGTGCAGCCCCAGATGCTGAGGGCTGTGACCCTGGGTGAAGGTCCTGGGGTGAAGCTCCTCGCCCTGCCTATGGCCCGGATCCCTGTGCAACCAGGAGGGTCGGGCTGGCTGGTATTTGGGGTTCTCCAGGATATCGCTGGGAGGCCCTGTTGGGTGGTGACTGTCTCCCCTTGGACAAGGATCCAGGCCCTGCTCCTGTAATGGCCGAGGGTTTGAATTTGAGCCCAGGGAACGAATTGGCTGGGATGGAAATGTCAGTGAAACAAATGAACTGCAAATGAACCTGGCTGGCAGTGGGGAGGGGCTGCTGGCTCAGGATACCTGCTACCTGTACCAGCCCCACGGGCTGAGGGGAGGAGAGATGCTCCCCACTCCTGCACACCGGAGAGGGGGCTCCACGCTGCTCTGATGCTGTGACCAGAGCAGAGAGCTCGTTGCCTGCCCCCACTGGGACAGCCAGGGCAGCGCTGAGCACGAGGGGAGCTGAGATCCCAGCTGAGTGGGGGCACCCCAGGCAGGGCAGGTCGCTGCCAACCAGGTTTACCTGGTCCAGACGTGCTGCTGGGAAGTGATTACACAGCAGGGAAGGAGCTGCCAGGGGCGGGCTCAGTGGGGCTGTGACCCAGGCCAGCCAGCAAGAGGGAGCAGGTCCACTCCCTGCCCAGCAGGCTGAATCCAGACCGACTGCAGAGGGATCCCTCCTTGGAGAAGCTGAGGACTTGCTGGCCACAGTGCTGCAACCCCCTGGGAAGCTGCAGGGACAGAGTCCTGCAGGAGAAGGGATTCCGTCCGGGAATGGCTCCCAAGGGTAAGTAGAACTGGGGGAACCGGGAGGCAGCGGTGGTGCAGACCACAGGGTTCTTCCTCAAGTGCGTATAGGGAGGGAGTGAGGGACCCGGACCTGAAAGGGGAGGATGGAGGAGAAGGGGAAGACCTCTGTAGTCTCTTCCGAATGGGGACCTTCCCCAAGGTGCATAGAAGTGAACTCGGGGACCGAATCGGGAGTGGTGCCCAGGGAACAGGGGGGGGGGGGGGGGGGGGGGGGGGGGGTTTACCCATCTCGTGCGGGAGGGTGGGGACCCCATCAGGGGCGGACCCGAAAGGAAGACCCTGTGGATTTGTCCTGATGTGGGGCCACTCGTGAGGTCGGGGGCCGCCCCTTTAGAGTCACAGGACGAACCCCAGAACTTTTGGGGGGGGGAGAATTAGGAATGGTTAGGGGGAAAATCCAGCCATTTCACAGCCCATGGGCCTCACCGTGGGGCTGGTCCCAAGGAGACAGATGATCGGTTAGCGGGGCATTCAGAAGCTTAAACCATCACAGTGTCGATGCGCCCATGCAGGCCTGGGAGATTCTAGACCAGTGAGGGGATGGAGAACTTGGCCCTGAAGACACTATAACGTGCACTTTAGCCTGACCTGGGAGGAACAGGTGCTCCCAGGCGAAGAAGGGCTGCTGCCTCAGATGAGATGGGACTGACGGTAAAAGCTGGAAGTGTAAGGTGGGACGCAGAGGTGGTGTATCGGGCACAGTGGGCAGCATGCCAAGCCCTAGAGCTGGCCAAGGCCAAGTCGGGGTCTAACCAAGAGACACGAGAGCGCGTCCAGAGTGTCGGGAAAAGACCCCATCCAGGTTTGAACCCCAGGGGGTAATTGGGTGCAAAAGGGTCGAGCGCATAAACTCCACATGCGGCCTGCGAGGTGCTCAAGCACACTCAACCTAAGGAGGTCGGTCGAGAGGACTGTCCTGGTGAACCACACCGAGGAATGGGAGATGCTGGAGCTTCCCGGGAACATTGGTGGGTTCGAACTTCCCAGGTCACTGGCTGAAGGACCTGCTCGCAGTGGTCTTGAAAGGGGAGAGATGTAATGAACTAGGAATTTCTTACTATTTTTCTCTGATATACGTGTTGGTGCTCGGTGTCCTCTGTGCAGCTTCTTAATATCTAGGTGGTGGAATAAGGGGGTGTGATGCAGCAGAGCAAAGGCCAGTGCCCCTAAATGCCTGACCCTCTGTCTTGGCAGACTGGATGCCTGGCCCCCCCTCTGCAAAGGTGCCAGCTGAAGCGTGTTGGAGACAAAGAGGTCAAGTGACACTCCTGGCCGGAAAGGAGCTGAGCAGAGAGGAGGGGCTGAGGGGGTGTTAGTCGGGAGCTGGCTGGGACAAGTAGTGAAGTGCAGACGTTGGGATCGGCTCACTGCCCCCAGAATGGACCCGGCGACAAGGGTCCTGGTTCGCTGTACCTACAAGCTCTGTTTTAGACCCTGTTCCTGTCATCGAATAAACCTCTGTTTTATCGGCTGTGAGAGTCGCATCTGACTGCAAAGTGTGGTGCACGGACCCTGTGCTTCCCATAGCCTGCCTGGGCGGCCGCTGTGGGAAGGCACGAGGGCAGAGGATGCTGAATGCTCCAAGGAGAGACCCAGGAGGTGAAGCCATGTGAGCTTCTTGCCCTGCAGACAGTCTGCTCCAAGGGAGAGGAGGCTCCCCGAAGTCCTTCCTGGCTTTGTGGGGAGCAGTTCCAGATCATCGCATCGCCTAGGGACTCCGTGACAGCCTGCAGGATTCCTGGGAAGGGGGGTAAGGGGCTTTGCTCCTTTTGCTCTGGCTCATGATGTCCAATTCGCGTGCAGGGTGAGCGAGGGCACCGGCTGCTCCGGCAGAAGTCCCCACCCAGCTTCCCGCGGTGTGGATTTATTTGTGTATAAATATCTCATATACATGAGGGGTGACATTAATAACAGCGCCGGGTCCCAGGAGCTTTCGCTTTTATCTGCCAGACTGGCTGGTCCTCTGACCCCTTCAGCTCTTAAATTCATCATCCCGTCTCCTGCGCCTTGCCCCCTTCCCTCGTTGAGGAGCTTCAGCTTTTCCTGCAGCCCAGGCACTAACTCTCGCCTCCCCAGCTTCCGACCCACTATGGCCTGCGCCTCGGCATGCGTGATGTAAACCGTCGGCACCACTCGGCAGGTGGTAACGCCAGAGCCCACCTCGAGCGGGGAAGGAAAATGGGGTGATGAATGTACTTGGAAAGCTGAGGAGAAAACCATACAGTGTCTGTGGGGCAGGCAGAGGGCTACTGCTTTAAAAATTTAGTTGAATGAGCAGGATGTGTGGCACGTACAGTTACTCTGATGGGGAACAAGCTCCCTGATCTATTGGCCAGCAGGCTGGTTCTGGGTTTTAAATTTCTTCCTCCGCGCAATGATAAATCCTTGGGGGTTTCAGTGCTAGCGTTTGGGAGTTGGTTTTCCTTGGTGGGCAGGGGGCGTACAGGGCGCATGTGTCCCCGCAGCTCCCCTCCCCGGACCCTGGCTGGGCAGGTCTGCACCAGGGAGCACTTGGACTGGAGATTTCTGCCTTCTCCATGGCGTCTCAGGGGGACAGGCTGTGCGTGGCAAATCTCTCCTCTCTGCTTCGAATGTCTCCTTGGCAGCAAGTGTGCTGCCCTGCCCTGGAGCCCCCGCGGGCCCTGCACTGCCTGGCGAAAGGGCAGCCCTTGGCAGGATGCGGCTCTCGCCGGAGCTCCCAGGCTGGACTGGGGACGTGGGCTGAGATGGCTGCTGAGGAGCAGGGCTGCGGCCGCCTTATCTACGAAAGCCGGCAGCGGGGAAGAGAGAAGGCTGGCACATGGGGCTGGGCAGCACTGGGCCTGGGAACGACTCTGACTCAGATGGAAGCCCCTGCCGCAAACACCTGTCCCCCAAGGCCGCGTGAGGGGACTTGCCCACTAGCCCGCGCTGTCTGTGGCGCAGCAGGGGGGAGCTGTCAGGGTCTGGGCACTGGAGATAAGGACGGCCCTGGATCACTTCCAAAAGCCAGAGGCAAGGCTGCATTGGTAACGCTCCCCTCCGAAGGACTCCAAGTCTGGCTCTGAGCAGTGGCAGCAGCCACGGCCCCAGCCTGCCAAGTCTCCCATTATCTCTTGAACAGGCCACGCCTCCCCATTTATCACCACGCAGCAGAGACAGCTCCACATCTTCCCGAGCAGCGATCAACGCAGCCTAGGGGAGCGGGCACCTCTGCTGCCAGGCCCAGCAATTGGGACGATGCGCTGGGCAATCAAAGCAGCCGTTTGCCAGGCCTGGCTGGGGGAGGTGTGCCACTCTGCCGGCTGCCACCACATCCGGCGTCTTCCCGTCTCGGCCTGCCCCGTGACTCCCCGTCCTGTGGCAGGAACTGGAAGGACCCAGCGCTAGTCTTGTCTTGGGGCATGTCTCAGCATCAGGCGCTGGATTCTCATCCTGTCATGCAGCGCAGGAGGAGGCTGGGTCTGGTGGTGACAGGGCACCGCCACCTGGGTGCCACTGCCCCCTCTGTGCCTCAGTTTCCACTTAGGTTTGCCCAGACTCTAGGAGGGGAGGTTGGGAAGAGTTCTGAGAAGGCACCAGAGACGTGAGGCTCGGTGCTCCAGTGGCTACACTCGGCCCCTCTGCAGTCAAATACCCTTTGCATGCACATGGACCCTGCTTCCGCAGGGGGGAGCCGTGAGAAAGGGTTCTAAACGACTAGGGTCCCAGCGCTGGGAGCCAGCCCCTCCCTGGCCTGTGGGTGCAGGCAAATGCGTCTCTTCCCCCTTCCATCCACTGCAGCTTTCAGCTCTCCCGCCAGCGCACACCTGTGTTCCTACTACCAGAATTGGGCAGGTGTTGTAGCAGGTACAGTTGCCGTACAGGGACATGCGCACTCCCTCCTGCAGGCCCTATGGCCCATGGATTCGGCCAGAAAGAGGGGGGCTCAGCTGCTTTCTCACGGGCATGGCTGCATGTGGCTGTGAGTCCATGTCTCTCCACTTCAGAACAGCCTCCTGCCTTTCCTGACGTGCCTCCAGCCCCAGGGTTAAAAACTGCTGCTTGGAGTTAAACTCCCCAGGGCTCGCTTAGCTCCCGCTGCAATGCGGCCACGTCTGGGGTGGGACGCCATGTCTGGTGATACGGCGCAGTGAGGGGTCCCACCTGCAGCTGGCATTAGCCAGGATGCTGCAGGACAGATGCTCGTGGCATGAGCTGGGACACTGCTGTTTAGCCCCTCCACGTTCCAACGCCCTGGACTCTGCTTAGCTTCGGAGCAGGGCCACAGCAGGGCCTGTCACGGTGCCGCGTTGCCTGTGTGCTGGTGATGGTGAGATGACTGGCACCTCTTTCAGAGGCATGGCTGGCTCCACGCTCATGGAGGGCCCGGCATTAATCAGGGCCGTGCACACGTCTAACACAAACCTGCCTTTTCCAGTGCCCGGCGATCCATTATTCATGGTATTGTGTTAGTGCTAATGTCTGGCAAACGTCAGAACCAGGTGGCTGGCTGAATGCGGGGCTCCCGGCGCAGCTCTCATGCAGTATTCATGGGAGCAAAATGCACCATTCCAGCAGCCGTGCTCTCTGGAGAGCCAAGCCACCCGCCAAGGCTAGCAACTCCAGGGCCCCCAGCCTGGCTTCACCCTCTCCCCAGCCCAGGGCGTGGGACCACCCTGCCCCGTACTCAGTTCCTTTCGGCCACTGCGGGCCATGGGGGCTGATAGGAACGGCTGTAACCATGCAGGGGTGTGCTGGCTGCCCATAGGTGCAGGAAGCCTGGATGCGACCCCCGTCGGCTAGGTGCTGGCAGCTGGGTCGCCTCTCTCAGCCTCCTGCAGCCTCTGCTCACTCCCTACTCTGTCACCTCCTGACAGTGCAGCCTGGGCACCAGGTCAGAAATGCCCCAACCCCTGCATCCGCCTCCTTCCCTCTGCCTGGTCATCCCAGTCTCCTCACCTCCCACCACCCCTTACATCCAGTCACCCTGATCCCTGCTGCCCAGCACAGCACACTGGCTCGCTCAGAGCCTCCACTGCCTGCTGAGGCCTCCCTGTGGTTGTGGCCGACTCGGGTACTGGCTGGCGGAGGCGGTGACTTGGCTGGCATGTGCCCAGCCGAGGCAGCCAGAGCTGGGCTGTACTCAGCAGACCTCGCGACTGCGCCCGATGCCGCCAGTTCTCGCTCTGTCCCCAACTCTGGCAAATGAAACCGGGAGCCACCTCCATCGGCACGGCATGCGGGAGCTCTGGCGCATGCACGGACCACAGCTCTACGTTGCCCTTGACATTCCCTGCAGTGCCCCAGCTGCATCTGCACAGCCCCTCCTGCCACCCGGAGCAGATGGGCACAGGCTTGAGTAGTGGGAATGGGCTCTTGGCCTCTGGAATTCTGCTGTCATGATCCTGGGTGCAGATCGCTGCGGGACGCCAGAGCGTAATGAATGTCTATAGAATGGGGCAGCCCCAGGAGGGCGCGTCGCTCTTGGACTGTGGTTTGCCAGGGCTTCAGAGACAGCAGCATGAGCTCTGCCAGGTGCACGGGGGTCTCGACCTGGGAGACCAGGTGCCAGCTCATGCCAAGGTCCCCATCCCTCAGCTGGCCAGACAGACTCAGAGCTGGGTGTAAGGGTTGGTAACGCGGGGGCTGGAGATCTGAGAACGCATTCAGTGCTTAGAATTTATGGCATGCTTGAGTGGCTGCCAGCATGAGTCTTCCAGATAACATCTGTGTCCCATATTGTACGGACACATTGGAGTGTTTTGTGTTGTGAGTCTCTGTAAATCACCCGCCAGGAGAGAGCCATTAGCTAGTGGGAAATGCTGCTTTCCAGCAGGAGGTGGGATGGCTGCCTGGCAGGGATGGCCCATGGACACCAGGCGCACTAGTGTGGGACATTAATGAGGACAAAAGACTTTGTTGTTCACCCCGTGCCCGGTGGAGATGAGTCATGCAGGTGAAGTCCTCCTGTCAGCTGAGTTTGCAGCTCAGAGCAGAAGCAGGGATGGGAATAAAAACACCAGCCCAGGTGGAACTGGATCTCACTGGAGTCTGAGGGGCAAGGTTTTCCTGGCATAAGCAAGGGATCCCCAGTGCTTGGCCTGGGTTAGCCCTAAGGGACATAGAGAGCTTGTTGAAGTTGTCTTTCGAAACTTAAGGCTGTAACTCATTAGTGTGTGTCACTTGCTTTAACCTTGTAAATAGCTCTCTGCTTTCCTTTTCCGAGTACGTGATCGCAGGACTTGTTCTACGCGTTCTCTCTGCAGTGAGCTCTAAAGCGCAGTTGACCTGCGGTAAGTGACTGGTCCCTTGGGTCTGGCAGAACCCTGCCTGTTACTGTGAGGGAAGCAGGCTCACATGGGTGGCAAGCCAGAGTGGGGTGCCCAAGGGGACTGTCTGTGGCTCCAGGTTGTTATGGGGCCTGAGGAGTTTACACTGGGTGACTAGTTGGTAAAATGTAAGTCTAGAACTCACAGCCAGTTGGGTGTGTGCCCTGTTTGCCAACAGCCTGCCCCAAGACTGGTGTACCTGCACTTTTAGCCACTGCCAGCCAGCTTGCCAACGTCCTCTGCCCTGGCGCCAGCAGGTGGCACACACAGAGTTTGATGCCTTGAAATTATTTTCTCCTCCCTTCAAGTGTCGCCGGTGCACATCAGCTGGAGAGCTCTGTCTGCAGAAGCAGGGGCACCATCTGGTCGGGGCAGCTGCCTGCAAACCCCCTTGAGGATTTAAAAGCTCATCACTTCCGAAACCTGACCGTGCCTGTGAGTTCACGGTGCGGATCGCTGCTGTGTGAGATCACGGTGCCTTTGCTGGACAACACCAGCCCAACCCAGCCGGGCCCATGTTCCCCTCCAGCCGAGGCCTCGGAGATGCGGGGATCAGCTGGTGTAGGAGCATCCGCTCGGGCTGAGCCTGGTCCCATTGTAAATGCCCCAAGCAATGGGGCTCCTGCCCTGTCCCTGGGGAGAAGATTTCCCAGCCTGGTGCAACCCATGGCTCAGAAGCTCCTCGGAGAGTCAGTGTAAATTTTCCTGATGAGACCTGGTGAGTGGCACCCCAGTGGCCCGAGCAATCGAATACTCTCCTCTGGTGGGCTCCCTCCCTCCGGGCTTTGCACACGGTGTCTCTCTGACGCTCACGCTCGCTGCTTGCTCCTCCCGTAGCCACGCGGCATCTGTTGCTCGTTCCCCTCATGCTGCTCTCCCAGGCCGTTCTTATCCCATCTCCGCACCCCTGGCAACTTGCCGGTATCCCTCTGGGTACAGCCTGCCTGACCTGCTGTCACGGAGTGTGGGGGAGTCCGGCCCTGCACTCCTCTTCCTGGTCCCCGCAGTGACTTTTAGCCAGCCAGTAAAACAGAAGGTTTGTTGGACAACAGGAACGCAGGTTACAGCAGAGCTTGCAGGCACAGTCAGGACCCCTCCATCGAGTCCTTCTGGGCTTTCAGGGTGCTTGGATCCCAGCTTAGGATACCCTGAATTCCGCCCTCACAGCCCCAAACCCCAAACTGACCTCCCCTCCTCCCGCCGGCCGATCCCTTTGTCCCGGTTCCTCAGCAAAGGTGCTCACCCCCTCCCCCCTGCCTGGCTCAGGTTACAGGCTTAAAGATCCTGTCCCTCACCTAAAGACATCCCCTGCTCTCCCATCCCCCACACAGACAGCCCCTACTCCGTCACACCTGCCATGCCAGGATCTAGGCCAGCAGGGCGCTGCAGACCTTCCAGATGCATCCACAGAGTGACTGAGCAGGACCTTTCCAATCACCTGGCTGTCACCAGATCCACCCTCCAGCGCTGGGGGACTCCCCAAGTGGACCTGTTTGCAACCATGTCCAACGGAAAACGCCCTGGATTCTGTTCCCGAGATGGTCTCTGTGACAAAGTGAGACTGGATTTCATGTTCCCTCTGAATACTGTGGGGGGCCTCAGTTCCTGGCTGACACTCTGTCTCCTGGCAACTAATGGCCAGGCCTTTCCCCCCTGCAAGGGGATGCTAAAGGTGTTGGAGACAAAGAGGTCAGGTGACCTCCTGGCCCGGGAAAGGAGCTGAGCAGAGAAGAGACGGGTGGAGGGGGTTTCAGTTTGGGGCTGGCTGGGGACGAAGAGTGAAGTGCAGACGTGGGGATCTGGCTCACTGGGCCCCAGAATGGACCCGGCTGAGGGGTCCTGTTCTCTGTCCTTACAAACTCTGTTTTAGACCGTGTTCCTGTCATCGAATAAACCTCTGTTTTACTGGCTGGCTGAGAGTCATATATGACTGCAAAGTGGGGGTGCAGGACCCTGTGGCTTCCCCAGGACCCCGCTGGGGTGGGCTCGCTGTGGGAAGGGCATGGAGGGGCAGAGGATGTTGAATGCTCCAAGGAGAAACCCAGGAGGTGAAGCTGTTTGAGCTTCTTGCCCTGCAGACAGTCTGCTCCAAGGGAGAGGAGGCTCCCCGAAGTCCTGCCTGGCTTGGTGGGGATCAGTTCCAGAGCATTGCCCAGGGACTCCATGACAGTCTCAGCCCAGGCTCCTTGACACATGCGTCTCTGCTTCCCTGGAGAGACTGACTCCTGTGGGCCTTCCTCCGCTTCCCCTCCTGCCCCAGGTCTTGGTCAAAGTCAAACAAGACGATGCTTGTCTCATCCTTGTCGCATCAGCAGGGCCTGGACCCTACTGACCTTTCAGTCTAGTCTCCACTGTGTCTCCGTCTGGATTCAGATGCCATTTCTCAGGACCGTGGCCACCTGCTCTGCCCCAGCCTATCAGCCTGTTCTCAGGGTGTCCAGGAAATGCATCTGAATAGGAGAAAATTCTCACCTAGGGGCACTAACCTGGCTAAATGGAAGCGCTGCTCCATTCAGTCCCCAGAGCGTGCACCCCTGAACCTCACATTGGACTCTTCTCTGCCTACAGTGTTAGCGCTGGGCCCTTTGCTCTGTAAAAAAACACCTGGCAGCTGTCTCAGCCTCCTGCCCCTTGGTGGAGAGCCAGTCCCTCTTCTCCAGCCCCATTGTCGCCAGATTCCTGAAGGGCTTGGTCAGACTGTACCCGCATGTGCCAGATCCCATCCCTCGAGATCTGAACGTAGCGCTAGCCAAGTGACTGGGATTTGCCCACAGAACTCCTTGCCGCTGGCTGTCTGTGAAGGTAGCATTTCTGGTGGCCATCCCCCCAGCCAGAGGGAGGGGGAGTGGCAGAGCCTCCCAAGAGCGTTTTCCATGAGGATGACGTTTCTCTCTGCCCTCTCCCAAAGGCCGCCCATGTCTCTTTGCTGACTTTCTTCCCAGCCCCCTGCATGGCGGATGAAGAGAGACTTGGTTCATTGGGTGCAATAATGCCATTAGCTTCCTCCCTGGAGCCTCCCAAGCCCTTAGATCCCCACACACTGCATGGCAGTTGCAGACAGGGCTAAGGGCTGATCCGCTTTCCACTCAGAGAATCTCCTCTTCCGTCTCTTCGGGCAGCCATTTGTGCTGCCAGGTGGCTAATGCAGCCCTGCCAGCTAGCACGTCGGCCCGTTCCACCAGAGCCCAGGCAACATCAGCGGCTTTTCAGTGCAAGTGCTCAGAGGGGTGGAACACCAGCCATAGGCGCAGAGGCTGAAGTAACGGGGTGTGTTCAGTTCAGAAAAGAGGAGATGAAGGGGGGAGGTGACAGCGGTCTTCAGATACGTGAAAGGCTGCCATAAAAAGATGGAGGACGCTGTTCTCTCTTGCTACAGAGAGCAGGACAAGGGGCAATGGGCTCAAACTACAGCAGAGCAGATTGAGATTAAATCTCAGGAAAAACTTCCTAACTGCAAGAGCAGCAGGACAATGGAACAGACCCCTCGGGAGGTCGGGGAAGCTCCTTCCCTGGAGTTTTCCAAAGGAGGCTGGAGCCACCTGTCCTGGGTGGTTTAGACACAACAAATCCTGCATCTTGGCAGGGGGTTAGCCTAGCTGATCCTGGAGGTCCCTTCCAGCCCCATGGTTCTGTAAGTGCTGATCTTAGACATTTGCAAAGCAGCAACCACACCTCTGCTTCTCCCAATGCCATTCCCTGCCAGTCTGCAGATGGGCCAGTGTCAAACGGGTTGTCAGACTCCAAGCCGCCCTCTGGGTTTGTCTGCTTGGGACTCGCCCGCAGTGGAATGGACAGGGGCAAGCACACAAAGGAGAAACGGTTCCCTACCCTTCCGTAAGGGTCCCTTTCACGCCCGGCTGCCTTCCCCTCTCTGTTGGAGTCTGTGTGGGGCAAAGGAGCTGAGGGGGTCGGAGGCAGCTCAGCTACCCGCGTGCAGCAGCGTCAGATGGCAGAGGCCACCCCGCTGGGTACCACAGAGGGGAAGAAAGTTCTCCAACAATGGAATGGGCGCATGCAATGCATCTCGAGGAACAAGTTACAGAAGAGGAACCACTTTTTCCTCCTTCTTAGGGGCTTCAGTCTCTTCTCCCAGCGTGCTTTGTGCTGCAAAGCTGAGCTGACGGGAGCAGGCAGAATAACAAGTCTGTTGTCCTCTCGTTGACTGTCTCGCAATGGTCTGTCTGGGTTGGATGGGGCGTCCCATTGGGCAGGGCTTGGAGCTCTGCCCTTCCCACTAGTTAGTCTCTCTCCTGGCTAGTGGTTTGCAGTCAGAGGCTCACAACACAACCACTCAAATGTTACCACAATACGGGACACAGATGCTCTAAGTGAGGCTCATGCTGGCAGCGACTCTCAAGCATCCAATAAAGCCTGAACACGGAGCACATTCTGGTAACTCTGACACCTGTTCTAACGAGCCTACGTCACAGCTGAGCCGGTCAGGTTCCAGCTACGGAGCTGGCGGTGTTCGGCTGAGGCCTGGGGACCTTGGCATGAGCTGGCCCCCAGCGTCACACCAGGAAACGGGCTGTGGTGGCCGGCTGTAGGATTTGTGGAGGGTCTATCTTAATACACATGAAAAAAGGCCTTGGTCCAGCCTGGAGAGGTGAATGCAGGAGGCTGGATCTGAGCTCAGCCTGTGATTGCCTGGACCACGTGCTGCGGGGCAGCCCTGGGGATGTAGGGAGGATACTGTGGGGAGACCCAAGGATGGCATGATAGCCAGAGAGGGTCAGCACCAGGCAGGAGTGCCACACGGCTCCACGCTCACCGTCTGTCTGCTTTGGAGGCCCAACTCCACTAATGCTGGGTGCAAAACTGTGCCGGGGCTGCTGACGGGCATGTGCCTTGCACTGCTGCAGGGGCTGGTGCATACGTTGCCCTCCAGCACCCTGTGCCATGGCCGAGAAGCAGCCTTAGCGGTGGTTGGTGCAGTGGCCTGGGGCAAGTCTCCTCCTGATCCAGCCTGGGGATCAGCTGGAGCCCTGAAGCATGGGCATTGGAAGCCCTTGGGAGTTGTGATGGAGAGTTGGTCTTGGAGATTCTCTTGTGCCCAGGCCGAGGGTTAGCAGTGCCCCTAAAGTGCCCCCTATTTGCCTGTCCAAGGAGAGCTCCTGACCTGCCTGCTCAGCATGGTGGCCTTGCTCCCCTGCCCAGGCGCCTCTGGGGGGGGCTTTGCTGGAGGACACGGCAAGATGTCAGTTGAACTTTGGTTGCCATGGCAGCCAGGGTGGCTGTCTGAATAGAACACCTAATTTTGATCAGTTGTGTTGCTTTGAGTGTCATTTTTTCCCATCCACGGTTCCCTTTTGAGATCCCTGTGGCATGATAATTGCGGGAGGGAGGGACCCTGCATGTTTAATAGCAGCTCTTGCAGCTGGAGCTCCCAGGCTCCTCTTCGCAGATCCAGAGCGCTCGGGCGGTGGCTGGGACGCAGGGAGGCTGCGGCTGGCACAGGCAGTGGCACTCTGGAGGTCTCGTGCGGAGCAGTGAGCCAGTGCTGCGCAGAAAGGGGCAGGGGCTGTCGTCCGCACACCAGGCCAGATGAGCTCTCCGCAGCATGCGGGGCAGCCACGTGGCGTGGCCTGTGGCACTCTGCCTTCACCTGCCGGGGGGGGATTTGCCTGCAGGGACTCAGGGGTGCTGAGAGCCAGTGAACCAAACTGTAACGCCTGGTTATAATGGAAAGCACTTCAGAGTGGGGGTGTGGCAGCCCCCCTGGTTCCAGCACTGACGCTGAGCCCACTGGGTGGTGATTGGCTCCATCCTGTTCCAAAATGCCTTCTCAGTGCCAGGGCTGCAGCCCTCCCTGGTACGTGAGCCCCCTGCGGGGTCCCACAGACTGTGGCTGGTCCAGACACTGTCCTGAGCGAGCATCCATTGGCCTGGAGACTGGCATTGCTTGAGGTGCCAACTTGTTCTGTGGGCGAGAGGGCAATAGCCCCTTGGCAAACTACCACAATACTCCGGCTCTCAGCTGGGCTGGCCCAGGACTCCCCAGCAACAGCAGGGTTAGGACCCAGCCCCCTGTGCTCTCAAAGCAACAGCTCTGACCATGTGAGCTACAGGAGACTCCCCAGCAGCTGTTAGCATATAGGACCTATGACCCGCACGCATGTCATTCTGAACGTGTCCAGTAGAGGGCAGTGGTGCTGGCCAGGTCATGACTCCGCCGTAGGTAGGAAAGGAAACACTGAGCGCAGGAAGGGACGTTCCTCTGGGCATCTGTCCAGCTCGGATTTACTCAGAGACCCAGGGGAAGGTGATGATCTGTCAAATCACTTACCCCCAATGCAATCACCACCTGCTCTGGGGATGGGAGAGCATGAGCAGCCTGCCTTCTGCCTATCCCCACGGTCCGCTAGGCACCCCGCTCGCACCCCAGCCCTGCTCCACTTGTCCCCCCAGCCCCTGCGCTCCACCAGTCCCCCGTCACCCCCCTCGGCCCTCGCACTCTGCCAGTCACTCCCCGGCCCTGCTCCACTTGTCCCCCCAGCCCCTGCGCTCCACCAGTCCCCCGTCGCCCCCCTCAGCCCCCGCGCTCTGCTAGTCACTCCCCAGCCCCGCTCCACTTGTACCCCCAGCCCCCCGCGCTCCACCAGTCCCCCGTCGCCCCCCTCGGCCCTCACGCTCTGCTGGTTTGCTCCCGGCCCTGCTCCACTTTGGCCCCCCACCCCCTGCTCCACCAGTCCCCTGTCACCGGCCCTCGGCCCCCGCGCTTCGCCAGTCACTCCACTTGTCTCCCCTGCGCTCTGCCAGTCCCCCCTCAGCCCTTGCGTTCTGCTAGTCACTCCCCAGCCCCGCTCCACTTGTCTCCCTAGCCCCTGAGCTCCGCCAGTCCCCCGTCGCCCCTCTTGGCCCCTGCACTCCGCCAGTCGCTCCCCGGCCCTGCTCCACTTAACATGGCATTACAACGGGCAGGAAGCCCATCCGCATGGCAAACCGTAATTGTGTCTCGCAGTGCTGAAAGGTGAATGCCGTTCCGGCTGGAACAGCTTTATGTGCAGTAGCTCAGGGGCAGCAAGCAAGCCGTGCAGGGCTTCCTAGCAGACCCACGTCTCTGGCCCTGCCTGCTCGGACTGCGCGCCGAAGTTACTTCTGGCGCCTCACTGAGGACGGCGCCGAGTCGTAAGGGCTGCTCTTTGCCGGCGTCTCCCGCGTTTACGAGAGCAGCTCAAATGGACGGCCCTGCATTCGTGCCCTGCACTCGGCACGCAGCATCCCGGCGCTGCCCTGGCAGGAGGAGAGGGCCCTGGTGCAGTGTGCCTGGGGCCTCGCTCTCAGGGCTGTGCGCTCAGCGGCTGGCTGAGCTCTCTTCCTTGTCTCTCTGATGCTTCATTTCGCCAGCTCTCCCTAGCGCCGCTGGCCCCAGCCAGGTCAGCAGGGGCGACCTGCCAGGACCCCCCGGCTGCTGCGGGAAGCGGAGCCCTCAGAGCACAACATTGGGCAGCAGTGCCGCAGGAGGCACCATCTGCTAGCTAGGGCAGGGGACCCGTTGCATTGTCTGCAAGTGTCTGAGCACGTGCCATGGGGCCCAGCCACGCCCCGACGTGGTGAACCACATCCTGCAGGGGCAGCGGGAGACAGCAGGCTGGGGTGCGGGGCCACTGGAGACAGCAGGCTGGGGTGCATGGAAGTGCTTGGCCTGGTGGGGGCCAGCTGCTTATGGTTGGGGGGCTGCTGTCTGCTAGCACTCGTGTAAGGTGTGCGCAGGAGCCTCAAGCTCTGGCTCCTGGATCTCAGAGGCCGACAGCACCGTGCAGGGGAGGAGGCCCCGGGGAACTGACTCAGCCAAGCAAAGATGAGTCGATGAAAGGCTCGTGCTCCCCATGGCTGGGGGAGGGGAGCGGGTGCAGTGCGGGGAGCAGCTGTCTGGGGGGATGGCAGGGCGGGGCGCCAGGGTGTGAATTAAGTGAACTGAATTTGGCCACTTGAGCATCTGCATGGGGTGGATAGGATTTAACTAACCCGCCTCGAATCACACCTTTAGTTCCTTCGGCTTTTCTTTCCTGAGCATCCCTGTGGAGACAAGCCCTCGCAATGGCTCCGTTGTAAGCCGAAGCCGCCCCGTGCATCACAGAGCCACCGGATCGGTGCCACCCCCCCACCCTTTGGACCGGTCTTTGGGCAGAACCTCTGTACTGCGCCAGCCCCCCAGGTCTCACTCCTCTCTAGGGTAGGTCACGTGGCCTCACCACCTCTTGAGACAGCCCAGCCTCCCGCCAAGCAGGGCCCTGGGAGAGACACGGCCACGGTGCCGGGAGTAGTGGACGCAGCAGTACCAGGAGCACCGGGGTCTTAGCCGTGGGGGCAGCCTCGGCCTTCGGTCAGCACGGAGCTTACAGCGGAGGAAGGCCCTTCTGCTCAGCCGGAGCCCAGCCAAGCTGTGGTGCCTCTGGGTGTCAGGCCCCTTCTCTCTGGCTCCTTCCTTTGTTCCCAGATGAGAGCCCCTGCGCCTTCCAGAGCCCCCGCTCACCCCCCGTCCTTCATTCTCGAGCTGGGGTCTGTGCCCGGCTTCCCAGCGGGGCGGTGGGGAAATCCCCCTCCCTCCGGGCGTTGCTCGCCAGGGGTCCAGGCCTGGTGGTTGGTCCACTGGGATTTTCTGTTGATATGGGCCAGCCTTGGCCAGGCCTTTTAATGACCCATTTGGTGCTCCCCCAGCCCTCCTCCGTGTTACCCCTTCCCCGCGGCTGTGCACCCGCCAACCCTGCCCCTCCCTGTACCCCCCCGCCCTCCCCCCGTTCTCGATTCTAACCCTTCCCTGAGGCCTGTTGCACCCCCAGCCTCCCCCGGCTGCTACCCTTCTTGATTATCTTGCCCCCCCAGCCCTCCCCCCATTGCTACCCTCTTCTGAGACTGTTGGTCGCCACCTTGCCCACTCGGCTCTGCCCACACCCTGCTCTCCCCAGCCCCCCATGCTCCCTGCCTCGGCTCTGTGCCCGTCTGCCCCTGAGCTCGGTGCCCATCACCCTGCACTCCGCCCCCCCACCCGTGTTCCCCTCGCCCTCGGCTCCGTGCCCGTGCCCCCGATTGCTCCCGCTGCCGCGCTGACTGGCCTGCCCAATCTGTGCAGCGGTGGACGGTGAAGTGCGGGAGTGGACAAGGCTGGGCACTTCATTGTGCTGGATGGCCCCTCCCTGCTCGAGGACTGAACTGATCGGTCTGCCGCTGTGTTTGTTGGCCGCGCTCTCAAGGTGCACTTCCCGCGAGCCGCAGCTTTGCCTATACAAGGCCCTGTCTGGTGCGTGAGGTGGCGCCTGCAGAAGCAGGAGAAGGTGACGGAGTCCGTTCCTGGGAGGGAGCTGCTAGGCGGGGGCATGTCTTCCCTGAACTGGTGGCTCTCCCGCTGCATCCCCCAGCACAGGCTAAGGGCCTCGTTGCAGGCCGCCCCCTGGCTGTCCTTTCCTGTGTCTCTGCTCACATCCCTCCTCCTTCCGGAGTCATGCGGCTGTTCAGTGTGCCTGTCAGAGTTGCTTGGCGGGAGGGCTGGGATAGTTGCCAGCATGGGTCCATACCCGTGTGACGAATGCGGTCTCTGGGGGCCCAACTGAGCGTGCCAATTCGGACCATATTGCTCAAACGGCAGTCACAGCCTAGGCTGGGGTTTTTCCATCTAAGTCAACCAACCAGCCAACAAATAGGACTTCGCTTTCACCTTCTGGCTAACCAAAGTTCACCAAGCATTTTTCTTAGACTGCATTAGACTGTTAGGTTCATTGTATGGGGTACCATTCCCATGCTCGTTCTGATCCTATCCTAGCACAAGCAGGGCCAAGAACCTGCCATCACTTCTTATATAACCCTGATATTTCATAGATTCTGAGTTATTTGAGTCTCAAAATTGTGGTTTGCCGCCCAGATCACCAGCAAGACCCATGCCCCGCTGCAGTAGAAGGTGACAAACTCCAGGGCCCCTGCCAATCCGCCCTGAGAGGAAAATTTCTCTCCCTACCCAAACTTTATGGCGATCAGCTAACCTGGATGTGTGCCGATCCCCAGCCTCGCACCCAGGAAAGCATTTTCTGCAGTAATCCGATCCTCATCCAACATCCCCTCAGTACATTTGAGCAGTACTTATCTGCTTGATACTCCAGTATTCACTTGCCAAATTAACTTTCCATATATCATTCCTCCTTATACTTATCAGCTTAGTCTTAGCCGATATTCTTTTGTCCCCCATCCTATTCTCCTCGGAGGCGTTGTTCAGAACGCTTTCAGCTCCTCATTGGTAGAACCTTTCGTCTATTTAGTTAACTTCTAATATTCAGTTTCCCTATTGTCCTTGTGGCACATTTGTGTGCTAAGCTTAAATAATTCTCTCCCTCTGCTAACGTTAATTCCTGATATTATAATAGTAGAGCAGCTTTATCCCGGCTTCTTTTGGCAGTGCTAACAGCAAGTCTTTGGTCTCCTTTCTAGGCAGGTTTTCTTCTCGTATCCTATTAGACCGTCTCATGAACCTGTTCAGTTTGATTCTCTTCTTAACTTTGGGACTCCGAATTGCACACAATGCTATTCCAAGGTGGACGGGTTCACTGCCACCTACTTACGGCACTAACCTTCTTTCGTTTGCTGGAATTCCTGCTGATTGCTCTAATAACCGCATTTTGTCTTTTATAAGTCCTATTTGTGTCTACTGGCGGTGTAGTGGCATGTTGGACATACCCCAGGTCTTCTCCTTCTTCGGTTCAACTGATGCGTCCCCTGTATATCTAAATTTTATTATTATTCTAGTGCAGGACCTTTTGCACTTTTATATTATATTATATTCCTCTTTGATTATACTCCAGTGTTAAACCAAGGGTTCCGTCTTCTGATGTATCCGGTCCTTCTCCGTGTTAGCATTACCCCGGCATGTACACTTGGGGTTCCCGCTCTCGGTCCGCGTGTGCGCTCAAAGGTCACGCTCGTGTAATAGGAGTGTGATATGCTTTGATCAAGCACGGATCTTAGGACGATCTGTTAACTCCCTTCACGGTTAGTTCTCAGTATGACCGCGCTGAGTATGCCCTTTACCCAGTTCTTTGGCATTTGTTCGTAGACCCGATGACCTCTGGGGTGTTATCATTAGTGTACGAATATGTGCTCTTGATCTGGCAGCTCTCTCTCTCTCTT
>NC_133769.1:10849062-10877663 GCF_003597395.2 Chelonoidis abingdonii | reverse complement strand
GGCCAGTTTCTGCTCACTCCAGTGAGTCACAGGGCGTATCCGCCTTCTCTCGATGGGTCAATTGTGTAGTTGATGGTCCTTAATGGGCCATCAAGCAGACTAAACAGAGCTGACACCAGCTTGTCTGAGACTTTTTCCAGTAACACAGAACAAGTTTGAAATACAGACAATACACAGCCAATATTCATAACTTCAACTACAGAAATGATACAGACACACAGACAGCACAATCATAACCAGTAACCCGTAACCTGGTCTTAGACACCTTATATGACCCCCTTTACATAGGATTTGGTGCCACTACAGGACCTTGGTTGCAACCCATGTTCTATATGGTCCCAGTTTATATCAATAACGTCACAACCCGCTCACCTGGCCTGGCCTGGGGTGGGATCCTGCACGGCTGCACCACCACAGCCTGCTGGGGAGCACTAGGGAGCAGCCTGGGGTTTGCCTCAATCAGCTAACGTGGGAAGGCTGCTGCTGCCTCGTCCCCCTGGGGACCCCACACCTCGCAGCCCATTCTGTGGGGTACCCTGGCCAGCGACAGGAACAGGCTGTGCACAACACATGGGCCTGGGGAGGAATCCTTGGAGATCCCAGCAGACCGTGCCCTTTGCCCCGGCTGCGCCTCCAGCTCCACCATGCAGTGGCAAGGCGGGAGGTTGCTGGAGGGGCTAGCCGGTGAAACTGGCTTTGCTCCCAGCGAGGTGTCTCCTTAGAGGGACAGGCGCTGGGGTGTGAGCAGGCAGATGCCTCGGGGGGGGAGGAGTGAGGCCTAGTGGTTGTAGTGGGGCACTCAGGGCCCCTGGGTTCTGTTCCCAGCTCTGGCGCTGCCTCACTAGGGGGGGCCTGGCCACGTCACCACCTCTCCCTGCACCTGACTCCCCACGGGCTGGGGTGATGAACCCGGGTGTCCCTCCCTCCACTGCTCCTGGCGGCCGAGCTCTGTGCAGTCAGCAGGGCACTTTGCACCCCTCCACCCCCCCGGTGTCCCTGTGCCCCTTCCCCTCCCTTCCTGTCCTCTCCCCCATGCCAAGGGCTCTGTGTGCCCTCCCATTCCTCCCCTCCCCCGTGCCAGGGTCTCTATGTGCCCCCCTTGTTCCTCCCCTTCCCCGTGCCAGGGGCTCTGTGTGCCCCCTCATTCCTCCTTTCCCTCATGCCCAGGGCTCTGTGTTCCCCCGTTTCTGCCGTGCCAGGGCCGGCTTTATGCACTGCGGGGCCCAATTCGAAAGAGCTGCCACGGAAGACAGTGGTGGGACTTAATCGGCAGCTCAATTAGCTGCCAGTGCCCACGTTGGTGGAGGGTCCTTCTTCCGCGGCAGCAATCGAGCCGCTCCCAGCCCCTTCCCAGGCCCCGCCCTGGAGCCATTCCCAGCCCTTCCCGGGCACCACCTTGGCCCCGGAGCCGCTCCCAGTCCCTTCTTGGGCACCGACTCGGCCCCGGAGCTGCTCCCAGTCCCTTCTTGGGCACCGCCTCTGCCCCAGAGCCGCTCCCAGCACCATTCCCTCGGGGGTACCGATCCTGCAGCCGGAAGCCCCAGATGAATCTCGGCCTGGGTGATCCAGCGGCCTGGCAGGTCCGTCCCAGCGCCAAGCTCCTTCACCCCACCAGGCCAGTGGGGTTACAGCCAGTTCCTGCGTTGGAGTCTGTGCTGCAGCCCGGGATCCCAGCGGGTGCTGTCCGCTGCTCTGCCACCTGCCCTGGCAGAGCCGTCCCAGCGGAGGGGGGTGGGGGGACTGCTGCCCTCTGAGCCCCATGCAGCCCCACATGGGCTGTTGGGTAGCTCTGAAACATGCATCTGTGGGGCAGCAATTGCTTGGACCCCCCTGAGTTTGGATACATGGGGTCGGGTCCTATAAGCACCATGGGGCAGGTGGAAGAACATCTGGGTTTGGCCCTTGGCCAGCCCATCAGCTTGCAGAGGGGGAGCTGAGCCCCCACGTCCTGGCAGAAGGCCATGCAGGGCCGTGATGCTCTGCGCATGCCCAGCTTGTGCAGGAAAATGCGCTTCCCAGGCAAGGTGCGGGTGCCGCCGCTCATGCCCGAGGCGGGGGGTTTGTATGTGTGTCACTGCACGGCGAGGCTGCAGCCTGCCCTGGCTGCGCTCTGGAGCATCGCTGCTGTTTGGTACAGCTTGTGCCCAAAGCCCGTCTCCCCCTGAGCGCTGGGGAGCCCGCCAGGTCAGAGGTTTCCGCCGTAGCAGCCTGCGCGAGCCACCCGCCACAGCCCAGTGTGAGAGCAGCACAAGCCAATCATTAATCCGACAATTAAAGCAGGGTTTATTTGCCAGTTTCATAGATTCATAGACTCTAGGACTGGAAGGGACCTCGAGAGGTCATCGAGTCCAGTCCCCTGCCCTCATGGCAGGACCAAATACTGTCTAGACCATCCCTGATAGACATTTATCTAACCTACTCTTAAATACCCTTGCTGCAGTTTAAGCCCATTGCTTCTTGTTCTATCATTAGAGGCTAAGGTGAACAAGTTTTTCTCCCTCCTCCTGATGACACCCTTTTAGATACCTGAAAACTGCTATCATGTCCCTCTCAGTCTTCTCTTTTCCAAACTAAATAAACCCAATTCTTTCAGCCTTCCTTCATAGGTCATGTTCTCAAGACCTTTAATCATTCTTGTTGCTCTTCTCTGGACCCTCTCCAATTTCTCCACATCTTTCTTGAAATGCGGTGCCAGAACTGGACACAATACTCCAGTTGAGGCCTAACCAGCGCAGAGTAGAGCGGAAGAATGACTTCTCGTGTCTTGTTTACAACACACCTGTTAATGCATCCCAGAATCACGTTTGCTTTTTTTTTTGCAACAGTATCACACTGTTGACTCATATTTAGCTTGTGGTCCACTATGACCCCTAGATCTCTTTCTGCCATACTCCTTCCTAGACAGTCTCTTCCCATTCTGTATGTGTGAAACTGATTGTTCCTTCCCTAAGTGGAGCACTTTGCATTTGTCTTTATTGAACTTCATCCGGTTTACCTCAGACCATTTCTCCAATTTGTCCAGATCATTTTGAATTTTGACCCTGTCCTCCAAAGCAGTTGCAATCCCTCCCAGTTTGGTATCGTCTGCAAACTTAATAAGCGTACTTTCTATGCCAACATCTAAGTCGTTGATGAAGATATTGAACAGAGCCGGTCCCAAAACAGACCCCTGCGGAACCCCACTTGTTATACCTTTCCAGCAGGATTGGGAGCCATTAATAACTACTCTCTGAGTACGGTTATCCAGCCAGTTATGCACCCACCTTATAGTAGCCCCATCTAAATTGTATTTGCCTAGTTTATCGATAAGGATATCATGCGAGACCGTATCAAATGCCTTACTAAAGTCTAGGTATACCACATCCACCGCTTCTCCCTTATCCACAAGACTCGTTATCCTATCAAAGAAAGCTATCAGATTGGTTTGACACGATTTGTTCTTTACAAATCCATGCTGGCTATTCCCTATCACCTTACCACCTTCCAAGTGTTTGCAGATGATTTCTTTAATTACTTGCTCCATTATCTTCCCTGGCACAGAAGTTAAACTAACTGGTCTGTAGTTTCCTGGGTTGTTTTTATTTCCCTTTTTATAGATGGGCACTATATTTGCCCTTTTCCAGTCTTCTGGAATCTCTCCCGTCTCCCATGACTTTCCAAAGATAATAGCTAGAGGCTCAGATACCTCCTCTATTTAACTCCTTGAGTATTCTAGGATGCATTTCATCAGGCCCTGGTGACTTGCAGGCATCTAACTTTTCTAAGTGATTTTTAACTTGCTCTTTTTTATTTTATCTTCTAAACCTACCCCTTCCCATAAGCATTCACTATGTTAGACATTCCTTCAGACTTCTCAGTGAAGACCGAAACAAAGAAGTCATTAAGCATCTCTGCCATTTCCAAGTTTCCTGTTACTGTTTCTCCCTCCTCACTGAGCAGTGGGCCTACCCTGGGACTTCAACTATCCGGATATACCTGGGAAAATAAAGCCGCGGGGCACCACGACTATCCAATAAGTTCTTGGACTGCATGCAGACAACTTTTAATTTCGAAGGCTGAAAACTACTGGGGGAAACCATTTCTAGACTTTATTTTAACAAATAGGGAGTGAACTCGTTGAGAATTGAAAATGAAGAAGCTTGGTGAAGTGATCATGGAAATCAACGAGTTTGCAATTCTAAGGAAGGTAAAGGGAGTACAGCAAATAGTTTTTTGTCTTTTGAGACCATGATTTCAGGAAGGCGATTGTGGTAAGCTCAGGAGAGCTGATAGGTAAGTCCCATGGGAATCAAGACTGAGGGGAACAACTGAGGAGAGTTGGCAGTTTTCAAAGGGACACTATTAAGGCCCAAAAGCAAAGCTATTCCGATGGTAGGAAAGGATAGTATATGTGGCAAAAGACCACCTTGCTTTAACCACGAGATCTTGCGACTTACAAATAAAAAGGAGTCATATAAAAAATGGAACTAGGTCAGATTCAAAGGATGAATATAGGCAAATAAACGGAATGCAGGGGCAAGATAGAAAAGGCAAAAGCACAAAATGAGCTCAAACTAGCTATGGGAATAAAGGGAAACAAAACGACTTTTTATAATACATTAGAGCAAGAGGAAGACAAGGACAGGGTCCCATCACCACCAAATCTTGGACTTTGGATGATTTTGTTAGTTGTTTAAAAAAGCCTCATCCACCTCTTCAGGTGGCCTGTAGTAGACTCCTAGCACGACATCACCCTTGTTTTTTACCCTGTTTATCCTAACCCAGAGACGCTCAACACTTCCGTCTCTTGTGTCCATCTCCACCTCAGTCTGAGTGTGTACATTTTTAATATATAAGGCAACACCTCCTCCCTATTTCCCCTGTTTATCCTTCCTGAGCAAACCATACCCATCCACACCAACATTCCAATCATGTGTATTATCCCACCAAGTTTCAGTGATGCCAACAATGTCACAGTTGTATTTATTTATTAGCACTTCCAGTTCTTCCTGCTTATTACCCATACTTCTCGCATTTGTATATAGGCATCTAAGATACTGGTTTGATCTTGCCTCCCAGTTTTGCCCTCACCCTCCTTTCTCTCTGCCATTATAGCCCACAATCCCTCTTGTTTCCGACCCATCTCCCAGGTCTTCAAGTTAATTGTTTGATTGCCCTGTCCTCTGGCTGCTACCTGCCTGACAGGCCCCATCCCTCTAATTTGTGTCAGAGGCAATGAGTGGGGAAAATCAACCCAGTAAAACCCATTAACACGTCAGCGCTGTCAGGAGTCCCTGTGCTGCCCTCCCGGGAGCCCCGCAGCCTGGGCTCAGCCAGGTGACCCGGGCCTGCCGTACGCCTCCCAGCTCTCCAGGGACGCGCACAGCGGCAGGAAATGCTGCCTGGGATTCACAGACTCTAGGACTGGAAGGGACCTCGAGAGGTCATCGAGTCCAGTCTCCTGCCCTCATGGCAGGACCAAATACTCTCTGGACCATTCCTGAAAGACATTTATCTAACCTACTCTTAAATATCTGCAGAGATGGAGATTCCACAACCTCCTGAGGCATGGGAGGATGGATGAGATCAGGGATTCCCAGCCACTGCGTCTTGTCATAGGAGAGCAAGGGGGTCTGGAGAGGAAAGGACAGCGGCACTGAGGCTAGGAAAGCTGCCTCCATGTGGGGCCGAGTTCGCCTGTGGAACTCACTGCTGCAGGATGTCAGGAAGCTGGGAGCCTAGCTGGCTCAAGGAGCATTTGGACGCTGAGTAACAAGGACATCCAGAGTGAAAGCAGCCCAGCTGGGTGCAGTGTCTTGTTGGGGTTGGCTGGTGTTCCAATGAACAGGGCTGCGTGGCTTGAAGTTTTAAATACCATCCGCCTTCGTGGGTATTTGTAGGTGAAGGTGGGAGACAGTGGCCAGAACAAAGCTGGAGGGGGAGCCCAAGAGGGCAGAGTGCCTGGCCAAGGGAGTCTAGGGTTGGTTTAATTCATAAGCAGGGAGGGGCGTGTTAGGGGACGGGGGGACCGGCAACCGTGAGATGTGAATCACAGGGATCTTCCAAACAGCCCTGACCCTTAAAGTAGGTCACCTGGAGTCCCCACCTCCTCTGCCCATCTAGTCTGGTGTCAGGCCTCCGTAGGGTACCACCTTGCCTATGCTGCAGGCTGATGGGGGTCAATGAATTCCATGGAGTTTGGCCTAAACTAACCTTGTCACTTACCAGCTACCGCTGGGAGCCAGCAACGGGGTTTCATGACCCCACCACGCGGGCAGCGTCTCATCCAGAGACGGAGCGAATGTTTATAAGCCAACAGGAGCTGCACTACCTCCGGCTGCTGCCTTTGGACATCGTCCACTCGCTGCTGCTCTGCCGAGGTGCTGCCCATGCCACAGACAGAGCAGGCCGACTTGGAGGCCGCCCGGGCAGACGGGCTGAATACTCACATTCTCCCCAGCCACGCCGCACTCCAAGAACAAACAGGCCACTCACAGCGCGGCACCTTCTCAGTCTGCCAGGTGTGGAGCAATCCACCTCATCGCGCCAGCGTCCACACACAGGACTGCGTCAGCTGCCAGCGCATTGGCCCCAGCCGGGAGGCACTGGCGGGACAGATCCAGGCGGGGGGCGTTCTGAGAACGGGGAGAGGAACATCCCATGTCTCGCTTGGATCCCCAAGTGCCTGCCTTGTGACAGCGGGACGCCAGCAGCCAATGCTGCAGGTGCTGAGGGGAAGGGGAAAGTGACATGGACGAACAGAGCTTCAGCCTCTCCGAATCGACCCCTCTACAGAACGCCTGGCCCTCGCAGTGAGCCTCCAGCATTCGAAGGAAGCCCCTGTGGTGCGCGGAGCCAGCTAGCCATCTTCTCGGCTTAATTGAATGTGGTCTGTTGGGAGCGCTTAACGAGCGGCGTGCAGGGCCCCTGGGGCTCCAGCCAGCAGGCCACTTAATTCTTCCATTAATTACATCCAGGGCTGATTCAGCAGCTGGGGGAGCTCACGTGAAAGCGTGCGCACTCTGATAAGCAGGGACCAGCGCGCTTAAGCCCCCCCCAACCCCCCCCATGTCTGTGAGAGCTGAGCTTGCGATCAAGTGACCTCCAGCGCTGGGGCTGGCATGGGTGACCCAGAGTGCCAGCACTCCCTAGCCCAGCTGGGAGGGACAGAGGCCGCTGCCTCCTGAGTTCCCCCATGACCTCCAGCATTGTCCTGGTTCCTGGCCCCCTGGAGAGGCTGGCAGACCTCACATGAGCTGGGAGGTCGCATGGTGTCCCTGCCCCAGGCTCATCGTCTGCTGCTTTTCTTCTTCTCTGGCCGAGCTTCTCCATGGGGCTGCGTATGGCCTGTGCTTGATCTCTCCCTCCCTGCAGCCACCTCTGCCTGCACCCCTCCTAGCTGGTCACACTGCCTGCACCCCAGCTCCAGACTCCCGCAGCCCTGGCTGGGGCAGGCGGAGAGACACTGACCCTTATGCGGTCGAGTGAGCCACTCCCCTGGCCGGGAAGGGCAGGGCCTACTCGGCCTCTGCCCCCTTGCCTGGGAGCTTGCTGCGGGCAGAGCCCTGGCCTCTCTAGGCTGGCAGTGCTGGGCAGCACACACCAGTGTCACCTGGCTTAACATACCGCTGGTGACTCATGGCCGCTGTGATTCGCAAAAAGCGCGTGAGGCCAGAGCGGAGATAGGGTCGATTTAGGCTGGATACCACAAATCCCCTGGCAGTGAGACGCACCGGCCTGGGGCATCATCTCCCCAGCGGCTGGGAAGCCTCATGGCCTGGGATGCTTTGTAACAGGGCAAAGGGCGGGAGCATGGCCTGCGGGGAGCAGCCCTGTGCTGGCCCCCGGACCGGATGATCCTAGAGAGCTCTCCTGTTCCTTGCCACCCTCCGCTCGCCGCAGCCCCGATCCAGGGCCCACCCCGGCCACAGGGGCAGTTGAAGGAGTTCCCAAGCCGACAGGCAGGCAGCAAGCACCCGGCTGACCACGCAGTGGTCCAAAAGCTGCCCTGCTCGGGGGCCTCTGCTGGGTTACAGGCTGGCAAGGATCCAGACAAGGAGTGGCCCGAGGTGCAGTGCCCAAGCACGGCAGGGGCAGAGCAGAGTCTAGTCAGCGCCCATGGAGATCAGTGTCAGCCTGGGGCGGGCATCCTGTGTCTCTCTGCGCTGTCCCTGGGAGAAGAGCTGCCTTCAGGGACAGTCCCGGTGCCACCCGCCCCAGCACAGGCAGCAGGTAAATTAAATCCCAAAATGGTCCGGGCCAGATCCGCAGCTGGTGGAGCGTTGCCAGCAGACGCCAGCGGAAGGCCTGCCCGCCCTGGCTAATACAGCCCTGTGCTGAGCTCAGGGACTCTGTGCTCTGATCTGGGGCAGACGGTGTTTGTAGTGAACCCTTCACCCTGGCTCCTTCCCAGCGGCGACAGGCTGGCCAGGCCCCCTGACACTGAGCTGCCTCGCTCAACCACGCACAACAGCTGTTCGGCCGCCTCTCGGGCTACCCCTGCCGATGCCAGCAGGTTTGTGTTCCCGTGACAGTACTGAGAGCAGGCACCAGGACTCCTGGTTCTATCCCAGGGTGTGCCACTGACCCTGGGAGCAGCCTGGGCAAAGTCCTGGCTCCATATCCCGCGGGCAGCCCCCTGGCTCTGTACCCCCCGGGCAGCCCTGGCTCGGTGCCTCGCGGGCAGGGTCTCAGGGCTGGGGCAGCATAGCTCCAGCCTTGGGAAATGGCTGATGGGCTTCTCCCCCAGCCAGAGCCTGGTGCCAGGTGGATGAATGGATTTGGGGTCCCCTGCTACCCGTGTAGTCAAGCCTGAGCAGCCGCGGCGCCGGCAGGAGGTGTGGGACCCCAGGGGCTGTAGCTCCAGCAGCCCACAGCACTCGGTTGTGATGGGGGCCACACGCCCAGATGCCCACGCCCCCTTCTCTGTCCTGGGAGGTGCCTGCCTGTCACCTCAGTATCTAACCAGCAGTGATCACATTGCTCCTCCCGCCTGGATCCTGGAGCCCTTCACAAGCCAGGGGCCGCTCGGGCTGACACAGGGCGGCTGGTGGCAGGACAGGCAGTAGTGCTGGAGGTGCTGGCTCCAGCCCGCTTGACTGCACCCCTCTTGCCTGCTGCCCCACGGTCCCAGGCACGCGTAGCTGCCAGGTCCCAGGGCTCTCCCACAGGCCAGCCTTTGGTTCAGGTGCCGTGGACACAAGGCCCAGCTGGGCGCCCCACTGTCGGCTCCCCACCCCAGGATGGTGGCTGCCTCGGTCTGTGAGCCGGGGTGAGCTCAGCATGGCTGCCCCGTGGTCTGGGGGTGCCGGGAGCCCTGCCGGGGGTGGGGGATGCTGACCCAGGGGGCTGGAAGGAGCCGAGTGAAGGGAAGTGCCCAGCCCAGGGCACCGCGAGCCCATGAGAACTCAGCCCAGGGAACCGTCCTGCCTGTGCCCAGCGACGTCTCCCCGTGGTGTCAGAGCACAGGGGCCCTGCGGTGGCTTCCGGGGGGAGGCTCCTGCTGGTGCTCGGTGGAGGGGGAGAGTTCCTCGTGCCACGGCTGACTCAGCGAGGGGCTGTGGGCAGGTCACTCCAGGCCCCGTTCTCAGAGGTGGCTGTGTGCCCAGGTACGGGCATCTCCCTCTCTGAGGGCAGCGCTTTGGTGGCTCCAAACAGCCCCTGTCAAGGGGGGGCCGTGCTCTGCAGAGCAGGTCCTGGTCCGAAGCAGGCACCTTGTCTGCCTGGCTGCTCCCCTGCCCCAATACCGGTGTCTGAGGGGGGCTGCACCAGCCGTGCCCTTTCCCTGACCCCAGGTGGCACCCTAGGCGGCACCCTAGGCTGCAGCTCACTCGCTGGGCTGCTTGCTTTGCCCAGAGCCTGGTCTCTGGCGTCCGTGGCACGTAGCAGCCTCTGGGGAGTTGTCTGGGCTGGCCAGGCAGGGCAGTCGATGTGTCCGGTTGATCCATTCTCGTTACTCAGGCTGGTTCTGATCTGATCCTTCGTCCTCACTGCCGCGAGCCAGGGCAGCTCCCTCCAACTCGGCCGTGCCGGTAACCCGGCTGTGGGTGCCCCCTCTGGCAGGGGCTGCCTCCGTGTCCAGGGTGGGGAGAGACACCCGCTGTCTGCCAGGAGCCAGCCTGGGCTGTTCCTAAGGGCGGCTGGGGTCTGCTCCCCGGCAGCTGCTCCCTCGTCTCAGCTCCGATCCTGTCTGCCGCGTAGATGAGCGTGGGGGGTTTCTGCTCCCCGTGGCAGCAGGTGCGTGTGCGTTCTGCTGCACCCACACCGTCGGCTGGCCTGTGTCGCTGGCCGCCTGTGACAGACCCCGCTGCTTGTTCAGCCTCTGAGCGACTGGATTAGATGTGACACGCTGTCACGTCCAATCAGCGTCCTGGCCTGCTCCTGCCATCCTGAATGCCGGGGTGCCGGCGCCGCTCAGCGTGGGGCTAGGGGAGTGCCAGGTGGGGTGAAGAGAGGTCACCGCTCAGCAGCTGCGTCCTTCCCAGGGCGTGGGCATGGGCATGGGCTGGGCACTGCTGCAGCCACTCACAGGGCACTGAGCTGCACCAGCTCAAACAGGGGCTGGTAGGTTGGTACTGCCATTCCGGCATTTCCCAGCCACCTGGCCATGCCCTGGTGCCTGTGCTGCACCCTGCACATCTGGTCCGTGCTAGCCCAGGGGCCTTCTCCCTCCCAGCAGCTCCAGGCCACAGGCTGCTGTGCCTGGTGTGAATCCAGAGTCACCCGGGGGCAGGTGGTGAAACCACAGCAGAGTCTGGCCCAGAGGGAGGGAGCTTTGGATAGTTAATAGCACACCGGTGCCAGGAGTCCTCCCGTCTGAGCCAACACTCCCCCTCACCCCTTCCCCTGAGCCCCTCGGGTGGCCCTGAGCCTCCCGAGCTGCAGCCTGTAACTGGGCTGCTGGTTCCTGTGCAGTCCCTAGCATGCGCCAGCATCAAGCCAGTCCGGTTGGCCCTTGGCCAGGGATGGCCCCGATCCTTTGTGGGGAATGTGTTGGCGTTGGATTAAGAGACGGGCGGGGCTGTCCACGTGTGGGGCTGCAGCATGAAAGGCCTGGGCACCTGGTGGGCTGCACGGTGGGTCCATCAGCTCTGGGAAGATCCAGTGGCAGAAATAAGACGGGACCCCAGCCTGCCGCACTGTCGGGGTGGCTGAGTCCATAGCAGGCAGGGCTGCATCTCCCAGTATCTGGGCCCTGCCCTGCCCTGTCCTGCCCTGCCCTGCCCTGCTGGGAATGAACCCGCGCCTAGTGCAGGCAGGGTGGGGAGGGAGTCGCATCAGTTCACCCCAGCACTGCACAGGGCTCCAGCTGCCTGCTGCACCATTCGTTGTGGCTGGCTCCCTTCCCTGCGCCTGCTCTCCCGGAGGCCAGTGGGGTCTAGTGGTTAGATGAGAGTGCTGGGAGTCAGGACTCCTGGGTTCAGTTCCTGGTGCTGCCGCAGCATCGCTTTGTGCCTGTGGACAGGGCCCTTCACCCTCCCCATGCCTCAGTTTCCCCACCTAGAACGCAGTTGCTTAGCTGGGTGGGGAGCCCCAGGGGACTCCAGCTGGCATTCCCATGACAGGAGAGGGGGTATTTGGAGCCCCCTCCCTCCCTGCACCCAGCATGCAGAGAGCTGAAGGGGGTGAGGTGGGAGATGCCAGGCTCCAAGGCTTGGCACTAGAGGCAGCTCCCAGCCCTGGGCCCCAGCCAGCAGTAGGCTCCCCACACCCAGCTCTGCCAGTGGCCCTGCCCCCCCTGGCTCTCTACCCATCAATTCTCCTCTATCCAGACCCACAGCCCCCTGCTATCCCAGCCCTGGGTTCCTCCCCTGCCCCGCAGCTCTGCCAGTGTCCTTTAATCCCATCCCACAGCACCCCTCTGCCATCCCAGCCCTGAGCTGCCCAGGCACAGAGCTCTGTCAATGCCTCTCCTTTCCGACCCACACCACCCCCTGCTATGCCAACCCTGGGCTCCCCGGTGCACCAGGTCAGCACTGGGCCGGGGGCGGGGGTCCCATGGAGAACGACTCAGGTTGGCGCTCTGATCCCATTTCAGTGCCCCTCGCCCACTCCGTCTCTCAGCCCCGGTCTCCTCTCCCCGGCAGGTCTGGTCACAGTGCGAGGAGGTGCCAGTGGAGGAGGTGGTGCCAGTGCTGGAGGAGAAGGAGCGAACCACCAGCTACAAGCCTGTCTTCGTGACGGAGATCACTGACGAGCTGCACTTCTACGTGCAAGATGTGGAGACAGGTAGGTGGGGGGGGCATCGTGTAACTGCGGTGGGATGGGACAAGGCTGGGGGCAGGGGGAACCCATTCCCCAGTGGGGCAGGATTGCCCCTGCTCCCGTCTCCTTTCTCAGGGGCCTGTGGGGAGCTGCTCCCATCAGGCTGGGAGCACCGAGCTCAGGAACCAGCCATGAGGAATCAGAGCCAAGTCACTCAGGGCTGTGCCCCCCGGCATCTCCACTGCTCCCTGCCCGGCTGGGCTGGGTGAGGCGATGTGGCCTGCGAGAGGTGCGCTCGCCCATTGGCACAGCTGGCAACAGAACCCAGGAGTCCTGACTCCAGACTTCCCTGTTGTAACCACTAGACCCCACATCCCTCCTCATAGCCAGGAACCAGAACCCAGGAGTCCGAGTTCTCAGTCATCTCCTGCTCTAACCAGTGCCCCCCACCACCCCTGTGTCAGTGTTTCCCAGGGGAGACAGGAATTCCCAGTGCACAGCTGCCCAAAGCGCATCGCCGTGGGGAGATGCCCTCGCACCCTGTGAGCCTGGCTCACTGACTCGCCCAGAGAGGGAGGTGCCCAGGCAGAGGCACTGGGATGCTGTGGATCCCTTCCAGAGGGTTAATCGGTGGTTGATCTAACAGTTCATCTGTTGCTGTTGAGTCTGCCAAGTCGCTGGGGGGCTTGTAATGACCCACAGCACCCACTGCCTGGGTCAGCTATGTGCCCAGTGCTCTGCAGCCCTCCACACGCAGGGCCGTAATAGGACGTGTGGGGATTGCTGGGGCCTTGGGGAAGTCACCAGGGCAGATCCAGGTAAGGAGCTGCCAGGCTGGATTGTGAGCAGGGCAGGGGGGTCCTCGGCACAGAGCCTGCGCCATCCAGCCGTAGGAGGGGCAGAACCAGAGAGGTTGTTTGGGAGGGAAGGGGCGATAGTTTTAATTTGAATGAGCTTTGTCCCCTGTGCTGCAGCTCCTGTTCTGGAGGGGGAAGCTCCGGCCCTGCCAGGAGCCGTCTGATCCCACCGGGACCTTGCTGTGCCCAGGTTCTCGGTGTAGCACAGCGAACCGAGTCCCCAGAGAGTCCGTCCGTGCCCGGGGCGGACTCAGCTACCCCGCAGGCGCTTACAAGCCAGTGCCAGAGGGTAAAGGGGCACCAAAGAGCCAGGAGATTCTTAAAGCAGAGAGCCCCAAACTGGGGGGCGCATCCCGGCAGGGGGCACAGAGGAACTGGGGGGGGGGGGGAGTGCCACCCTGCCCTGCTCCACCCCCAGCCCAAGCCTTGGCCCTGATTGTGGCCCCCACCAGTGACCTGGCCTCAGCCCCCAGCCTCAGCCCCCAGCTGCAGCTCTGCTCCTGGTGCCTCCAGACCGACCCGAGCTCCGTGCCTGACCCCAGATCCACCCCCAGTTGCAGCCCCATCTTGGCCCCCTTACCTCCGTCTGTGCCCCCCCCGAGCTGTAGCTCCAGCCTTGGCCCCATTACCTCCATCTGCCCCCCGCCCTCGAGCTGCAGCCCCACCTTGGCCCCCTTACCTCCGTCTGCGCGCCCCCCCCCGAGCTGCGGCCCCAGCCTTGGCCCCCTTACCTCTATCTGTGCCCCCTCCCAAGCTGCAGCCCCACCCCTGGCTCCCGAGAGGGCAGGGGGTAAAGTGAGGCGTGACCATGAAAAGCTTGGGGAGCGCCTGATTAAAGGCTTCGAAACCTGCCTGCAAGTGAGACTCAGCGAGCTCAGGCTGTTTAGCGTGGCAGAGAAGTGGCGAAGGGGTGACCTGCTCCCAGTTGGGCAGCACCTTCCCGGGGCTCATCGGCCTAGCAGAGGGAGCTCCAACACGATCCCATGGCGGGAAGCTGGAGCGAGACAATTCGGGCTGCAGTGAGCTGGGAGGGTAATTAATCAGTGGAATAATATACCGGGGCTCGGGATTATTTGGAAGTGAAGGGTGCCAGTTTTCTGACCGCTCTGCTCTGGATCAGACGGAGTCATTCCGGGCACTGCCATGCCTGTCTCATGCATCAGAAGGGAGGTTCTGGCCCTGTGACGGGCGGAAGGGTATCGGTGCCAGGCGACGTGGGGCTGGGTTACCGGGAGTGACGCCAGGCCACGCTCTCTGTGCTCAGCGCCCAGGCAGCCGGCACCGCTGCAGCCACAGCTGGGGAGCAACCGCCTGTGACGGGCTGTGTGGGTGGCCCTTGGGCTGCCCCCTGCCTGACCGGGTCTCTCCCCCTGCAGGGACCCAGCTGGAGAAGCTGATGGAGAACATGAGGAGCGAGATTGCCAGCCACCCGCCCGTGGAAGGGTCCTACGTGCCGCGCCGCGGGGACTACTGCATCGCCAAGTTTGTCGATGGGGAATGGTGAGCTGCAGAACGATCCCAGGCCGGGCACTGAGCCACGTGGCCAGCTTGGAGGCGTCCTCCCCCGAGGGACGTGGGGGCAGGGCGCGGGGCATGCACTGGGTACACCAGCTCCTGCTGAATGCCCTGCCTGAGAATAGTGCCCCAGGAGCCAGGGGAGGGCTCTCAGTGACGGAGGGGTGCTGGCTCAGTGCAGTAATATGAGGGGGGCACAGAGGGAAGGCTGTCCCCATCCCAGCTCGGCTGGGGGAGCTGAGCCAGCCGTGTCTGTTCACCCCGCAGCTCCCAGGGCAGGATGGGAGGGTTCGGGAATCGCTGGCCCCAGGCCCAGCAGAGTGATCACTGGCGGGTAGGAGCCAGGGGGAGGGTAGAACTGGGCTGGTGCCAGAAATGCCTGTGGTGGGGGTCGCACCTCTCTGAGTAGGGAGGGGAGACCTCGAGACAGCTTTATCTGGGGAGTGTCAGCAGAATCCAGGTCATAGCAAGCAGCCGGCCCTGGGTCCACACCACAGACAGCCGTGCCCCACACTACAGACAGCCGTACCCAGCAGAGCCGGCCCGGGGCCCACGCCGCAGCCGGCCGGGGCCAGCAGAGCCAGCCATACCCCACGCCGCAGCCGGCCGTGTCCAGCAGAGCTGGCCCAGGGCCCACGCCACAGCCAGCCGGGGCCAGCAGAGCCAGCCATACCCCACGCCGCAGCCGGCCGTGTCCAGCAGAGCCAGCCTGGGGCCCACGCCACAGCCGGCTGTGCCCCACGTCGCAGCCGGCCGTGTCCAGCAGAGCCAGCCTGGGGCCCACGCCACAGCCAGCCATGCCCCACGTCGCAGCCGGCCGTGCCCAGCAGAGCCAGCCTGGGGCCCACGCCGCAGCCAACCGTGCCCAGCAGAGCCGGCCCGGGGCCCACATCACTGAGATGAGCAGGACTCTGCACATACACCTCTGCCCCCCACTAATGGTGCCAGCTCCAGCCCTGGGGCTGGGCTGGTTGCTGTGGCTGGGAAGGGATCTGGCCCTGACTGGCACCTCCAGACACTGCCCTGCCCCGGGGTGGCACAGCCTCAGAGCTTGCTGGTGATGGGACCCTCCTCCGTGCTGCAGGGAGAAGCCCCCTGGCTGCTAGGCTGCTCCCACTCCCTGATCCCCCGTCCCACTGCCAGGGGGAAACAGACAGATGGGAAACACACCCCGGCTGTGCGAGGCCGCTGGGGGAACAGGGGATGCCAGCGCTTTGGCAGCTGTGAGTGGGGTTGATGTTGCTGTCGCTGTGGCACAGCTGTGTTCACACCTGGGCACTGTGGGTCCCAGCCAGCATGCCGCCCCCCAGCCCCACGGTGCATCAGAGCACAGGGTGGAGGGGGCCCTCAGCTGTGCCTTGGTCCGAACCCCCAGCAGCAGCATCTCTGCTCCAATCTGCCTTACGCTGCCACTCCTAGCAAGGGCCAGACCCCCATTCTGTCTGCACTGGCTCCTGCTACCCCCTCTGGTGGGCATCACCCCCTGCTGGGTGCTGAGCAAAGCTGGGGCCTGGGCAGGGGCTGCTCTTCGCTCTCACCCCTAGGGAAGGCCAGTGGGGGTTCCCTCTGCCTGGTGAGGAGGGGGCGCTCGGCGAGGGGCTCTGCCCCTGCCCCCCGGAATTGGCTGCTGGGCTGGTGGCCTGCACTGGGGTGCAGGTCTGTCCCGGGGGGCTCCGTGCGGAGAGCCACGCCAGGCCCGGCACAGTCGGTGACTGCCAGGCTCTCGGTTCTCCCACTGCCTCGGGGGGAAGCAGAAATAGGGCAAAGCTGAGATGCCTGTGTCACGGACTCACAGATTGTGCCCACTCACAGGTCCGTGCGGGGTGCCCGTTTCAGTGCGACAGCCCTTCTCGGGGGTCCACTCTCTCTCGGGGTCAGGCCCCTCCACCTCCTGAAGCCGCACCTCTCTGAGCCTTAACATACCTGTTTCTCGCCGTGGGCCCCCTCAGGGAGTCCACGCGCTCTGGACCCCCTGGGCCTCCTCACCCCCAAAGGGGTTGATCCCCCCTCTCCCCCTGTTCTCTAGACCGGAGTGACTCTCAGCCAGCATAAAACAGGAAGGTTTATTGAGCGTTGACCCCAGCACAGGCAACTCTCCGGCCTCAGGGCTGGCCTCCCTTAGCCCAGCAAATCCCAGTCCCTCCGCAGCCAGGTGGGCTCTGCCTGCTCCCCCTCTCCAGCCCTGAGCCCCCCTGCTTCCCAGCTGGGCCTCCGATATCCCCGGCCCCAACCCTGCCTCTGTCCATTGTCTTCTCTCCAAGTAAACAGGGTCGTAAACAGGAAAGCCTGAGTCTCCTCTCCTCTCAGCCCCTCTCTGGCCCTTCTGGCTGGAACTGGCTGGTCAGGTCACCGGGGTCCTCTCCCCACAACCCATTGTCCTCCCACTGGCCAGAACCGGCTGTGACTCCTGCGCTGGGTCTCCAGGTCACCAGTCGCTGGGGTCTCCATCTTCCAGGCCATCGGCCAGGGTCCCAAGTTCCCTCTCCGGTCCTCTGTACCAGCAAACTCCCTCTCCCCTCCCCTCGTTAAACCAGTAACACCCGGGGACACTGAGTCCCACCCCCTGTGCGTGCAAACCACTGGACAACACAGAAAAACCAAGAACCCCCCCACTTCATCACAGCCTGTCCTGGGGCGAGGGGTGGGGGTGTCTGTCAGTGCGAAGCCCCAGCTGGATCTGCCAGCTAATTACTGCCATGACGAGCGTGTTAGTTTAAGCTGTGCACATCAATCTGCTCATTAGTCATGGTGCTTTGTGCTCCAGGGTCCCATTAATCTGGTCCTCCCCTCTCGGCGGCTCGGCTGGCTGCTCATCTGGGCCTGGAGCCCGGCCGGGGGCAGGGACAGCAGGGGAGGGGCTGTGCTGGGGGATTTGAGCAGGGCTGGGGTTCAGGGTGAACCTCCAGAGCCCACGGGGGGGTCTGTCCCCCAGTCGGTCTCTCGGTCCCATCCACCTGCTCCTGTCTGTTGAGGGGGGCTGGTTCTCACCTGTGTTCCCTGCCTGCCTGCCAGGTACCGGGCCCGCGTGGAGAAGGTGGAGTCGCCAGCCAGGGTGCACATCTTCTACATCGACTACGGCAACGTGAGTTCCTGGGCAGCCATGGTCATGTTCACCACCCCAGCTGGCCCGGCTAAGCAGAGCCAGTGGCAGGGCCGCTTGCCTCCAGCACGGCCAGACCTGGGCGCTTTGAGATCCGCAGAGGCAGAGCTGTGCCCAGGAGGCCCCGTCATGGCCCATTCAGCTCCAGCCGGGGGGCACCGAAGCTTGGCTTCCCTGCCCCAACCTGCTGCCAGCTCCTGGGTTCATTGCGCGATGGCCAGGCTGAGTCCTGCTCCTGGCAGCTGTGTCCAGGCCTGGGGGCCATGGGGCAATCTGCCGCCCAGTGCCTGGGCCTGGCGGCTCTCCCTCCCCAGCAACCACTGGAGGGCTATGGGGTGGTTTGGGTCAGGGGCTGGCAATCAGCAGCGTGCTGAGGAAGGGCCAGGCCCCGGCGGAAAGGCTGAGAAGGGATTGCGGGTGCGGGAATCACATGGTTCCAGCGCAGATGGTCAGGAACCTGCCCATTCACCTGCCCCCCAGCGCTGAGATCCGCGAGCGGGGGGCAAAGCAGCGCTGGTCTCCCTGCCCCCACACTGCTGTATTGCCCGGGGCAGGCACGGCGTGGCTGTTCCCCTGACTCCCACGCCCGGGTGCCTGGCATGCTCCACGGGCGCGGTTCACACGGGATGAGCGCCTCTGGCCCTGCCACGACAGCAGCGGGAGAGCTTGCCCACCATGCCAGAGTGCCACCGCCCCATGGGGCCCCCTGACCCGCTGTCCGTTTGCTCTCTGCAGAAAGAGACCCTGCCCTCCACGCGCCTGGGCACCCTGCCGCCTGCCTTCAGCACCCGTATCCTGCCCGCTCAGGCCATCGAGTACAAGTTTGCCTTTATCCAGGTGCCACAGGATGTAAGTAAGGGAGGTAGGGCAGGGGCAGGGCACCCCATAGGATGGGGGCTCCCCATAGGGGCAGGGCCTGGACCCAGCCTGCCCAGCGTCCCACTGCCCACAGCTGGCAAAATACATCTCTTCCCGACTCCAGGGAGAGGCCGATCGTGTCAGCCATTCTCTCTACGTGTCCATCTCAGTCCATCCATCCCTTCCCTTCTCTGTCCGGCTTTGCACCCGCCCTGGGCACGCTCCGTGCTGCCTCTGTGCTCTCAGCTCAGGGCCAGCTCCCCGCACGGCTCTGGTTACGTGTCGCCCATGCCCAGCCCCATGGCGACGGTCTCTCTCTCTCTCTCTCTCCCGGCCCCCCCCATCCCCCAGGACGACGCCCGCGCTGACGCAGTGGACAGCGTGGTGCGGGACATCCAGAACACCCAGTGCCTGCTGAACGTGGAGCACCTCGGGCCCAGCTGCCCCCATGTCACCCTGCAGTTCGCCGACTCCAAGGGCGACGTGGGTCTGGGGCTGGTCAAGGAGGGGCTGGTCATGGTGGAGGCGCGGAAGGAGAAGCAGTTCCAGAAAGTGGTACGTGAGCCCCTCCACTGCGGAGTGAGAGCAGGGTGGGGAGGGGTCCATGGGCTTGGCCTGTGGCTCTGGCCTGATTGGGGGGGAGTGTGCAGGGGCTGGGGGTACATGAGGTGTAGCTGCTGAGGTGTCCCTATGTGCCATGGGGATTTGGGGTGGGGGGCGCAGGGGGTGTGGAGGAACAGGTGCCAAGGGCCTGGGCATGCCCAGCCCTGGTGAGTGCCAGTGCTGGGTTCGTGGGAGTCACGCTGCCTGCCCCCCTTCACCCCAGGCTGGCATCGCTGTGGGTTGGAGGGAGGCCGTCCCATGTGCTCTGTGCCCAGGGGGCGGGGCTTGCAGGGGCACTGAGGTGGCGCTTGCTCGTGCCCAGAGCTCACAGATCGATGCTCTGGGTCCCGTGTAGCCGTTTGATTCCCCGGCGGCTTGGCTAGCGGCGCCGTCTCTGCACCCTGGCCGGGGGATTGACCCCACCCTATTGCAGCCCCCTTTGCCTGTGCCCTGACACAGAGCCCAGTGCATGCTAGGCTGCAGTCACTGCTTCCGCAGTGGGGGGCCAACAGGGTCCCCGAGAGGTGAAGCACCCAGTGACCCTGGGCCAGCCTCACTCCCGGAGCATTAGGGGCGCTCCTGACATCTGACCCAAACCTACCTTGCTGCAGAATAACCTGTCGCTTCTTGTCCAGGACGTAAATGAGGGAGCCCGGACTGGACCATTCCTGGCTCTTGGTGGGCAGTGAGGACTAGGATTCAGCACTCCTGGATTCTAGCCCCACCCTTTGTGGCCTTGGAATGGTCTCGTCCCTGCTCTGTGCCTCAGTTTCTCCATCTGTAGCATGACCCCCCCTTTGCCGAGCCCTTTGAGCCCACAGTGAAAAGGTGCCCTCAGCCAGTGGGTTCCCAAAGCAGGGCCCCCAGGCCCCTGGGCTCCACGCTGGGTTATGTGCGGGTCTGTCCCTAGAGCCAGGGCAGCTTCAGAGGGACCCTGGTTTGTTCTCAAAATGGCATCCGGTGCACAGCGCACGCCAGGTCGCTGGTGGGGTGGGGGGGCTGGTGGTACTGGAACAGACGGGCCTGGGGCATTGTCAGCTCCTTGGCCATAAAGAGCTGGGAAACCTGGCCCCCCACACGCACACATGCTCACCTGTGGGGCGACGGGAATTGTCTGGCTCAGGCCCCCCGTGCTCTGTGTCGTGTGACCTGACCCAGCGGGCGACTGGGGACATGTCTCATGGGGGCGGGGAGCAGGACCAGTGGGCGACTGGGGACATGGCTTGGGGAGGGGGGCAGCGGCGATTGGGGACGTAGCTCGGGGGGCCAGACCCAGCGGGACGTATGCATCCCCATCCCCCATGATGGCCTTTGTCTCGTGCAGATCACTGAGTACCTGAACGCACAGGAGCTGGCCAAGACCAACCGGGTGAGTCCAGCTCGGACCCCACGGCAGCCTGTCCCCCAACCCCAGGGGAGCTGGAGCGGGGCTGGTGCTGGATGGAGGTGGTGTCAGGTTTGGGGAGGAGTGGGGCTGGGGAACAGCCTGGCAGGAGGCTGTGGGGCAGGGCGGAGGGGAGCAGGAGGCCCCGCCATGGCTCTCACCTTGGCCCTTCTCCCCTGCAGCTGAACCTGTGGCGTTACGGCGACTTCCGGGCAGACGATGCGGATGAATTCGGCTACAGCCGCTAGGGGAGGCCCCGGGCTCCGGCCCCACCCAGCCACCATGCCGCCGTCTCTGTTCGTCTCCTCCCCGAGCCCCCAGCCACTGCGTCACCACAGGGCCAGGGCACCGCTCTGGGCCCGCACCGTCCCCCTTTGCCTCAGCTCCACGACCCGGGCAGCGAGCCGCTGGGGGTGGCCCTGTGCCCCGGGGGGGCGAGGGCAGGCGGCTCTTGGCCCCCCCGCCCCAGTCGGACCGATGGGGGATCTGCCCTTGCCGCTGTCCCGCGTGGAGCCGGCTCTGGCCTGTATTTAAAGCTTCGAAGGCCCAATAAAGTAGTCGAGTGCTGCACTGTGCTGTCTCCTTGCGGCCAGGGCCCCCCGGCGTGGGGAAGATCCGGGGGCCCATTTCCGGTTCCTCACCCCTGCCTGGAGCAGAGGGCTGGGGCCTCCCCTGCCAGCCAGGCTCTGCTGGTGCAGCCCAGCCGGCCTCGTCCACAGGATGCACAGCACATCCGGGAGCAGCCGGGGCTGGAATCCAGGAGTCCGGGGCAGAAAGGCCCCAGAGCTGGGAAATGTCAGGCTTGCACCAATTCGGGGGGAGGTGGAGGGGTCAGGTCCTGTGTGGACTCGGGGGGGATCCCAGCTGTGATGTGGGCAGGGCTCCAAGACTGACTCCTCATTTCTCCTGCCATGGCTCTGCATCATCCCCCCTTCAGTGGGTGCCCCTGGCCCTCCCTGTCCAGTGGGGTCCCCCCAATCTAACTCACTAGATGGGGAGTTGTCCCGGGGAGCCCCTGCGGGGAGGAGCGTGGCCTCATTCAGGGCAGTGGCTGCTCTGAGGAGAGGGTTCACTTGCCCCCCCCAGGGGTGGCTGTGCCACATGCCGGGAGAACAGAGCCAAGGGGAAGCCTGAGCCCTGGGCTGCCCCTCGGACTAGTCACAGGCCGTGGGCTGGGACGGACAAGGGAACTAGTCCAGCCCCTTCCGTGTTCCCCTGAAACACCAACCCCCTTCCTCCCTGAGCGGCTTGATCCCACACAGGAGCCTTAACCCCCCTGTGACCCCCACTTTGCACCCCCGTGCCAGGCACCCCCCCGCCATCACCTGGCCTCAAGCCTCACGACCCCCCTGGCCCTCCCTGCCTGCCCCTTGCCTGCAGCGCCAGCCTGCCACGAGTTACGATCCGGTAATTACAGGCCTGTCGATCCTGGGCAGGAAACGGAGCGGCTGGTACAGGACTCGCTGAATAGAGACTCACGGGAGGGTGGTGCAATGGCTGCAGGTCAGTTTGGGGTTATGGGGCTAGAGCCTGGGCAGTGTTCTTTGGAGGAGTTACGCAGGGATAGCTGCTGGGGAGAGGTGGTGAGTCCGGTGCAGTGTCTGACTTGCTACCACCCAACAGTTTGAGTAGGAAGCTAGGCTGATAAAGGACCGTGGCCCAGGTTAAGTGCTGGCGACAGTGCAAAGCGTAGGGAATCCTCATCAGCAAGTAGGCGTGTGCCTGGGGGGCCTAAGGGTTGGTTCTTGGCCCTGTGCTAAGTAACAATTTGATCAATGATCTGGAAGAAAACATCAACTCATCACTGGTAGAGTCGGCAGACAACACACCAACAGGAGGAGTGATTGGTGAGGAGCCGGGTCATCGCTACCGCGCAATCCGCATTGCTTGGTTCAGGGGGCACAAGCACCTGCCTGTTCCAACGTCAGTGTGTGCATCTAGGAACTCCCCATGCAGCCACGCTTACAGGACAGGGGACTCTGGAAAAGATTTGGGGGGGCATCGTGGATAATGAGCTGAACCGGAGCTCCCAGCCTCAGGCTGTGGCCAAAAGGGCTGATGTGATCCTGGGATGCATGAACAGGCATCTCAGGTAGGAGCAGAGAGGTGATTTTACTTCTACGCTTGGCACTGGTGGGCCCGCTGCTCGGATCCTGTGTCCATGAGTTGAGAAGGATGTTGATAAATGAGAGGGTTCAGCAAAGGGTCATGAGACTGATGACAGGATTAGAAAACTTCCCCTATAGTGATAGACTCAAACATCAGAACGGCCGTCCTGGGTCAGACCAAAGGTCCATCCAGCCCAGTATCCTGTCTGCTGACAGTGCCCAATGCCAGGCACCCCAGAGGGAATGAACAGACAGGTTATCATCAAGTGACCCATCCCCTGTCACCCATTCCCAGCTTCTGGGTGGCCTGGACCCATGGTCGCGATTGAGGGACGACAGGGTTAGGGGCACGCTGGAAATGGGGGTTTTGAGGCCCCTGGTGTTAGGGGGCATGAATATGGAGGATTTGGGGCCCCTGGTATATGGGCCCTTAGAGGGAAATGATAGGGGCCCATGGAAATGGGGTTTTGGGTCCCCTGGGGTTTGGAGGCCCCTGAAATGTGTTTTGAGGCCCCAGGATGTACCGCTGAAATTTGGGGTCCCCTGGGTTAGGGGCCCCTGGAAATGGGTTTGGGATCCGCTGGTGTTTGGGCCACTGGAAATGGGTTTGTGGCTCGTGGGGTTAGGAGGCCCCTGGAAAAGGTGTTTGGGGCCGCAAGGGATTGGGCCCTGAAATGGGTTTGGGCCCTGGGGTTAGGTGTTTGTTCTTGTCTTCTTTCTTGCTAATTTCTCTCGTCTCTCTCTGTTCTTTCTTTGTTCTCTCTCTAACTGTTCTATCTTGGTCTCTGTTCTCCTATACCTAGTCTCCTCTATCTCTATGGTCTCATCTGTCTCTCTCGTAATGTTCACCCTCCTGTCTCTAATGTTCTCTCTAATGTTCTCTTCTCGCCTCTCTCTTAAACTCGTCTCTCGTCATCTGTCTCTATCTCTCTGTTCTCTATGTCTCTATGACTCTCGTATGTCTTACTTCTATGTTCACTATGTCTCTTCATGTTCTATGTTCTCTCTGATGTCTCTAAGTTCAAATCTGTCTCTGTCCCTCTCTATGTCTCTCAAGCTCTCTTTGGCCTCTCTCTCTATGTCTCTATGTGTTTCTTATGAAACTCTAATATGTCTCCTTCTGTCTCTATGTCTCAAACTCCTCTTTACTCCTGCCTCTGGTTCTTCTCTGTGTCTCTGTCTCTCACTAAATGTCTCTCTCTCTGTCTCTAGTCTCATCTCCTGTCTCGTGGTCTCATCTCTCTGTCTTTCTATGTCTCTCTCTGTGTGCTCCATCGTCTCCTCTATGTCTCCTCTGTCCTCTATGTCTCTTCTAATCTCTCTCTCTATGTTTCTAATGTTCTCTATGTCTCAGCCTTCTCTGTGTTCTCTCGTCTGCCTTATGTCTCTCGGTCTAGTCTATATTCCTTCCCTGTTCTCTATGTCTCTAATGCTCTCTCTCTTTGTGTCGCTCATGTCTCTCTCTGGTGTGTGTCTCTGTGTCTCTCATTCTGTTCTATGTTTCTCTCTATGATCTTATGTCTCTCTGTCCGCTCTCTATATCTTCTCTATGTCTCTATGTCTCTCTCTATGCTCTAAAAATGTCTCTCCTCTATGTCTCTCTCTCTGTATATGTCCCGTCTTCTTTCTATGTCTCTATTTCTCCTTCTCCTATTTTCTCATTTCATCTATGTCTCTATCTCTCTAATGTCCTTATGTTCTCTCTTCCTCTCTCTCTGTCTCTCTCAATGTCTCTATGGTCTCTGTCTCTAATACTAAAGTCTCTACATCATACTCTGAAAATGGAAATGGGTTTGGGGAAACAAGGGTTAGGGAACATGGAAATGGGGTTGGGGAAAATTGAGTTATGGGCACATGAAAATTGTGTTTGGGGCACCTAACAACACAGGGGCCGCCTGGACGGGCTTTTGGGGCCCCAGGCTCTAGGGGCCCCTGGAAATAAGGATTTGGGGCCCGCTGGAGTAATGGGGCGCCCTGGAAAATGGGTTTTTAGAGCCCTTGGTTTTGGGGCCCTTGGAAGTGGTTGGGTCCTCAGCGTTTTATAGTGCTCCTGGACAATGGGGGTTTTGGAGTCCTGTGGTTAGGGGGCCCCTGGAAAATGGGGGTTTTGGTGCCTGTGTTTGGGGTCCCTGGAAATGGGGTTTGGCCCGGGCGTTAGGGCCCTGGAGAATTTTTTTCGGCCCCAGGGGTTTGGGGACCTGGAAATTGGGCTTTCGGTGCCCCAGGGGTTAGGGCCCCTGATATGGGACTGCAGGCCCTGTGTATGGGGCCTGGATGTGGTTTTAGGGACACCTGGGTAGGGGCCACTGGAAATGGGGTTTTGGGTCCCGCATGGGTTTAGGTGTTCCTTGACCAATGCGGTTTTTGGGCCCCCAGGGGTTTGGGAAACCTAGAAAGGGGTTTGGAGGGCCCCTGGCGGTTAGGGTACTGAAAATGCGTTTTTGGACCCCTAAGGTTTCCGGTTTCAATGGAACTGGGGTTTGGGGCGCTTGTGTTAGGGGTCCCTGAAAGAGGGTTTTGGGGCCTAAACTCCAGGGGCTCCTGGAAATGGGGTTTTGGGGCCCCTGGGTAGGAGCCCCTGGAAATGGGGGTTTGGTGTCCCTGGGTTCAGGGCCCCTGGAAAAGGGGTTTTGGGGGCCCAGAGGCGAGGGGCCCCTGTTCATAAGGTATTTAGAGGCCCCAGGCTTAGAGGCCCCTGGAAAAGGGTTTTGAAGGCACTTGGTGTTAGGGGTCTGCAGAATAGGTGTTCGGGGCCACAAGGGGTTACGCATCATCCCTCGATATGGTGATTGGGCCCCTGGTGTTTGGAGGCCACCTGGAAATTGGGGTTTTGGGCCCTAGGTTAGGAGACCGGGAATGGGGGTTTGGGACCTAGGGTTAGGAGAAACCCTGGAAAATGGGGTTTTGGGGCCACTGGTGTTTATGGGCCCCGGACAATAGGGTGTTTCGGGGCCCAAGGGTAGGTTCCCCTGAGAATAGGGGATTTGGGGCCCCTGGTGTTTGAGGACCCCTGGAAATGGGGTTTTGGGGCCCAGGGTTGGGGCCCCTGAAATAGGGTTTTTGGACCCTGTGGTTAGGCGGCACCTGGAAAATGCGATATTGTGCCCCAGGGTTAGGGGCGCCCTGGAAATGGGGTTGGGGGCCCTAGGGGTTGGGCACCTGGAAAATTGGGGTTTTTGGGGCCCTGGGGTAGCGGCCCCCTTGAAATGGGGTTGGGTCCCCTAGGGTTACTGACCCTGGAACTGGGGTTTTGGGGTCCGCACTGGTGTTTAGGGCCCCTGGATAATGTGAAATTCGGGGGACCCAAGAGTTTGCGGCCCTGATATGGGGTTTTTGGGCCACTGAGGTTAGGGGCCCCGGAAATGGGATTTTGGGCATGCGGGCCAGGGTAAGGGGACTCTGGAATGGGGGGTTTGGGCCCTAACACCCAGGGGACCCCTGGCAATTGGGTTTTGGGGACACTGCTCTTAGGGCCCCGGAAATGGGTTGTGGGGCTCCAGGGGTTTGGGGTCACCATGGATATGGGAACTTGAGCCCACCGGTATTTGGAAGTTCTGGAAATGAGGTTTTAGGGCCCCGGTTAGGAGGCCACAGGAAATGGGGTTTGAGGCATGCAGTTGTAAGGTGTCACTGAAATGGAGTTTTGTGGCCCCTGGAAGCTAGGGGCCCTGGAAATGGGGTTTTGTTGTACCTATGTTGTCTGGGCCCCTAGAAATGGTTTTTTGGGCCCAGGGGTACGTCGCTCTTGAATATGGGGTTTTGGGGCCTAGGTTTAGGGGACCCTGGAAATAGATTTTGGGGTCCCTAGAGTTTGGACCGACTGGTAATGGGGTTTTGGGGACCTGGGATTAGAGTCCCTGGAAATGGGGTTTTGGGCCCCAGGGTAAGGTTAACCGCTGGAAAATGTGGTTGGAGTCCCTGGTGGTTAGGGGCACTGGAAATGGGGTTGGGGCCCTAACTCAGGGACCCTGGCACTGGGGTTTTGGGGGCCCCTGGTGTAGGGGCCTGGTAAATGTGGCGTTGGGACCCTGGTGTTGTGAGCCACTGGAAATGGGTTTTCGAGTAACAAAAGTTAGGCGTTTTTGGCCTCTAAGGTTCCAGTCCCTGGAACTGGGGTATGGGGGTCGCTGTTGTTAGGGGCCCCTGAGATATGTGAGTTGGGGGCAACAGGGGTTTAGGTCCGCCTGGAAATGGGGTTTTGGGGCCCCTGGGGTTAAGGGCAACTGGAAATGGTGTTGGGACTCTCAGGGTTAGGCCCCTGGAAATGGGTTATGGGGCCCCTGTTGTTAGGGAGCCCCTGAAAATTTGGGTTTTGGGGACACATGGGGGGGGGCCCTGTAAATTGTGTTTTGGGGCCCAGGGCTAGGGCCGTGGATTTGTTTTGGGGGCCCCTGGTTAGGGGCCCCTGGAAATTGGGTTTGGGCTGGTGTTAGGGGTACCCTGAAAGAGGGTTTTGGGCCCCAAACTCCAGGGGTCCCATGGAAATGGAAGTTTTGTGGCCCTACGCTTAGGAGACCCATGGAAATTGGGTTGGGCCCAAGGGGCTAGTGCCTCATGGATGTGGAACTTGGGGCCCCCTGGTGTAAATGGGGGCTCTGGAAAATTAGGTTTTTAGGGCCCCTGGAGTTAAGCATGTCCATAGAAAAATGCGGTTTGGGGCCAGGGGTTAGGGGCATCTCGATATGAGGGATTTAGTAACCTGACCCAGTGGTTAGTGCCGACTGGAAATAGGGTTCTGGGCCCGTGCGGTTAGGGTCCCTGGAAATTGGGCGATTTTGGGGCCCCAGGTGGGAAGGTGCACCGGCTGGAAATAGGGGTTAGGTGCCACGGTGTTTGCGGGGGCGCCCTGGAAATGGTTTTGGGGCCCTAGGAGTTAGGGGCCCCTGGAAAAGGGGAATCGGGCACCTAATGCGGTTAGGAGACCCTGGAAATGAGTTTTGGAGTGCCTCTTTTAGGGTCCCCTAGAAATTGGGCTAATAAGGGCCCCAGGGACTAGGCCCCTAACCCCGAGGTGCCCATACAAGCCCTAATTTTCCAGGAGCCCTAACACCAAGGGGCCAAACCCCATTTCCAGTGTCCCCGTACCCTCTGGGCCCCAAATCCCTTTTACAGGACCAAAACCCCGGGACCATTTTCCACGGGTTCCAAACCCTGGGGATTCCAAAACCCATTTCCAGGGACCGGTGTTAAGAGCCCAAACCCTAAATTTCGCAGGGGCCCCTAACCAAGGCCCAGAAACCCTAAAACCATTTCCAGGGGCACAAACCACAGTGGCCACAAAATCCCATATCATGAACCTAACACCCTGGGGCCGCCAAACGGCAATTCCGGTGGCCCATAAACCAAGGAGAGATCCTCAAAACCCGTTTGAGTTAGGCAAACCATTTCCAGAGCCGCTAAACCCAGGGGCCCAAAATCCCCAGATCCAGGGGCCCCTAACACCAAGGCCCAAAAACCCATTTCCAGGTGTGACAGTTATTAAGGTAAACTGGGACCATATGGAATTGCAACCATGTTCTGTAGTGGCCACCAAATTCTTAGTAAAGGGGTCATATAAGATGTCTAAGACAGTGGATTTACGGGATTACTGGTTTGTTATGCTGTTGTGATGTCTGTATCATTTTGTAGTGAGTTATGAATATATGGCTGTGTACTGTCTGTATTTTAAAGTGGTGCGCTGTTCTGGGTAGACACTCACCCCCCCCCTGACAATGCTGTGTCAGCTAGCTTAGGCCTTGTGTCTTGTGCCCATTAAGGACCATCACATACACAACTGACCATTGAGAGAGGCGAATACGCCGTTTGACTCAGCAGTGTGCAGAAACTGATCCATGACTGCGATCATTTGTGGTAACTTCCACCAGTAGGAACAAAAAGGAGTGTTTTACACTGGAAAGTCTAATAATAAGAGAGGCCTCATCTCCATGTGTCTTCATCCTGCTTCCTACCTCTGGAGGACTTGTACAATTGAAGCTCTGACAAGGACTGATGAC
>NC_133769.1:10834526-10849037 GCF_003597395.2 Chelonoidis abingdonii | reverse complement strand
CTTCTGAACCGACGCTCTGGACACGGTCCCTCCACACCTGGCTAATCGCATTGATGGACTTGTCCTCCATGAACTTATCTAGTTCTTTTTTTGAACCCCTATTATGTCTTGGCCTTCACAACATCCTCTGGCAAGGAGTTTCCCCACAGTGATGTGTGTGTTGTGAAGAAATACTGCCTTTGTTCAATTTAAACCCTTGCATTAATTTCATTTGGTGGCCCCTAGTTCTTGTTATCGAGAGAGTAAATAACAACTGTCCTATCCACTTTCTCCACACACTCATAATTTCATAGACCTCGATCATATCCCACCTTCCGTCGTCCGTCTTTTCCAAGCCTAGTTTTCCGTTTAGCAAAGAGCAGGTTCAGGGGTGACCTCGATCACAAGTCTGTAAGTCCCTAACATGGGGGGACAGACATTGAACAGAATTGCTCTTGCAGTCTAGCCCCCAAGGGTCTAAAAAGATCCAGTGACTGGAGTTTTAAGCTGGACAAATCCCGAACTCCGACTTGAGTACAACCGCACAACCTACAATGAACCATTGGCAGCAATGTTCCCCCCCGGGGGGCAAGGGAGTGATTCTCCGTCGCTAGCCAGTGGATACTTTCCTGAGTGAGCCGCTCCTCAGCGTGTCGTGGGGCTGTCCCGTTACTCTCAGCCATTTTTTTTTTCCGAAAATGGAACCGTTTAATGCGCTGTTCCTCACGCACAACTTATCGCCCTGGAGAGGGCCAAGTTCTGAGACGACTGAGCCGCTGGCATCCCTGAAACCTTTTACAGAGATGATTAATAACCCAGCGTCACCGTGTACAATGTGGGTTCTGGCGGGACCCAACTGAAGTAGGGCCAAAAAATCAGACCAAATTGCTCAAACAGGGCAGTCACAGCCCAAGGCTGGGTTTTTCCACCTCTAAGGCAAACCCAACCAAGCCAGCAAAATACTTCGTATCACCCCAGCCACTGGCCAACCGAAGTCACAAGCAATTTTCCTATAGACACCCAATCTCCCAGTAATCACCATCAGCCACACGTCCTGGGGAATAACGGTTCTGAAAACCAACACCCCAGTTAAAAGAAAAACGGTCTCTCATCCAAAGACTCAAGCCCCAACCCAGGTAATATAAAATCAAGATCTTACTCCCCAATCACGCTGGTGCCATAAATTCCTTTAGAATCTAAAATCTAAAGGTTATTCATACAAGGAAAAGATAGAGATGAGAGCTAGAATTGGTTAAATGGAATCAGTTACATACAGTGGCTGGCAAGAGTTCTTAGTTCAGACGCTTGTAGCAGTTGATGAGTAAATGCAGGGTTTAAATCCAGTCCCTGAGAAATCCCTGCTGGGATGAGATCATCAAGAACTTTGTGCAGAGCTTCAAGAGCAATAGTCCTCCAGAGGTAGGAAGCAGGATGAAGACAACATGGAGATGATCCTCTCTCTTATTACGACTTTTCCAGTGTAAAACCATCCTTTTGTTCCTACTGGTGGAAAGTTACGCATCAAATGGAGTCTGAGTCAATCAGTTTCTGCACACTTGCTGAGTCACACAGGCGTATTCGCCTCCTCTCATGGGTCAGTGTGTAGTGATGGTCCTTAATGCGGCCAACTCAAGGGGCAAGCTAAGCTGAGTACAATTGTCTGGGGGTGGTGTCACCCAGAACTAGCACGTCACCATCTTAATAAAATACACGACAGTACACAGCCATATACTTATAAACTCACTACAAAATGATACAGACATCACAACAGCATAAACTCATAACCGTAACCCTTAAACCTGGTCTTAGACACTTTATATGACCCCTTTTACATAGATTTGTGGCCACTACAGAACATTGGTTGCAACCCATGTTCTATAATGTCCAGTTATAGTATCACATAACGTCACATGCTCATAACTTTAGTCACAGGACAGCGTGAATAACCATTGTAGCACTTAACCCAGGAGACCTGGGAAGCGGAGCCGCCGTTTTTCCAGTCCAGGGCTGTTCTGGCACTGCCGAGCCTACTAACTACTCGTCAGTCCAGCCAGTTACCCTTTCCTAGGACATGGTTTTGTCCCAGCCATGCAATCGGGCTCGGGGGCGGCAGCTTGGGGGCCTGAGGCTCCTGTAGCTGCATCCTCCAGCACATGTGCACGCTTTCTGTTACTAACGCCCGCTTTCCTGCGGTGGCGTGGCTTGCTGGGCGCGTGGCTCTGCTCTCTAGCTCTTGGGTGCGCTACAGTCCTTCCCCGCACGTGTCTCCAACGCCGCAGGCTGCTTCGCTGGGAGGAGGGCTAAGGCTGTTGCTGGGCAGTGCTCCCTGTCGCCCCAACAGCCCTTGGGGTGGAGCTTTGGCCGTCTGGCCCGCTTCACCAGCTGTATGCTTCACTCCGTTCCATTCCCGTACCCGACAGGAACAAGCTGTAGACTTGTCGGTTTCCCAGCCTCAGCCACGCCTTACAAACCCCAGTTTGCAAAGCGCTTGGTGTTGGAGCCGCAGCTAAACCACAAACTGTGCAGTTCCTCGGTGCTCCACTCACCCAGTTTTTGGGTACCCAGGACGTACTGCATCTCTTGGTTACGCGCCATCCTCCTTGCCCCCAGCTTTATCCGTCCCCACAGCTTCTCTGGGCTAGCACCCTTATCTTCTTGCCTGCAAAGTGGCAAACCCTTGTACATCCACGCCCCTGTCTCTGTGGCGCTCAGCTGACGTACCCGGCATAAGGTTCCGAAGGAAACGGGATGGTATTTCTCCAAAGTAAGGTATATGAGGGATCTCTCAACTCCCGAAGCTTAAATCAACGCTCTGAGGACTCAGTAGCTCAGCCAGAGGTTACGACACTGTTTACGGATTGGGGTGGCGAGGCTTCTGTGGCCCTGCGATGTGCGGGTCAGACTGACTGATCAAAAAGCTCCTTCCGGCCCTCAAGCCTGAGAGTCATAGACACAGCTTGTAGATTAGGGTTCAAGCGGCCCTGCCACTTGCACTTCACAACTCGCAGCACTGACCTCTATTTACAGTGATAACCAGGGATAATATCGGCTGTTACAGAGACTTCAACCGTTATGGTAAGAGAATATTGGAAACAAAAAAGTTTGCATGTACACAAAATCAATCCCGTGCTTGCTGGAGCCTATAATTTAAACTGATCGTTAACAGCCCGCAAAAGGTAGTTTCTCTTCACTGTCACGGGGGGGTGATGGTTCGCGGGGGTGCCCCCTCTGCTTGTTGTGACCTCTGTGCTAAGGATTCCCCAGGGCCGTCTGCCTTCAGGCAGCCAGCCTGGCAGTGGGTGTCTACTAGCAGCTAGCACCCCTAGACGCGAGAGCAGTGGGAAGGAAACCGGCCACCCTACCCTTGGGTGCCCATGCTGGGTCTGTGAAACAGTTTCTCTATCATGCAGGCTCTGTGCCATTCCCGGTCCACATCCTACCTGGATCTGCTTCGGGCATTCTCCCTCAGCCTCTTGGCATGCAGCTCGGCATCCCCATGGTCAAATTGGTTCTCTGTGGGGCTCAGGGTCCCCGGCTGCAGCTGGCACTGGAGTCCTGGTGCCTCGGCGGGAGCCCATGTGCACATCTCGTCTCCTCCTCTGAGCATGCCTGCAAGGGCAAGGAGGCCTGGCCCAAGTTAATCCTTGCCGCCACAGTAGGGGTTGGTACACATCCCCGTCACACTCACTCCAGCGTTGGTCAGTGTGTTCACACCAAGGCTGGTTGAGGCCCCCATTTTTCATGTGCGGCCTGTGGCGAAGTGAATGTTCGGCCTGTGTCTGTGATTGCCTTGATGGGGAGTATTGACCTGGGAAGGTTGCAGGGGTTGTGCTGGACTGGCTCCTTGGGGAAGGGAGGATACCAATGAGCAGTCACCTTGAGACCCAGAGGGGGTTGAGGCCGGAGTTAACACCGTCTGCCTGGGACACTGAACAAAGGAGACACAGGCTGGGGGATGGACCGGGGGGCAGCTGAGTGAGAGCTGGGGGGATTTCAGTTTGAAGCTGCTGGGAAATGGAGGGAGCAGTGAATGGGCGCTGGGCTTCCCAACAGGTGATGCCGTGGCCCCACCGGGCCCAAGATGGACTAATGGGGGTCCTGTTGCTGTACTTGCAAGACCTGTCTTTGGACTGTTGTTCCTGTCGTCTGCTCTGCTCCCCTCTCCATCTCCGATCCCTTCGGTTCATAACATTATTAACAACAATACACAGGCCCTTCTCCCCCCTCTTTGGTTTTGCTAGCTACTGATCTCCTTCTCACAACACGGAGGCTTAGAACTGTTTACTGGGCTGGCAGAGGTCCGGTATCGCAGGGAGCTGGGGGCACACCTATGTGACGGCAAATGCAACTGGCGATGATAATCCTAAAGCAGGTAGGGCTTCTCTAGACCCCTCCCACCAACACTTCCATGGTCTGAGCACACAGAAGATGAGATTAACCCCTCGCTGGTGGAGGTGTGCTTGTCTTATTCCCTGAGGCTTCCTTCCTGTTGACGTCACAATCGTCGTTACCTAGGCTAGAACTACAGAGAAGGCGTGTTTTATTGAGAGATATGATGGGAAAATTTTGTTTGGAAAAATTGGTTATTAAAAGAAATAATTGGACAAGATACAAAAGGTGTACTTGTTCCTTCGAGCAACTATTTTGATATTTGGTACCAAATGTCAATAAAAAGCTATTCGTCAAATTGAAATGGCACAAATGAAAAATGGCATAAAAATTGTGCCATTATTTGTTTCTTACTTTCAATCTTTTTTTCTCACACATTTTGACTTAACACATTATCAAAAAGGCTATTTACAGTATTTTGTTTTAATTCCAAAAAATTAGCTTTAGTAATATTACAATTTTATAATATTCCTCAATAAATTATTAAAAAATAAAAAATTAATCTGTGTGAAAAAACAAAAAATCACAAACTTCTCTTGATAGATAATTTTTTAAATACGAAAATAAAATGAAAAGCCGTCGGGGGTCAGAGATGGGAGGTTAATTTATTTTTTACTGTAGGGTTTAAAAGGGAACCAAAACCACCTGAACAGGACCATCAGGAAACCGATTTTTAAAAAAGGGTGGGGGCTCATGGGGTTTATGGCTATTGTTCTGTGTCTTTTTTTTCCTCGGCTGTGGTCGCTTTTTTTTCTCTTCAATATTCTACTAAATTACTGCTGAGTACAAAGGAAACAAAGTAATCGCTGTGAATGGTGCTTTGATTGTAATTTACATGGATGTTGATTTGCTGGACAGAGGATGTATTGGGCTATCTTTTAAATCAGACTGTTTATTTCCTATTTTCTATAAGCCATATTCCTGTATTGAGTTTCTTAATGCAGTAATTATTGTTCTGTATTTTCTTTCTTTTTATATAAAAGTTTCCTTTTTAAAACTTGTGGAGTTTCTTTTCCCTAGTGAGGCAGAGGGGGAGGAAAGCCCAACTCTGTGTCTTACTTTCCGATTGTCCACAGGGCAGAAAAGGCTACGGGATCAAAGGGAGGGGGAATTCTTGGTGTGAGCTGAACTAAGGTTGAATGTATAGCTCCGGGGAAAGCTAGATTGACTCTCTGTTGTATTACAAAGGGATAGGACAGCATCGCACGCGGCTAACCTAGGAAAAGGGGGGAAGCTGGGATGAGAACAGAGGAGACCCAGGGGCCTGGTACTTGGCAGGTCCCGCCCAAGGAAAGGTTTGGGGAACCCAAGGGGGCCGAAACCCTGGAAAAATTGCTGGTGGCAGCGAGATAAGATCCAGCTGGGTATAGCTTGGGGGAGGTTCACAGTAGCACCCAGATTTGTACGCATCACAGGTTCCAGATCTGGACAGAACGTTTACCACAGGCCTCATAATCCATTTGTCTTCAATCCTGCTCTACCTCTGAGGGACTTTGCCTACAATCTGAAGCTCTGCCAACAAAGACTGATGACATCCAGCAGGGAGAGTTCTCACAAGACTGGCATTTAAACTGCAAGTTTACTCATCACTGCGCTACAGCTGAACGAGAACTTTGCCATCACTAGTATGTAATCTGATATCACATTAAACCAATTCTAGTTCTCACATCTATCTTTCCTGTATGAATAAACCTTTAGATTATTAGATTCTAAAGGATTGGCAACCAGCGTGATTTGTGGGTAAGATCTGATGGTAATTATATGACCTGGGTTCTGGGCTTGGTCCTTGGGATGCTGAAGAACTTTTCTTTACTGGGGGTGTATTTCATAACCGTTCATCCCAGGACGTGGGGGACGGTGGGGGATACTGGGAGACTGGAGTTTCAGAGGAATTGCTTGTGTGACTTGCGGTTAGCCAGAGGGGTGACACCGAAGCCTTTTGGTCTGGCTTGGTTCGGAATTTTGCCTTAGAGGTGAGAAACCCCATCCTAGGCTGTGACTGCCCTGTTTGAGACAATTGATTCCTGATTTGCCACCTCAGTTGGGTCCCGCCAAAAAAACACGTCACAAAACCCAGGGCCCGTAACCCAAGGGGCGCCCACCCACATAATCCAGGGGCCACCAACAAAAAGGGTCCCAAAAACCTATTCAGGGCTAATCCATACGGGCCCCAAAACAAGAATTTCCCAGGGGCCACTTAACACCGAAGGCATGTAAAACCCCATTTCCAATTCCCTAACACCTAGGGTCCCAACTCCCATTTCCCAGGGGCCCCTAATCCGCAGGGCCCTAAAACTCATTTCAAGGTCCCCGAAACACCCTTGTGCATCCAACCCACATATCCAGGGGCCCTAACTCCACGGACCCAAAACCCAATTCCAGGGCCCTAACCCCTAAGGGCCCAAAATCCCTTTTCAAAAGTCCTAAACCGCAGGGGCCCCAAAACCAAATCCTGGGCCACCAAACCCGCAAGTTTTCACAATCCCCATATCCAGGGGCGTCTAACACCTGGGGCAACGCAAAAAATCAATTTCTGGAGCCCTAACACTAGTGTACAGAAAACCCAACTTCCAGGGCCCCCTAACACGAGGGACCCCAAAACACTCCATTTCCAGGCCCCTTAACCCATGGGCCCAAAACCCCATTTCCAGGGGCCCCTAACACCAGAGGCCCCAAAACCCCATTTCCAGGGGCCCAAAACATCCCCAATTTTTTTTACAGGAGCCCCTACCCCTGGGGGCCAAAACCCACCATTTCAGGGCCGCCTAACGCCCAGGCCACAAAAACGCATTTCCAAGGTCCGCCTAACACCAAGAGCCCCAAAACCCCATTATCAAAGGGACCAAAACACCAATTTCCAGGGGCCCCTAACACCAGGGGCCCCAAAAACCCATTCCAGGGCCCTCAAAACCCATTTTCCGGAGGCCTCTAACCCCTGGGGACCCCAAACCCCAATACCGCAAGGTTCCCTACACCAGGAAGCCCGAGAACCTATTTCCAGGGGCCACCATAGCTCCATTTCCAAGGGCCCATAAGCCCTGGGCCCCCAAAAAACACCGTTCTAATAAGATAAGTCATCAGTACTTTGTGCAGAGCTTCAGATTGTAGCAAAGTCCCTCCAGAGGTAGGAAGCAGGATTGAAGACCAAATGGAGATGAGGCCTCTGCCTTATACAGACTTTTCCAGGTGTAAGAACACTCCTTTGTTCCTACTGTGGAAAGTTGCAGCAAAATGGAGTCTGCAGTCACATGGACCAGTTTCTGCACACCCTGCTGAGTCACAAGGCGTATTCGCCTCCTCTCAATGGGTCAGTTGTGTAGGTGATGGTCCTTAATGGGCCATCAAACAGGCTAAGCTAAGCTGAAGCCAACTAGTCTGGGGTGTCACCCAGAACAGCAGCACCAATTTGAAATACAGACAGTACACAGCCAATATTCATAACTTCAACTACAAAAATGATACAGACACACAGACAGCATAATCATAACCAGTAACCCGTAACCTGGTCTTAGACATCTTATATGACCCCCTTTACCTAGAATTTGGTGCCACTACAGAACCTTGGTTGCAACCCATGTTCTATATGGTCCCAGTTTATATCAATAACGTCACAGCTCATAACTTTAGTCACAGGCACAGCGTGAAAACCCTTGTAGCACTTAACCCAGGAGCCTGGGGAGCGGAGCCGCCGTTTTCCAGTTCCCAGGGCTGTTCTGGGCACTGCCGAGCCTCTAACTACTCGTCAGTCCAGCCAGTTACCTTGTCACTAGGACATGGTTTGTCCCAGCCATGCAATCGGGCTTCGGGGGGCAGCTTGGGGCCTGAGGCTCCTGTAGCTGCATCTCCAGCACCATGTGCACTGCTTCTTTGACTCACACAGCCGCTTCCGCGGTGCCGTGGCTTGCTGGGGCGCTGGCTCTGCCTCTAGCTCTGGTGCGCACAGTCCTTTTCCACGCACCGTGTCTCCACGCCGCAGGGCTGCTTCGCTGGGGGACGGGCTAGGCTGGTTTGCTGCAGTTGCCTCCCTGTCGCCCTCCAGCCCTTGGGGTGGAGCTTTTGGCCGTCTGGCCGCTTCACCCAGCTTATGCTTCCTTCCGTTCCATTTCCCGTACCCGACAGGAACAAGCTGTAACCTTGTCGGTTCCCAGCCTCCGCGCTTACAACCCAGTTTGCAAGCGCTTGGTGTTGGAGCCGCAGCTAACCAGCAAACTGTGCAGTTCCTGCCGGCTGCTCCACTCACCCAGTTTTTGGGGTACCCAGGACGTGACTCACCTTGTTACCCCCATCTCCCTGCCCCCACCAGCCTGTTAGCTCCTCCCACAGCTTCTCTGGGGCTAGGCCAGCCCTTACTTTGCCTGGCAAAGTGCACCCTTGTGACATCCAGCCCCTGTCTCTGGCTGCTCGCGGACGTACCAGGCATGAGGTTCCTGAAGGAACGGGATGGTATTTCTCAAGTAAGGTATATGGTGGATTCTCTCTAACCCGAAGGCTTTAAATCAAGCTCTGAGGACGTCAGTAGCTCAGCCAGAGGTTACGAGCCTGTTACGGGATGGGGTGGGCGAGGTTCTGTGGCCTGCGATGTGCGGGTCAGACTTGATGATCAGAAAAGCTCCTTCCGGCCCTCAAGCCTGAGAGTCTATAGACACAGCTTGTAAGATTCAGGTCAGGGCCTGCACTTGACTTCACACCGCAGCACTGAGATCTATTTACAGTGATAACAGGGATACGGTTGTTATCAGAGACTCAAGTTATGGTAAGAATATTGGAAACAAAAAGTTGCATGTAAACCAAAATCATCCCGTGCTTGCTGGAGCCTAAATTTAACTGCACGTTAACAGCCCCGCGAAAGGAGTTTCTCTCACTGTCACGGGGGGGGTGATGGGTTCGGGGGCGGTTGCCCCCTCTGCTGTGGTTGTGACCTCTGGTGCTAAGGATTCCCAGGGCCGTCCTTGCCTTCAGGCAGCCAGGCCTGGCAGTGGGTGTCTACAGCAGTAGCCCCTAGACGGAGAGCAGGGGAGAGGAACCCGGGCCCACCCTACGCCCTTGGGTGCCCATGCTGGGTCCTGTGAAACCAGTTTCTTCATGCAGGACTCTGGGCCATTCCCCGGGTCACCTCCTACCCTTGGGCCTGCTTCGGGCATCTCCTCAGCTGGCAGCAGCTCGGCATCCCCATGGTCAATTGGTTCTCTGTGGGGCATCAGGGTCCCCGGCTGCAGCTGGCTGGAGTCTCTGGTGCCTCGGCGGGAGCCCATGGTGCACATCTCGTCTCCTCCTCGGAGCATGCCCTGCAAGGGCAAGGAGGCCTGGCCCAAAGTTAATCCCTGCCTGCCCAGTATGGGGTTGGTACACCCCGTCACACTCACTCCAGGTTGGTCAGTGTTTTCAACCAAGGCTGGTTGAGACCCCATTTTCATGGCGGCTGTGGCGAAGTGGGAATGTTCTGGCTGTGTTCTGTGATTGCTGAGTGGGGAGTATTGACCTGGGAAGGTTGCAGGGGGTTGTGCTGGGACTGGCTGCCTTGGGGAAGGGAGGATACCTGAGCATGTCACCTGAGACCCCAGGAGGGGGGTTGGAGGCCGGGTAACACCTCTGCCTGGGACACTGGACAAAGGAGACACAGGCTGGGGGAGGAGCCGGGGGGAGGCTGAGTGAGAGGCTGGGGGGAGTTTCAGTTTGAAGCTGGCTGGGAAATGGAGGGGAGCAGTGATGGGGCTTGGGCTTCCCAACAGGGCAGTGGCCTCCATCGGGGCCCAGATGGACCTAACTGGGGGGGTCCTGTTGTCTGTACTTGCAAGACCTGTCTTGGACTGTGTTCCTGTCGTCTAAATAAACCTGCTTTACTGGCTGGCTGAGAGTCACGGTGAATCGCAGGGAGCTGGGGGTCCCCACGCTCTGTGACGGGCAAATGCACTGGCAGATGATATCCTAAGTGCAGGGTTAGGGCTGTCTTCTAGGAACCCTCCCCCCCCCACACTTCATTGTCTTTGCACACAGAGATGAGATACCCCCCCCTCCTGGGGGGTGTGCTTGTTCTTTCCCTGGTCTCCTTTCCTGTTGACGTCACATCTTAGTTACCATTTGATGTTGTATGTGAATGGGCATCCGCTGTGTTAGCTCACAATGTGGCATGGACACCTGCTTGGGAGAACAGTTCCTCACCTCCTGGCTGTCCCCTTTGCTGGTGCCTAACACCCTGATATCGACAGATTGTCGGGGTGGACGGGTGTAACGCCTTACACAGCATGTCTCACCACCACAGTAATGACCAGTGTGACTCCAGCTTCCAACTGCACCCGCCCTGATGTTCTCTGGGGAGCTAGAAATGTGCACCCCAGAACCATGAGATTTCTGTGACCCTTCTGAGTTGGCCTTTTGGGGTTCTGGGGTCACTCAGGCCTGGTAGTGCCCTTAGCCCAGCCAGCTCTGGAGGCCAGGCTCTGGGGTCAGGGTGGTGGAAGCCAGTGGTGCCACGGAAACAGCAGTGCTGGTGCTGAAGAAATTCTCGTGGGTTAAAGGGAATCAGGAGCCATTGGTGTGAGGAGGTTGAAGCTGGGCTTTCGGCTTCTCACACACACACCTGGGACCTCGCTGTGAGGGGAATGCCCCCCGCCGTCCCCCAGCTCTGCCTGCGTCTCTGGTACTGGCTGCACCCAGGCCAGGGGGCAGCCCCCGAGTGTGACTTTATGCTCCCCAGCTCCCTGAGCCCATCACCATGAGGACGAGTCATTGGACAAGCTCCCCAGGATCCCAGCCCTACCCAGGTGGGTGAGGGAGTGGGGAGTCGTGTCCATGACTCTGTTTACGCTTTGCCTCCCTGCTGGGTCTGAAGGAACCATTTTTGAGCCTCAGTTCCCGGAGTCAGGGGATTTCAATCTTCATTTTAAAAAGTCTTTTCATTTGGGAGAAAAGCTGGAAAAATGACCTGGGTGTGACCGATGCAGGAATGCTGCCTGAGTCTGCAGCGAGCCTGAGCCCATTGCTCTGAGAGGGGGATGGTGCCCTGTACATCTCCATGTGGGTTTTAACTCCCAGTCCCCACTGTTCTTGGAGACCCTGCCAGCCCTGCTCCTGCAGGTTGCCCCCACCAAAGACACCTAAGCTGCTGGGGGGCAGGGAGAGGGCGGAGTGGGGAGTGCAGGGAAGGAGTAAGGGTGGGGACACCAGCAGAGATGTGAGGTCCGGGTTATGTCCCTCATTTGTAGCATGGTACCACAAGGGGTATTATGGGGGCTGCCTCCACCCCAACATCAGGCACTGGGCGTTGCTGAACATGGGATACTTTATCCATAGGCTGCTGGCACCACCGTATGGATGCTACTTCCCTAGCCCCACCTCAGCCCTCTCCTGGAGTCAGGTCACACTGGTTAGCCCCTGTTACGGCTGGGGAAACTGAGGCAGTAGATGGTGGCAGCAGAGCCAGGTGTCTAACCCAGCTTTCCTGCAACCCAGCCCCTTCTCCTGGCTGGGCTGGGCTGGGTGGGCCAAGAGCCTGCACCCCCCCAGCTGGAGAGCTGCTGCCAGGCTTGCTGCAGAGCTGGGGGTTAACTCCATCTCCTGGGCAGCAGCCCTGCCCAGCGCGTTCCCAGCACTGGCGGCTGGCGCACAAACATTAGTGTTTAATTGCCGAGGCTTGTTAAGTGCAGCCCTGGGGCGTGCGCTCCGGCACGGCCGTTGGGGGATTTATGGGGCATCCATGCGCCCGGCCCTCCATGGGCACCACAGGGCCATCCATTAGGGTTATTTAGTGCCAATTACTGGTGAGCGGGGCCACTGCTGGCTCCGGCTCTGACAGCTGCCTGGGATTTATGGCCCAGCGCAGGCGGGGCCCTCAGGCACGGAGGAGCCGCTGGCCTTGTCACTCCCAGCAGCACTGGCACTAAAGCTCTCTGGCTGTCTTTGCTGGGAGATTTACGGCCGCCGGCCCTGGCGCGAATGCCTTTTTTGAGGGGGGGGAGCTGGGGAGCAAGTCACAGCCCCTGGAACTCGCTGCATCCAGCCGCAGCCGCCATCCCGGGGCAGATCTCGGGCCCATGCCCTGGCCTGGGCTCACACCATGATGCCCGCCTGGGAAGGGCTCAGAGTGCTAGAACACACAGCGTCCTCCAGCTCCGGTCAGGGCCGAGATGGGCCATGGTGGGGGAGAGGGGCTGGGATACCGGAGGGAGGGCACAGCTGGGCTGGGGGAGGGAGAATGCACCCCAGGGGCCAGGCTGCCAGCAGGGCTGGAGCAAGAACTGGGTCACAAGCCGGGGGGGCGGAGAGGTTGAGTCTTGTAAGGAAGGGCTGCCCAAAAGGCCAGGCTGGACAGGCCAGAGCCAGGGAGGGAACTGCTGAGGCCAGATGGGAGCAGGGCAAACCGGGGAGGGCAGGTGGCACTGATGGCCAAGCGCCAAGGCTGGGTGGGTGCAGGGCAAGCGGGGAGGGAAGGGTGAAACACCCCCCTCCACACGATTCCCCCAGCCCCTCTCCCAGCGTGTGCCAATTCACCCCACCTTGGCTGGGTGCCTTCCAACCCTGCCCACAGGCCGGCAGCACTGGCAGCCAGTGCAGTCCCACCCTGATCGTAGGGCAATGAGCCTGGGCCCCAAGCAACATGGGCCGGAGCCGGCTGTGGCAGGGACCACAGCTGGGGCAAGAGCGGGCACAGTGCCAGGGGAGACGGGCCAGCGGCTGCCACAAGCAGGGGCCATGGCCTCCACTGGACAAGCTCTGACCAAACCCGCCTGAGATGCTGCCCTGCAGACGGCTGGTGTGAGAGGCAGGACTGGACCTGCAACCCCTCGAGGTGTGTGTGGGAGCGAGGGGGCAATACCACTGGCAGAGTCAGGTACTGCTCAGGGAGGGGCTGGGACTCCCCCCACCCCAGATGGCCCTGCTGGTGCCCCTCGATCACGATCTCAGCCCCGGGCTAACCCAGTCCTGGGATCGTCCACTCACAGCTCTGTCAGTGCCCCTTGTCCTGATCCTTACCCATCTTCCCCATCAGCCCAGAGCGCCCCTCTGGCTCATGCTGCCCTGGTGCTGCGCCAGGCAAGCTGAGAGAGACCACCGCACCAAGCGGAGACAAGATGGGGCCTGGCCAACCAAGATGGCACCTGCTAGGAGGAAGAGGCTAGTGCCCGGCGCTAGAGACCCACTCCCCTGCCCAGAGGTATGGACAGGTGCCAGGCAGCCTGGGCTGTGCCACCCTGCAGGCTGGAGAGACACCACTCTGCCCGCCAGCCCTCGCACCCCTGGGCCTGTTGGAGCTCCCCATACGCCCGATGTTCATCAGCACAAATGACCCTGTTGCTACAGCCAGTGGGGTAAGCGTCCTGTGGGGCCAGTGGATGTGAGGCGAGAAGTAACAGGTAAGAGGGAGGCCTCACCTGCTCCAGTGCCCTGCGTTACAGCACAGACAGGCTCCAGGAACCTGCCTCTAGCCGCCCCAGGCCAGCAGCCCCCACCTCACTGCTCCTGAGGTTGATGTGAGGCCAGGGCAGGTCCTGGTGTCTGGGACTTGGCCACTGCAATCTGCTCTAGCCCATGACCCGGAGCAGAGGGAGTGGCCGTGATCAAAGGCCGAGGATGGCTGCAGGGAGGTCCCTCTCAGCAGGGAGAGACTGCAAAGGCAAGGGTGTCCTGTTACGTGTCCCCTGCAGCAGGGAGTTCCTCAGGTCAGCGGCCCACGGCAGGGGCACAAGGCTTGTTTAGCCAGCCACTCGCTAAGATGCTCCTCCCAGACGCAATTAATGGGGCTTGCCCGGCTCTGCTAACGAAGGCAATGTGGAACACTCACTAACCCATCGAGGGCGTCCTGCCGCAGCACTGAGCCAACGACTCCCTTGCAGCCTCCGCCGAGCTGGCTCTGGCCACAGAAGTTCGTTGCCCGGCGGCTCCTCATGCTGCTGGCCCCTGCTCTGGGCTGATTCTCGGGTGCTCCCAAAGCCCAGCTGTGACATTATTGATATAAACTGGGATCATATAGAACGTGGTTTGCTACCAAGGTCCTGTAGTGGCACCAAATCCTATGTAAAGGGGGTCATACGAGGTGTCTAAGACCAGGTTACGGGTTACTGGTTATGATTATGCTGTCTGTGTGTCTGTATCATTTTGTAGTTGAAGTTATAAGTATTGGCTGTGTGCTGTCTGTATTTCAAATTG
>NC_133769.1:10831027-10833872 GCF_003597395.2 Chelonoidis abingdonii | reverse complement strand
TTTGGGATCGAGAGAACCTTTTTCTTTTACTGGGGTGTTGGTTTTCATAACCATTCATCCCCAGGACGGGTGGCACTGGTGGTGATACTGGGAGACTGGAGTGTCTAAGGAAATTGCTTGTGTGACTTGTGGTTAGCCAGAGGGGTGAAACCAAAGTCATTTTTGTCTGGCTGGTTTGGTTTGCCTTAGAGGTGGAAAAACCCCAGCCTTGGGCTGTGACTGCCCTGTTTGAGCAATTGGTCCTGATTTGGCACTTTCATTTGGGTCCCGCCAGAACCGCATCGTCACAGCAGCCATTCGTGTTCACAGGGAGGGGCTCTACGAACAGCCCTGGCTTTGTGTCTGGGAGAGGCGCTGCGCTGTAGGGGAGGGGCTCATGGAGAGGATAAGGCACCTACTGCCGCTACCGCCTGAGGGAGATCTGCCCTGGCTCAGGTGGGCAGGGCCTCATGGGCACCAGCTTTGTATAATTATTGGTGGTGCCCAGAATGGGTCCAAGCAGAGCCATCCTGTCCACAGCATGGACTGGGGCAACCGCCCTGGGCCCCGTGCTTCAGGGGGATGCAGGGTCCTGGACGGCCAGTCTCCTGCCCTTTTCTATCCATCCCTACACACCCCATCTGTCCATCTCTATCTATCCCCACACACCCCCTCTATCTATCTGTCTCCAAACACCCCCTCTATCTATCCATCCACAAACCCTCTATCTATCTATCCCCATCTACCCCCTCTATCTATCCCCAAACAACCCCTCTATCTATCTATCTATCCATCCCCAAACCCTCTATCTATCCATCCCCAAACACCCCCTCTATCTATCTATCCATCCATCCCCAAACACCCCCTCTATCTATCTAATCTATCTATCTATCTATCCCCACACACTCCCTCTATCTATCTATCTATCTATCCCCACACACTCCCTCTATCTATCCCCAGACACCCCCATCTATCTATCTATCTATCTATCCATCCAACCACAAACCCTATCTATCTATCTATCCCCACACCCCCTCTATCTATCCCCAAACACCCCCATCTATCTATCTATCTATCTATCTATCTATCTATCCACAAACCCCCTATCTATCCCCATCCCCCCATCTATCTATCCCAAAACAAGCTCTCTATCTATCTGTCCCCAAACACCCCCTCTATTTGTCCCCATACACACCCTCTATCTGTCCCCAAACACTCCCTCTATCTATCTATCCATCGACAAACCCTCTATCTATCTATCCACATCCCCCCATCTATCTATGTATCTATCCCCAAACACTCCCATCTATCTATCTATCTATCCACAAACCCCCTATCTATCCCCATCCCCCCATCTATCTATCCCAAAACAAGCCCTCTATCTATCTATCCATCCCCAAACACCCCCTCTACCTATCTATCCCCACACACCCCCTCTATCTATCTGTCCATCCACAAAAACTCTATCTATCCCCAAACACCCCCTCTAGCTATCTATCCATCCATCCACAAACCCTCTATCTATCTATCCCCAAACACCCCCTCTATCTATCTATCCATCCACAAACCCTCTATCTATCTATCCATCCACAAACCCTCTATCTATCTATCTATACATCCACAAACCCTCTATCTATCTCTACATCCACAAAAACTCTATCTATCCCCAAACACCCCCTCTATCTATCTATCTATCCATCCACAAACTCTATCTATCTATCCCCACACCCCCCTCTATCTATCTATCCCCATACACCCCCTCTATCTATCCATCCTCAAACACCCCCTATATCTATCTATCTATCCACAAACCCTCTATCTATCTATTCCCACACACTCCCTCTATCTATCGCCAAACACCCACTTTCTGTCTCTATGCCACCCTAGGACTGGTTTGTGCAGGGGGAGGAACATTCCTCATCTCAGCTCTTTCTCTCCCCAGCTAGTCTTGGCCAATTAGTCCCAGCACTGAGTGGGAGGGGGTCTCAGTGGGTTTTGCTGCCTGTCCCTGGAGCTGATGTTTTACTGATTGGGTTGCTCACTTTACTCTGTTGTTGGGGGCTGCAGCAGAGAAGTCCCTTGGATGAGCTGCGCCGGCTGTGTGGACCTGTTTCGGGAGCCTCCCCTCTTGCGTGTTGTTATTGATGTGCTAATTAGAGGCCATGATAATTTAATTTGAACATAATTACAGTATAGTGCACTGTATGGCATGTTTCAATAATTCATGCTAGCCAATTATTGTCACTGGAACAATATTTACACAAGCTTTGGGGATGCTGCTCCCCCATGGCTGCAGAGCTGGGACAGGGCTCAGGGGTGTGGCCATCGCCTGAGCCTGCTGAGATGGGAAACCTGATGCCTATCATCAAGGTGCCTAGGTACCGCCCCGGCAGCCCCTGCCCTCACCCAGGAAGGAATGTGCTGCTCATATACAAGCACAGCCCCTGCACGAGGTGTAGCAGATGCAGGCCACACTCCCTGCTTGGCCTGCGAGTTGGACACCCCAGGGCATGTGCAGTGCAGGACCTGGTGCCCCTGGGCCATTGTTTCAGATGTGCTGCACTCGGGCGGTGAGAGAGGAGTGGGACAGGCTGCTGGCTGACGTGCTGCGGTGGCTGGATGAGGCTGCTGGGCTTCCTGTGCTTCTTGGCTGCAGGATTCACTCAAGCCAGGATGGTGGTTCCTGTCACGGAGTCCCCAGGTGCTGCTCTAAACTGCTCCCCACAAAGCCAGGCAGGACTTTGGGGAGCCTTCTCTCCCTTGGAGCAGACTTGTTCAGGGCAAGAAGCTCACACGGCTTCACCTCCTGGGTCTCTCCTTGGAGCATTCAGCAACCTCTGCCCCTCCATGCGCTTCCCACAGCGAG
>NC_133769.1:10826148-10828667 GCF_003597395.2 Chelonoidis abingdonii | reverse complement strand
CCATGGATGCCCCAGCATCTCTCCCATTCCTCGGTGTGAGTTACACCAGGACAGTCCAGTCTCACGCCCTCCCTTAGGTCGGGTGTGCTTGATGGCACTCGCAGGCCGCATGTGGGGAGGTTTGTGATGAAATGGGGCTGTTCTTAATGTTCCCTCTGAATACTGTGACAGTGGCAACCCTAGTGTGTCGGCTGTGTGTGCACGTGTGATTCTGCCTGGCTATGGGTTGGCAAAGTGCTGTGGGTGTTTTACACAGCTGTGCAAGACGCACACAGCTACAGAGTGTGCAGTGTGGTTGTGAGTGTGCAGTTGAGCTGTGTCTGTGTGCAAGTGGTGTGTGTTGTGAGGCTGCGTTGGTTAGCTGTGTGCACAGTTCTGAGCGTGTGCAGCTGTGTCGATGTATGGTGTGTGGGTGTGTAGTTGAGCAGGCAGTGTGTGTGTACCCGTGAGGAAGGTGTGTCTTGTGCGGTCCCAGGGCAGTGAGGGGGCTCTGGCTGGCTGCTGGGAGGCCCCCAGCCCCACTCCAGGGTCAATGACGTGAATGGAAGGGATGTTTCCCCTGCAGCGCTGCGAGCCCACATGCAGGAGATGCTGGGAAAGGCCGTGGCAGCCAGGACGGATGCTCCCTCTGCAGCAGGCCTGGAGCCCAGCCCCCGTCCCTGTCCTGCTCCTGCCAGCCGGCCCCCAGCCCCTTCTCCTGGTAGGGGGGAGTACGGAGCTGTGTGGGCAGCTCTCAGGGCAGTGACCCAGCAGCCCCGGCCGAGTTGCTGCTGATTGCTCCCCGTTGCTCTGGGGCACGTCAGGGTCTCTGTGCCAGCCAGGTGCCCCGTGAGAGGCAGTGCCCGAGGGATAAGCACCGCAACGGGCAGGGAGAGGGTGCAGGTTAGGGAGGCACGTGGGGGGAGCGGCCTTAGGTGGGCCAGACAGAGGAGGAAGGAGGGAGGCAGCACACGGGGCAGAGCTGAACGGTGCCAGGGCGAGACAGGAGGGTCCTCACTGCTGCTGCAGGCCCATGCTCCGGCCAAGGGCTCACTGGCTCTCTTGCCCGCCAGAGTCCCTGGTTCCTGGCTTGCTCCATCCTGGGCCTTTTCCCCTGCGCTCCAGGTGGCTTTGAGACTGGCCAGTGGCTGCTCTCCCAGGATGCCAATGCCCAGTATCTGTCTGCTGCCCCCTCCCGTCCCAGCCAGGAGCTTGGCCAATATCGCCCGCTGCAGCCCCCGTGAGCGGCGTTCACCCCCATCCCTGGCAGCGAGCCAGGCTGGCAATTCATCACCACGGCTCCACTGCATCGTTATTCCTGGCCCTCCGGCTGGGGCTCCTGCTGCGAAGCCAGGGATGTGATTTGAGGCTGCAGTGACCTTGATCTGCAGCGATTGCTGGGCCCCCAACCGCAAATCCGCCATGCTTAGCCCCACAGCAGCCCAGCCCCAGACCTCCGGCGCCTGCAGGTCGCAGCTGGGCCAAGCATCACTTCCCAGAGCTTGCTACCCTGAGGCCACTTGGCCGAACCCCTTGGAAGTGCATCCGTGGCCAGGCCCTGGAGGGCTCTGTCCATTCCCCTCCCTCTGTGGAAAGGGCTCTGTGAAGGAGGGGGGGACAGGATGGCTGAACCAGGTCCTAGACTGTGGGACTCCTACAGCCACCCCCTGTGCACAGCAACCTGACCCCAGACTCCTCTGTCCTCTCCCTGCACCGGGGACTGGAACAGAGCCGGTCCCCGCTCCTCAAATCTCACAGCAGAGCCAGCGGCGCTTCTGGCACAGGGGCAGGTGCGTGGCTAGAGCCCTGGGACGCCCTGGCCGAGCACTAGTGCTGATCCCTGGAGCTCCTGGACAGATCATGAGCCCCTTGCTGGCCCCCCCCCCCCGCCCCGGCTTCCACGTGGCCCAGACAGGATGGACCCACCCCTCATTTTTGCCATATTGTTGGGAGTGATTTTTAAAGCCTAGCCCCGCATTTGTCTTGATGATTTTCATTTACTGACTCCTAGGGTTTCTCTCAGCAAGGGGCTTGGTCATAATTGTATATGGTGAGGGGGTGAGGGGAGGGCATGACATTTTTCCACCCCAAAAACACGTTTCAGACAATTTAAATAAAAACATTCATTCTTCCAAAAAAAGCCCATTGTCCGACGCAAAACACTTATTTTGGACAAAACATTTGCAACCAGCTCTTCTCCCTAAGACTGACCTCTCCCTCCAGCTGTGAGTGACAGAGGCCAGTCACTGGAAACGTGTCCTGCTGTCACGGAGTCCCCGGGCGATGCTCTGGAACTGCTCCCCACAAAGCCAGGCAGGACTTTGGGAGCCTCCTCTCCCTCGGAGCAGACTTGTTCAGGGCAAGAAGCTCACACGTCTTCACCTCCTGGGTCTCTCCTTGGAGCATTCAGCATCCTCTGCCCCTCCGTGTGCTTCCCACAGCGAGCCCACTCAGGCTGGGTCCTGGGGAAGCCACAGGGTTCTGCACCCCCACTTTGCAGTCAGACGTGACTCTCAGCCAGCAAAACAGAGGTTTATTCG
>NC_133769.1:10810636-10823001 GCF_003597395.2 Chelonoidis abingdonii | reverse complement strand
GAGGAGGGGCCCAGGCCATCAGTTGCTAGGAGACAGAGTGCCAGGCATTAGGTGCACTGGCCCTTTGCTCTGCCAGATACTTAAGAACTGCCTAGGGGACACTGAGGCACCAACACAGTATTCAGAGCAAACATTAGGAACAGTCCCAGTTCGTCACACCTGCCTTCACCCCACCCCTGCTGCAGCTCCCAGGTCTCCCCACCCTGTAGCCCACCCTCACCCCTCACTGAATGTAAGGCTGGTCACCACTGCATAAACCTTGCCTAGGAAGGAGACAGCTGCTAGCATTGCTGGGGAGGGGTCCAGTGAATCTTACTAAGCAAATTGCCCCGATGCCATCCTGTTGTGGTGAGTTCCACAGGTTAATCGTGTGCTGCTGCAGTGGTAAAGGCCATGCCTTTTAGCCGCTTCAGATGGGCTCCCATTTAATTGCATCTGAAAAGCCCAGAAATGGACAGCAGAGGCCCCGTCGTCCCACACAGCTCATGCCCTGGGACAGAGAGCGGGAGACTTTGCTTCTCCTAGCACATCCATCATGCAGTCCCTTGTCCCCACAGCACCGGCCTCCTCTGGCACCAGCTTTCTGGGTGAAGCGTCTGTCATGCAGCAGCTCCTCCTCGCCCTGCTAAATGCTGCATGAAAAATGAGGTTTTCAGACTTTGTGTGCGTGTGTGTGTAATTTACTCATTCCATTAACACCAAGCGGCTGCCGTTAACAGCAGGAGGAACCCTGGATAGACTGATAAAGGATAGGCTGTAATACAGAGCGGGGTGCAATGAGGTTTTGTGGGGGGGGAGGGCACTGAGTGTGTGAGCTCTGTGTGTATGTGTGTGCGCTCTGTGTGTGTGTGTGTCGGTATGAGCTGTGTGGGCATGCATGCGTGGGCATGTGTGTCTGTGTGTGTGCATGAGTGTGAGCGCTGTATGTGTGCGAGCTGTGTGTGCATGTGAATTGTGTGTGTGTGTGTGTGCGCGCGCGCGAGCTGTGTGTTGTCAGATGCTATCGGGGTGGTGCTCTGTTCTCTTCAATGTTGATATCCCTCGGCTGCGTGTGTGTGTTCCCTCTGTGTGCTGTCCCAGCTCTGCGCAGATAGCTGACACAGCATATCTCAAGAAAATCCCCAGTGCCTAGTAAGGTACGCAGGCACGTCGGCCAGGTTTATTGTCAAACGAAGCACAATGATAGTTCTCTCTAGATTTTTACTCTACAGGACGTACAAGACACCACCCCAGGGATGCATTCTTATACACAAAGTTACACATCACTCTTGACGTATGAGGCGCAACCCCTCTATGTAGTCAGGTGCCGCCTCTCACTTTGTACAGATTGAGTTGATCAAAATAACTCTATCCATCGTTTTACCCTTTTGCCCCTGTCATTGGGATGGGTCAGCCTGTTCCTTGTTATCTGTGTGGAATGTGCAAGTATGTGAATGGTCTGATCTCTAGCATTCAGTACCTTTTAGGTACGTATCTTCTTGCAGCATCAGCCCTTTCCTTGCCAGCTTCTGTGAGCAGGGCCTGCCTCTGGCTCACAGCTTCACTTTGCTTTAGGTTAGCATAGTCTTTACCATTACTTTAGTTCAGGCCTTAGGCCTCATACCAGACCTCTGATACCAAGGTTTATATCTCAGGGCCTCCTCTTACTACATGTGTGTGTGTACACACATGTGCATGTGTGTGTGTGTGTGTGTGTGCATGTGTGAGCTGTATGTGAGAACTCTGTGTGTGTGTGTGCGCTTGTGAGCTCTGTGTGTGTGCATGTGTGCAAGCTGTGTGTGTGAATGTGAACTGTGTGTGTGTGTGCAAGCTGTGTGTGTGAGTTCTGTGTGTGAGCTGTGTATGTGTATGTGTGTGCACACGTGCATGTGTGTGAGCTGTATGGGAGAGCTCTGTGTGTGTGTATATGTGTGTGTGCTTGTGAGCTCTGTGTGTGTGTGTGTGTGTGTGTGTGTGTGTGAGAGAGAGAGTGTGCCACTGCGTCCTACTGGCTGGAACCAGAACTGCTCAGCCCTGTGTAAGATGCTCTGTGGTGCCGACAGTGACCAATGAGTCGTCTGTAGCGCGAGGCTGGTGCTTCTGGTGCAGGGCTCATGGGCTCCAGCCATGGCGTGCCGCTGAGAACCGCGGCGTCTCCTGGGGAAGGCTGAGCAGTGGTTACGCTATTACAGGGATGATCTCGACCCCCTTCTGCTCCAGTTTGCTGTGCCCAGGCGTGGCAGAGCTCAGGGAGGGCCAGGCAGGTGGTCAGAGAAGGAGGAGAAATGACAGAGAGGGCTCAGATCTGTGTATACCCCAGTCTCTCCAAACCCATCACAGCACCTCCGAAAGGTTGGGACTCTCTCGGGGGGAGGGGGGGCAAAAAGGGGTCTGAGTGGGAAGCCCCATTCTCCCAACGAGCCTCACACCAGACCTAATCCCTTCAAAACTTACCTTCGGAACTAGAAACATGTCTATCCCTGGTGCTCCTGTCCCTCGCCTCCGAGGTGCTACTTGCCATGAATCTTGCCACTATGTTAGCTGTAAAGGCTCAGGGTCTATCAGTGAGCTCCATGGGGACATCTCGCCACTGTCACAGTATTTCACTCACCCATAGTGGGCTTCTCAGCCGTAGCCCACCCTGCCCCAGCTAGAGTCCTCAAGGGCTTATGTAAGGCCAAGAGACCCCAGCTGGCAGCAGGCAGGATCAAACCTGGGGCCTGCAGAGCTTAGTGCATGAGCCTCAACTGTGTGAGCTAAAAGAACCACTGAGAGCTGGGAACCGCCCGCAGCGAGGGACAGCAGAAGCTCAATAGATTTGGCTTCAAAAGAGAAGGGCCGAACGTGCAGGCTGGACGAGAGCCGACGGCTGGGCACGGAAGCCAGATAAATTCAGCCGGGAAGGCCAGGCCCATTTTGAAGAACTGGCCACTGGAACGATTGACGCGGTGGATTTTCCATCACTTGGCGTCTTTACATAGAGCTCAGGCTCAGCAGGGAGTCATAGGCGGGACGCAGGGACCCCTGGGCGGAGTGTCTCTGGCCCAGGCTGCCTGGGGGGAATCAGACAAGATGATCAGGATGGTTCCTTCGGCCTTAGCATTTATCAACCTATTGATCCACGAAGTGCTTTGGCCACGGGATGATGCAAGGTCCCCCTAAGCAGGCCTTCATTTGTAACGAAAGAGGGGCTGGGGCTCACGCGTATTTTTTTACTTTCATAACTGAACCGCCAGGCCCAGAGGTGCTGGGGCCCTGAACCGCCAGGCCCAAAGGTGCCAGGGCTCTGAACCGTCAGGCCTGGAGCCTCCGGGGCTCTGAACAGCCAGGCCCAGAGGTGCCGGGCTATGAACTGCTGGGCCCGGAGGCTCCAGGGCTCAGCCCTAGCACACATTCAGCCTTGCCTCTGAGGGCTGTGTGAAAACAGATTATCCCTGTGTCCCCTGCCTCCTGCACCCCAGACCCCTCAGACTAGAAAGTTTTGCCAGGACCTGGCAGACAAGTGGGGTCATGTGGGGTTTGTTTGGGGGTGGGGAGTGTTGGGGTGTTTCAGCTGTTCCGGTCAGTGACCTGAGAAGAAGGGAATTTGCTCTGTTAAATCATTGCCCCACCAGGCGGCAGGCTCCAGGGAGCTGTCTGCACAGAGATTCGCTCGTCATTAGGGAATCCCCCTGGCTGTCCCCAGCTGAGCATGGACACCGGGTGGGATCCCTGGGTAACAAGTGGACCCTGACGCTCTGTCCTTTGCAGTGTTGCAATCTCAGGATTTGCGCTGTAGCTCCTGGAATGAGACCTGTGAGGGCAGATTTGGGCATGTCTGTGGCTAGCCAGGAACCCTATAGCCCAGCCAGGCGCTCACTGGCCTTCCCCTTCACTCTATCCAACGCTGCTGCTGCTGCTTTCTCTGCATCGTTTTTCCTCCGTGCCCATGCCATGCATCAAAGGCTCCTGCACTTGCCAAATGTGGAAAGGCCTGGAAAGGTCAGCCGTTAATGCAGGGAAATCGCATTGTGATTAGCACGGCCACTGGCAGCGAAGGGCGCCAGGCAACGCCTCCCACCTCCAGACCCATTAGTGACACTTCGTCTCCTTCCAGACGCTAACACATTGGCACGGAGTGCCTGGGCGATGCTCTGGAACTGCTCCCCACCAAGCCAGTCAGGACTTTGGGGAGCCTCCTCTCCCTTGGAGCAGACTTGTTCAGGGCAAGAAGCTCACACGTCTTCACCGCCTGGGTCTCTCCTTGGAGCATTCAGCATCCTCTGCCCCTCCATGCACTTCCCACAGCGAGTCCCCCCCCTCCCCCCGGCAGGGTCCTGGGGAAGCCACAGGGCCCTGCACCCCCACTTTGCAGTCAGACGTGACTCTCAGACAGCCAGTAAAACAGAGGTTTATTCAATGACAGGAACAGGGTCTAAAACAGAGCTTGTAGATACAGCGAACCGGACCCCTCGGCCGGGTCCATTCTGGGGGGCAGTGAGCCAGACCCCTAGGTCTGCCCTTCACTCCTTGTCCCCAGGCAGCTCCAGACTAACCCCCCTCCAGCCCCTCCTCTCTGCTCAGCTCCTTTCCCGGGCCAGGAGGTCACCTGATCCCTTTGTCTCCAACACTTTCAGCTGGCACCTTTGCAGAGGAGGGGCCCAGGCCATCAGTTGCTAGGAGACAGAGGGTCAGGCATTTAGGTGCACTGGGCCTTTGCTCTGCAGCAATCACACCCCCTTATTCCACCACCTAGATACTTCAGAACTGCATAGGGGACACTGAGGCACCAACACAGAATTCAGGGGAAACATTAAGACATTCCCAGTTCGTCACACACATGACCAGCAACTCTGAAGCTAATTCATCTCCGTAGGCTGCATGCTCTGGGGTATAGGGAACCCCAGGCTCTTACGCCTCCAAACGGTCCAGCTCACCATGAAAGCCCTGCCCCAGGAACTCCTGACTGTGGTGCACATGCCCTGAAGCACGGTGAGCTGCATGCATCCATGGACCGGCTGAGAGAGGCACACAGACAGAGCTGCATCCATCCCACGTGCTTCAGAGCTGGGAGGAGGGATCCCGCCCGCTGCCTTTTCTATGGGAGCAGGATCAGACCCCGGGGAGGGGAGTCACAGCCCCACCAGATCGGTGTCTCTTCTCTCAGTCTGACCTCCCTGGTCAGTTCCCGTGGGGAGAGAGCTCGCAGCTTCCCAGGCCTTTGTTCCCGAGCTGGGGTCTCTGTTCAGCTTCCCTGGTGGGAGGTGGGGGACTCCAGGAGTCCTTGGAAGTTGCATTGTCTCGCTGATCCCCACTTGGCGAGTGGGTTTCAACTCTTCATCCCACCCAGAGAGGGAGGAGACACACACCCATGTCTCAGCCTGCCATAAGCACAAACTCAGTCCAGCCATGCAACATATAGGGGAAACTGAGGCACACACAGGGCTTAAAACTAATATATAAAATTCCTACTTGGTCACAGAGGCACATGAGGGGAGAGGATCATGTGCAGCTGGCTTGGAGACCCAATCTGGCAGGCAGTGGGGGATTAACACAACAGTTGCTGCATCCCTCTATAGCCTGTCTCTGGTGAGCCAGTGCTGGCTGGTTTGGAGGAAGGGGCATATAGTCCCTAATAATCCTTTAGAACTGTTCCTTCCTGGCCACAGATGGGGCTCAGAATGTGCCCTGGAGCATGGGGGTGGAGGATGCTGTTAATTATATCCTCACTGCACTTGCTAGTCTCCTCTCCTTGTTTGCTTCTCTTAACCCTTCATTTCCCTGCACAGATGGATTCCAATCAGACTGGATGTTTCCCTGCAGGAGTTTAATCCCTTTTGGGATTTTTAAAAGCGTTACCCAGGAAGCCACGACACACGGCAGGCATCGCCAGTAACCGGCGCTGGGGGACTGGATCTCCCCGGTACTCAGGCGGGCTGTACCACAGGCTGATAGAACGGAGCTGTCCATGCACCGTGCTCACATTTAGCAATCCCGGCTCTGCTTCCCTAGCCCTGCCACCCTCCAGCGTTGCCAAGCACACTAAGCCCTGGGATCGGCCTAGAGGCTTGGCCCGGGGAGCAGGAAAACAGCTCTGGGCGGGGATCCCTAATGTCAGCCAGAGGGGTGTCAGCAGAGGGACAGGCTGGGGCCAGAAAGCCAGGCTCGCTGCCTGCCACATGCAGCCTGTCTTCTCTGGGGCGCTGGCAGCAGAGACAAGGCTCAGCGCCCTGAGCTGCACGTGGCAGACACAGGTTGGCATGCCAGGGCATGCTGACCCGGGAAGAACCCTCCGGACATGCTAGTAACATGCTGTCACGGAGTCCCCGGGCAATGCTCTGGAACTGCTCCCCACTAAGCCAGTCAGGACTTTTGGGAGCCTCCTCTCCCTTGGAGCAGAGAACTTTGGTTCAGGCAAGAAGCTCACACGTCTTCAACATCTGCTGGGTCCTCTCCTTGGAAGCAATCGCATCCCTCTGCCCCTCCGTGGCTTTCCCACAGCGAGACCCACCCAGGCGGGGTCCATGGGGAAGCCAAACAGGGTTCTGCACCCCCACTCTTGCAGTCAGACGTGACTCTAGCGCAGCAAAAGAGAGGTTTAATTTGAATGACAGGGAACCGAGCTAAAACAGAGCTTGTAGATACAGCGAACAGACCCCTCGCCGGGTCCCATCTGGGGGGCAATGAGCAGACCCCAGCCGCACTTCATCCCTCGTCCGCCAAGCAAGCTCCAGACAACTACCCTACAGCCCTCCTCTCTGCTGAGCCCCTTTTTCTGGGCAGGAGGTCACCTGAATCCTTTGTCCTTCAAACACCTTCAAGGCTGGAACCTTGCAGATGAGGACCCCAGGCCAGCAGTATGCAGGAGAACAGAGTGCCGGCATTTTAGGTGCAGGCTGGCCCTTTGCCTCTGCAGCAAATCACACCCTAATCCACCTCTAGATATTAAGAAACTGCCTAGGGGACACGAGGCACCACACAGATTCAGGGAGCAAACATAAGAACAGTCCAGTTCGTCACACATCTCACACCTGTCCTGCAGTCCCAGCCGGTAATTTGGCTAATTAGCCCCTTAGGGAATGAGACTGCAACTGGGGACGCGCCGTCAGTGTCCAAGCAACCAAGGGAGGCTCAGTGAAGGAGAAGCAACGGGGAGCGCCAACCCCAAAGCGGAGCTGTGAGCTTCCGGTGCAGCAGGCTGGAAGCGCTGCCCTGCACATCCCCAGGAGGAGCGCAAAGCTACCCCGGCCCAGCGCTGCCATCCCGCGGACTTGGCTGCGTCCAGAGCCAGGCCAGCACAGACCCTTGCCCCAAACCATGGCTCCCCCCTTCCCCCCCCCTGCAGGGTCCTTCTGTATCTCCAACAGGTGCTCCAACACCCAATTCGCTGCAGCCCCCCACCCACAATAAGGCCCCATGCAGCAACCTCGCCTCGCTGCTGAAGGGCGGCTGTGGCGCCGGGGAAACCAGTCTCAACAAGGAGCTGGCTGAGACCTCCTCCTCTCCGCCGTGTCCCCATGCAGTCCCCCTAGGCAAGGCTCCCCCACCACCAGTGCCAACACCGAGCACCTGGTCCCCTCGCTGGGGAGAAGGCCTCGGCGAGGGCGTCCGCTGGCTGGGCAGGATCACAAGGCACTGCTGGCAGGACAACAAGTATAGCCCTGGGGCTAAGCCTTGGCACCAACAATCGGCCGTGGCAAGGAACTCCGGTGGCCCAGGCGAGCCCGCAACTGGGGCTGGAGACCCCGTGGCAGGGGGAGAGTACGTGTTGGCGCCCCCTGCGGGCTCTGGATGGGGCTCTCTCCCGCCTGTGGGTGAATTCCTGCAGCAGAGTGGGGCGGGAGAGCGAGCTTTACGGTCTGTTGCCTTGCCCATAGAACAAGCCCAGCTCAATGCAAAATTCAGCGAGTGCCTGACATTCCCCTCGCTGAACTAAGCTGCTCGCGCCTCCTCAATGCCAGCGGGGGAGGGCTGGGTGCCAAGCCGGGGAGTGGAGGGCTGAGTGCCCAGCCCAGGGGCACGGGGGAGGGCTGGGTGCTAAGGGGCTTGGGGTGGCCAGCTGGAGGAAGGGCCTGGGTGCAGCCAGGGGAGGGGGGAGGGCTGGGTTGACCACCTGGGCAGCCCCGCTCGTTGAGAACGGGGACGCGTTTACCCACCTTGTGAACTCAGGTCTGTAGAAGTGAGTGTGAGTTTGTCAAAGGTCACCACAGCTTGCCAATCAATGCCGACGGAAAAGGACCACACGGGGGAACAGAACGGCGAATTAGCCCCATCAAAGGCCTCGGAAGAGAACTCCAGGCCTGTGTTAGGACAATGTCTTGGTAAACAAGAACAGTAGGCAGACCAGAGATCATGAACAAAACTGGAGTGTCAGAAACTAGGCGGATTAAAGTAGCTGCAAAGGAAGGGAATGGGCTATTCTGCTCTTATGCCTTTTGGGGCCTGTAAAGAGACAGACTTGGGGGATGGGGGGGGGGGGTTGGTACTGGAGTGAGCGTCACCATCAAGGCTGGCCCTTTGCACAGTCCTCCGAGCCCGCAAGATCCCCCTTTGTCCCCATCACCATGGGGGGAGGGGTAGCCAGTGGTCTGAGCATGGCCTGCTACACCCAGGTTGTGAAAGTGTCAAACCCTTGAAGTGGGCCACTTTAGGGATCTGAGGGCAAAATCCATCAGGAGGCTGGACCTACAATGAACCTTACTCAGGTCCCTTCTAACCCTGAAACTGGTAATCTTTAAGAAATAACCCGATCAGGTCAAAGAGCATGGACCACCAGAGCCAGGGCATAAAGCTGATTCCCTGGGGGCAGGGCTTATTCACTGAGCAGCTACTTCAATGGCTGGCTGGGGAGGGGAGCCAAGGGGCTTGCCAATGGCTCTGGCAGGGGAGCAGGCTGCTGCTGGAGTGAATTAAAAAAAATTAAAAAGGGCCTAAAAATTGTAGGGCCCAATTCCAGCAAATTGGCCTAAAGCCAGCCCTGCACAGAGCACGCTGGCTCCCGCTAAATCCCAACTTCCACCTGGGATAGGAGACCTCTCTCTCATGTGCCCTTTTCCTTCTCCACCTTATTTCTTCTCTTTCCTCTCTCTCTTGCTCACCTTTTTCCTTCTGCCTAGTCAGCATCTGGCAGTATTTTGCAACACTGCTGTACGCCTGTGACCAGGGAGCCAATTAAAGCAATGCCCCAACATGCCAACGCTGGTACAAGTTTGCCAGGTCTCGGACTGGCTGAGACGAGCACGTGCCAGGCCCGTCTCCCTCCAGCACTCAGGCTGCAGGTAAAAGTCAGCACCAGAGGCAGAGGCTGCATTTTCTGGTCTTTCCTCTCCTCTCTTGGGTGCGATTGTCTTGCTGTGTCTTCCAGGAGCCAATACTGGACTTTAACCAGAACAGCACCGTGGGTCGGCTCCACCCCTTCTCCACGCTCGACTCTGGATCCCAGTGGGATACTTAGCATCTAATACCGGCTCAGAGACTGGCAAACAAGGGGCTTTTTGGCTGCTGTTAGACTGCAAACCTCCCTTGACACTTTGCATCTCACAGGCCTTACCTGCGTCCTCCCCTTTTCCGTGTCTTTAATGAAGGTGAAGCGGCTGCTCTGCGGTGTGTTTGCCGTGGTGTGAAGCAGGCGGGGGTCTCTGCATACCAAACCCCAGAGCTTGTGTAACACCGTTGAACGCTGCACAGTTACAGGCTGACGTTAGCATCTTTCACTCTTTGGGCCCATATGGGCCAGCTCAATTGACAGAACAGACCCTGCCGCCGTCCCTCAGGCACCGGGCAACCCACCAAGCTGGCCCTAGAGCCCCTTGCAGCCCTCCTGGGCTACTAGCCAAAGCTGCAGGAAAGAATCACTGTCCCTGCGGTTTGGGGCAGGGCTGGAGTTGACAGGCAAGGCCAGGAAATCGCTTCTGAGTGGGGTGAGGAGGGGGCAGGAGCCCAAAGCTTCTTTTCATTACTAATGGTGACATTCAGGGTGTGTGTTTGAGCCTGGCTGGCGAAGGTTAACAGGACGCTGGTGAACACAGCCCAAGACCGCTTTAGGACCAGTCTAGCCCGAGTCTGGCCCTGCTGGGCCACGGCAAGGGGTGCTGAGCGGGTCCTTCTCTCCCATCCCCTGCGTGGGGCAGTGTGGGAGGGGCAGGCTGTCTAACCTCCTCGCTGGGGGAGGTCTCAGCTCACAGCTGTGTTCGCCTGGGGCACTGGACACTGTGCCATAACATATTTTGTGGGGCTGGGTCTGACACACAGCAGTGAATGGCCCCAGCCCCGCGTGCAACCCCACAGCCTGCACTTGAATACCTGGGGTCACCCCAGAGTGCCCTGGTACCACGGCACTGAGGGACGGCCGTTCTGCAGCAACACACGCGGACATGAGGGGCACAGGTGATGGGGCGATGACACGCTTCCTCCTGCCACAGAGTCCTGGCCCTGAATCACACAAGAGGGAAATCAGGAGCACAACGGGTGTTGTCACCCCCCCATTAGACTCCACTGTGACAATGGGCAGAGCTTAGGTGGGAGTGGGGGTGAGGGTAGGCTGGGGGCTGGGCAAAACCTCGGTGAAACTGGTGGGTGACACAGCCACCCTTCACTCAGGGCAAATGTAAGAAGCAAATTGCAAATCAAGCTCCTCTACCGCATAGACCTGAAACAATAGGAGTTGCTGCCCAGCCCCGGGGCTGGTCAGAAAGAGATTGGAGAAGTTTCTCTGTGTATTGGAGAGAGCGAGAAAGTGAGTGTGTGCACACATGTAAATGTGTGTACGTACACACAGCCAGAATTATCACACAAGGGCACAGCGAAGGCAGGAAGGAAGCACTGGACACAGCCACAGCAGCACTGGTAGTGAGACCCTGAGACAAAGCGGAGAACTTTTGGGCACAGTGCTGGCTAGAAAAGGGCTTGGAGCTGTGAGCAAAGAAACTACCTCCCCCACCCCCTGTTTAACGCCAGGTGTGTTCAATCCTGCGAACCCAAAGCAGGATTGCATCATCGATCCATCATCAGCTTCTCTCCTAGCAGAAACCACCAGCAAGACCTCACATTGTGGCTAACTGCTCAGCTCAAAAGGATTAACCATGTGGATAAAGTACATGCGCAGCCCTGTGTATATCTACCCAAGCAGCTGTGTGTATACTATACACACAGAGGTGTGTGTGCGCACATGTATCTCTAGATCCACACACCTACCCAGAATGGTGCGTGTGGACATGTCTGCTCTTGCTCTCTCGCTTTAATTTCTTCCCTGAGCAGATGCTTTCCTGATTGGCAGGTCCGATAACCCGCTTTGGTAAAAAAATCAAACTTTTCTAATCCGAGTGCTGCTAAAGAAGAATGAATCATGTCATGGGAAGCGGGGAAAAAATAACTCTAATCAAAATTAAAAGGGATTTCCATAATTTGTTAGCAGTCACAGGCAGAAAGTGAAAATACGAAAGCTGCGGCTCAGGCACTGCACCAGGGTTAGCGATGCCTTCAAAATACAAATTAAAAACTAAACTTCATCCATCGTCCATCTTTCCCTGACGTCTGCAGAATAGATCCCTGAGGGGAGCCACCCCAGTGCCACCCTGCCTGGATCGGCAAGCAGCCATGCTCTAGGGCACTGCTCGTGGCCGGTTTGGGACTGGCTGCAGCAATGCTGGGCAGAGAAGAGGCATGTGGCTAAGGCAGACGATGAGCCAGGACCCGGCAAGCTATTGCACTAAATGTGCTGTTACAGAGATGTGTGTGTCACCACCTACAGCAGGATTGGAACGCAGCAACCTCTGCAGTTAACCCCCCAGCTCTAACACGGGAGAACTCCTCCTGTGTCCCCTGGCTGGTCTTTAACCGCCACAGCGAGGCAAACAATCAGGAGCGGTCTGTCGCCCCTGGCCTGGCCCTAACGACACGTGAAAGGACACATGGTTCAGGGATATCCCAGCCTTCTGAGAGCAGCACAGGCGGCAACAGGGGAAAGAAAAAGATGTCAGAAGACTTCAGATGGCCTGGCTGCTGAGTAGTTAGAGAGGGGGAAGGCAGGGAGCTTATAAAGCAAGCCCTGTGCCAGGGAGAACCACAGCTTGTAATGCTACAGGGAGTTACCAGATGGCACAGCCACGGACAGTGTCCCAAGGGCTATTAAAGCCATGCACAGGCAGCTGGGTATGGAAGTCAATGCCTGTTTGTGACGATGCGGTTCTGGCGGGACCTAACTAACTGAGAGTGCCAAATCAGGACCAAATGCTTAAACAGGGCAGTCACAGCCCAAGGCTGGGGTTTTTTCCACCTCTAAGGCAAACCAATCCAGCCAGACAAAAAGGACTTTGGTTTCACCCCTCTGGCTAACCACAAGTCACACACGCAATTTTCTTAGACACTCCAGTCTCCCAGTATCACCACCAGTTCCACACGTCCTGGGA
>NC_133769.1:10793725-10809224 GCF_003597395.2 Chelonoidis abingdonii | reverse complement strand
TTTTCAGGTTTTTCTTAAAGTTTCAACTGCTGGAATCATGCTATTTCATGAGAATCTCAGCTTTCATTTAAAACCAAAAGTACCTTTCCAGACTTACAGGTTGTGGATGAAAGCTTGGCAGCCGGAAGCAAGCACCCCGTAACGACTGAAAACCCAGAAGGTGAAGGACTAAGCAATTCAAAATTATCTCATGCTTTTTGGGGTCCTAGCTCATGATTTTTAACCAGATGGAGCTGGCCCTACCAAAAGTCTGTTCTGCCTGAATCTCTCGCTATTGGCTGATTTATATCTGAGGTGCAGCTGCTGCGTAAAGGTTACACCCGCACAAGCAAACAAAACTGCACATGGGGCCAAAATACGACCACTCTAAAATGGCCACCAGGTTGGGGATTGGTGCATGGCCCAGCGCCAGGGGGCAAATCCAGGAGTCCGGATTCCCAGGTCCCCCTAGATCTGACCATGAGACCCATCCCCTTGCCAGAGCCAGGAACAGAGCCCCTAGTCCTGTCTCTATCTGCCCCTCCTCTATGCACCTATTCAGGCCACCTGGGAATAGAGTTCAAGGTCTTACAAACTCACATTAACTCTAGGGAATAAATACCAAGATTTCCTTGTCTGTCAGGCCCCTTCTGTAACCTAGTGGGCAGCAACTGTGTGCAGGGCGGAGGGGACCCAGGCCCAGCTCCATACCCTGTACCGCTGCCCTTTGCGCTCTGCCTCAGCTGATCCTGCACATCGCAGCAGTGCCGTGTTCTCCAGCTGGTCCCGCTCCCACTGCCATCCAAGCCAACGGCCTGACGTCCAGCCCCAGCCATGGCGCTGGGAGAGAGCCCGGCCACAGAGCGGGTGTTCCCCCTTCTCTAGCACCTTCCGTCCCCAGACAGATTGGAATGGATGAAGCCTGGGGAGGGCATTACGGGTGAGCAGTAGAGCTGCACACAGAGTGACTTGCCGCCTGGGCCGTAACAACCAGACTGTCCAGGCCCTGTGCCCCACAACCACTTCTGCACCTGTTGTTCGCAGTGTCGCCCGGGTGTGACTTGGGGAACACCCACATTTGTTGTTATGAGCCTTTATTTGTATGTAAATTACAGTGGCTATTGGGGACCCAGCTGAGATCAGGGCCTTGCCAGGCACAGACCCAGAGGGAGAGGCAGCCCCTGCCTGGGGGACTCCCTGTCTGCCCAGACACAGCAGAGGAGAGGCATCATCACCAGGTGACAGGCAGCGATCCAAGGCCCAGCGGGTAAAACCCAGGGCTGGGTCACGCCCCCTGACTCGGGCTAAGGGGCTGGATAATTGCGCTATAGACATATTGGGCTCAGGCCCTAGGACTCCGGGAGGTGGGAGAGTCAACGAATTTGATCCCGAAATTTACCCCACAGTTAAACCTCCCCTTGGCCTGAGCCCAAGGCAGCTGGCATGGGCCAGCCACCTGTTTTTAACTGGAGTGCAGACTTTCCCAGCAATGCAGTGACGAGCCTGTCACACAGGGAGATTATGCCAGAGCAGGGACTCAAACCCACCTCTCGAGTCCCAAATACAGTGCCCTTAGCACAAGGCTGCCCACCTTTTGTCTGTGCCTGGGCATTCTGCGCGGGCACCCAGCCCCTGGGAACTGACCACTAGCTATGACTGATACAGTATTAAAACAGCGCACTGGGCATTGTCTGCCCCGGAGAACTACCAACCCAAACAAGCCAGCTCCAGAGGGGACAGGCGAGGCTGGCAGCCGGAGGATGCAGGGAGGAGGAGGCTGGGGGCATTTGGCAGGATTGTTACTATCAGGAGTGATGCAGCTCCATGAGTCACGCTTGCTGGGGAAGCAGTTGCAGTTGCTGGAAAATCTCTCTGTGGCTGGCTTGTAACACTCGGGTCTCTGTTCTTTGCAGCTGTTTGCAATTCCACCCTCCACCTCCTTTTGTAGGTCTTACACAGCCTATAAATAGAGAGATTTGGCCATCCACGCCCCAAGAAAGGGGCCTGGGGAATCGCTAGGAGGGCGCAGAGCTGGAGCCCACAAAAGTTGTTATTCCTACTGCAGTAGCACTGCAGGATCCCAGATGACAGAGCATGGCCCTGCCACGCAAGGCGCTGTACAAATACACAGACAGGCCCTGCCCATAGGCGCTTGCACTTTGGGTATAATGAGATGAGGCAGCAGAGAGGGAAGCACAAGATGAAACTGGTCAGCAGGACAGGGCGCTCCTGCCTCCACTGCCCCTGGAGTTTCACTCGAGGGCTGCCCCTCGGCGAGGCTGTGATGCCAATCCCCTGCTGACACAGAGTGGCACCAGTGACCCGATTCCTGCCTGCCTGGCGGACAGGCCTGCAGCGGGCTGGGCTCCTGCTCTCTGGCTCACAGACACTGCAGTGAATTGCCCAGGGTGAGGGAAGGTCTCTTTGCCTGCGTCGGGGTGGGACTGGCACCAGGCCTTGGGAAGTAAGTGCCAGCCATGCCCGGCGAGCTGGCAACTGCTGCTTCCCAGGCTGCCTCTCCTTGTGCCGACTGGCCTGGAGGCACAGGGCTGGGGGGCGCAAACTTGTTATGGTAATGTGAAGCGAGAGGAACTTTACACCGGTGAGAGAAACACCAGCAGCAAACTGTGACGATGTGGTTCTGGCGGGACCCAACTGAGAGTGCCAAATCAGGACCAATTGCTCAAACAGGGCAGTCACAGCCGAAGGCTGGGGTTTTTCCACCTCTAAGGCAAACCAAACCAGCCAGACAAAAGACTTCAGTTTCACCCCACTGGCTAACCGCAAGTCACACAAGCAATTTCCTTAGACACTCCAGTCTCCCAGTATCACCACCAGTCCCACACGTCCTGGGGATGAATGGTTATGAAAACCAACACCCCAGTAAAAGAAAAAGATTCGTTCTCTCGATCCCAAAGGACCAAGCCCAGACCCAGGTCAATATACACATCAGATCTTACCCACAAATCACGCTGTTGCCAATCCTTTAGAATCTAAAATCTAAAGGTTTATTCATAAAAGAAAAAGATAGAGATGAGAGCTAGAATTGGTTAAATGGAATCAATTACATACAGTGATGGCAAAGTCCTTAGTTCAGGCTTGTAGCAGTGATGGAAGTAAACTGCAGGTTCAAATCAAGTCTCTGGAACATCCCCCGCTGGGATGGGTCATCAGTCCTTTGTGTAGAGCTTCAGCTTGTAGCAAAGTCCCTCCAGAGGTAAGAAGCAGGATTGAAGACAAAATGGAGATGATGGGCCAGCCTTATATAGGCTTTTCCAGGTGTAAGAACCTTCTTTGTTCTTACTGTGGAAAGTTACAGCAAAATGGAGTTTGCAGTCACATGGGCCAGTTTCTGCATCACTCCAGTGAGTCACAAGGCGTATCCGCCTTCTCTCGATGGGTCAATTGTAGTAGCTGATGGTCCTTAATGGGCCATCAAGCAGGCTAAGCAGAGCTGACACCAACTTGTCTGGGGTGTCACCCAGAACTGCAGCACCAAATTTGAAATACAGACAGTACACAGCCAATATTCATAACTTCAACTATGAAAATGATACAGACACACAGACAGCACAATCATAACCAGTAACCCGTAACCTGGTCTTAGACACCTTAGATGACCCCCTTACATAGGATTTGGTGCCACACAGAACCTTGGTTGCAACCCATGTTCTATATGGTCCCAGCTGTAACACTCATAGGACATGATCAGTGGCACTCGCAGCCAGATGGGGCCCAAGCTGTTTGCTGCCTTCCTTACCTGTTTAGGCAGGAATCCGTCAAAGGACCAAGTGCAGCCAACTCTGGGTAGAACGCAGCAGCTGTTTAACAGCATACAGCAAAGCCCCGTGTCAGTTCAGGGCTGGGAAAGGAAGAACACCTGTGGGTGGAGCAGGGGTTTCAGGAGAAGAAATGGAATTACCATACTGCAATCCGGTCTTCTCTGGGCTGCCGTCTTCTCCGGGCTGCCGGTCTTCTACCAAGACCTCCCCCGGTCCTGGAAACTCTTTTCTGCGACCAGGTCCGTGGCGCCCACCGTGGGGGCCGACCTCCTCGTGGAGCCCCTGCTACACAATCCCCAGCTTCGTGTGCAGGTGGTGGATCCCCCGCGGTGCACCGGAGGCTGGTCTTGGCGGGATCACCAGGGTCGGAGACCTCTTGCGACTATGACTGGGAGATTGGCTGGATCCCCTGACGCTCGCCGGGCGCATGGGCTCTCCAGATCTCATACTCCCCCAGGCGCGTACTTCAGGAGGTGAGGGCCGCTTTGCTGCCTGCTGCTCGGGCTTACCTCGACCGGGTCCTACGAGAGGGCCGCCCCCGCCCACCCTCCACCCGGGCCCCATGGACATTTTTGTAGGCCCCTGCCCCATGGACCCAATCGGCCCCCTCACCCTTTCTCTGCAAGCCGGCTGCACGATGTGCAGCCGTTCTGTTCCAGACCGCGCCACGGAAACATCTGTACACGCTCGTGCTCCACACCCTCACTACCTCACCTCGCGTCCCGCCCGATACCAAATGGCGGACCTTCTGCCACCTCTCGAGGGTGAGAAGCCCCGGTGGGCCAGCTTGTACTCTGCCCTGGTCCCGCGCCTGCTGGGATGTCAGTTGGCGCCCTTCATGGGGCCGTGAGCCAACGGGGGGTGTGTACTTGGCGCGGTTCACCCCTGTCCCCGACACCTGCCCTTTCTGTGGCGTGAAGGAGACCTTGGCGCACGTTTACTTGGAGTGCGCCAGGTTGCAGCCCTGTTCCGGCTCCTCCTGACTATCTTTTTACGTTTCTGGTTGCACTTTTCCCCTCACCTTTTTATCTATGCACTCCCATCCGTGGCCCCACGAAGTCGCGGGATCTCCTTCTCAACCTCCTCTTGCCCTGGCCAAACTAGCCATCTACAACACCGGAGAGGAGGTGTGGCCGACGGACTTCCTGCGACTGTTAGGCCCTATTTCCGTTCCTCCGTCTGTTCACGCATCGGGCGGAGTTCCTCTGGGCAGCGTCCACTGGCTCCCTTGACGCCTTTGAGAGCAGTGGGCGTTGTCGGGGTTCTCTGCTCGGTGTCCCATCCGGTTCCCTTAGTTTAGCCCTATGGCCTCACTCCTGATCCTGTTTTTTTTCATTCGTTGTCCCCTGGAAACCTCACTTGGTGTTTCTAGCCCTGTGATCCTCCCTTAGGCTGGGGAGGTCCTTTAGAAGTGGACGGGGGACGGGCTTCGCCCGCCCACCCCTGGGATGCCAATAGGCTGGAATCTGGCCAGGACACCTGGTTAACATTCACCTCTTATGAAATCTGCCACTGAGGCCGTTAACAAGCACAGAACGGCAACATTCTGACTGTGAGTCTCAGCCGAAAAAGGCACAGAACCCCCTAGCACTGTGCTGCGGGGAAAGCATCCCCTGCTGAGCCCCCCCATCTCACAGTGTGCAGCTCAGTGCACCCTAGGACAATCTGGTTATTGCTTCAGTACTGCAGTGGTTCTCAGCCTGTGGCCCAGTCAGCACACGGCTGCGGCCCATGTAACAGCCTCAGGGCCATACAGGCAGCACATATTGCGTGGGTGCGGCCCACATAACACAGAGAGGTGTAAACGCAGCCCACAATGGTAAATAGGTTCAGAACCACTGAGTCAGAGGGACAAATGTCACCCAACCATGACTCTGTCAATGGTAACTGGGCGTTCTTAAAAATGTGGGTTTTCTGGCCATCTAATAAAGTAATTGTGTGTAAGGCGGAGGCTTTGGTTAAAAACTCATCCTGGGCTCAGAGGGGAAGTGAAAGTAGAAATGAACCTCCCCTCTGCCTCCCCCACCCCCCCAAAAAATAAGCAGAAAACTGAGGAAGTTGATAGCAGTGAGTGAAAATCAGCTGCTGGAAAATGATAATCTTAACCTCCCTTATCAGTGAAAAACCTACGGGCTGTAGGGCTAAGCACAATAAGAGGGAATTCTTTAACTCTATCAGGAACAAACGAAAGCCTAGCAATGGCAAGGGGCCGGTGCTAGATAAGGACTGAAAAATTGTCAGTCGTGATGTAGAGCAGGCAGAGCTATTACGTAAATATTTCTGTTCTGTATTTGGAAAGAAATGGGATAACTTGTTCATATCTTCCAGCGATAAAGCAATACATTTTTGTTCCCTCTGTAACTCGGGAAGGAGTTATATAGCAACCGTTACACAGCTTTAAAACAGCAGGACCCAATAACTTACATCCAAAGACTAGTGAGAGCCAAGGAGCCCTCTGAGTCATAGATTCAGATCTTTAGCAAGTCTTGGAACGCTGGGGAAGTTCCCAAGGGGTGGGGGAAAAGCTAACGTGATGCCAGTGGTTTTAAAGGTAAATGGGACAATCTCAGAATCTACAGGTTGAATGCTGGGATTGATGTCAAAGGCAGAAATCGTGGGAAGCCTCAGATAGGAAGCAACCAGTACAGAACGAATGGCTGGGAGCATACATGCCAAGCAGCCTGGCTTTATGGGTCTTGTTGGACAAACTTGTTATTTTCTGAAGGAATTACAGATTTGGCTGAGAAAGGTAACAGTTCAGTCAATGGGGTGTGTGACGTTACACTCCATATGCTTTATGGAAATATGCTTATGATATAAATACGGCATAACTGAGATATACTTTATGCAAGGTGGCTCATATAAGATACCATTGGAAAGGCTACAATTTACTGAATGTGATTATCCCATTTGTGTGTGTCACGGAGTCTGGGGGTTCCAGCCCTGCACCCCTCTTCCTGGGACCCACAGTGACTTTTATCCAGCCAGTAAAACAGAAGGTTTATTGGACAACAGGAACACAGGTTACAGCAGAGCTTGCAGGCACAGTCAGGACACCTCCACTGAGTCCTTCTGGGGGTTCAGGGTGCTTGGATCCCAGCTAGGATACCCTGAATTCCGCCCCACAGCCCCAAACCCAAACTGTCCTGCCTTTCCTCCTCCAGTCGAATCCTTTGTTCCCTTCTCCTCCGCCCAGGTGCTCCCCCCTCCCCCCCTGCCGGGTCGGGTTACAGCCTCAGCACCTGTCCATCACCTAAAGACATTCCCTGCTCTCCCATTCCCCATGCAGACAGCCCCTACTCCATCACAGTGTGCCTGTATCATTCCTGTATCCGAAGTTAGGAATATTGACTATGTATCTGTATTGCAAATGTGCAAATTTGGGTGACACCCACAACTAGTCCTTCAGATACCACAATGGAAAAGCCAGACAGGGCTGATGGCTCATCAGCATTGGCAATGAACTGTGAAAGAGCTGAGTTTTCCTGTGGCTGCTCCAAACAGCCTGTGAGTAATGGCTGCCACAGCCCTGTAGAGACATGGATCTGAGTCACCTGGTACTGGACCCCCCTCGCAATGCCAGTGTTTTTCCACTGGAAGACAAAGGGTTCCCGCCCTACACAAGAGCTATATGAGGCAGGGGAGTGACATCATCATGGTCCTTCTCTGCCTCCCTGACCAAAGAGCCATTGGGAAACACTGGGAAGCAATAACTGAACTGGGGACAGAAAAGTTGAGCCAAGACTGGAAGGGCATCTCACCTGTGAGTAATACCACCTGGGAGCTCAAGCTGCACGCCAGTGCAGCTGGCTTTCCAGAGTCTCTGTAATGTGCTGAAACAACTTTTAGGGTGAGAAATTACCATTTGTAGCCAATTTCTTTAGTGACTCAAGCTTAGTTTGCGTGCTTTGTTTTATTTGCTTAGTAATCTGCTTTGTTCTGTTTGCTGTCCCTTATAATCACTTAAAATGTGCCTTTTATAGTTAAGAAATTTGTTGTATTTATTATTAAACCCAGTTTGTGCAATTTCTAAGTCGTGGGGGGGGGCAAGAAGGGGTACATATCTCTCATCACATTGAGGCAGCGGGCACATTTGTATGAGCTTGCGCTGTGCTGATTCTTCTATACAGCGCAAGACAATATCTTTTTGGGTCTGCACTCCGTGGGAGGTGGGAACCTGAGTGCTGGGGTAAGTCTCTTAAGCTGAGTCTTCCCAGAGCTGATCTCAGGGTCTGTGTCTTTCTGCCTCGGTGTGCGCTGGACAAGGCTTAAGAGCTTGGCTCAGCAAGACAGGCCAAAGGGGGCCCATGCTGGGAGAAGAGGCAGTCTCAGTGGTATCTGAGCCCTTCAGGTGGCACCTTGTGGGGTGTGGGGAAACCATTTGGGGGTGTTTGTAGTAGGGTCTGGCAGGGATCTGTTCTGGACCCCCTGCTCTTCAGTCTCTTTTAATCAATGTTCTGGAAGAAAATTGAAAATCACTGCTAGCAAGATTTGCAGATGGCACTACCCAGTTGGAATGGTAAATAATGGGCCCAAGGCTGGAAGACTGCTGGATCACCCCCAAAGCCAGCATGTCCCTGACCTCTCTTTCCAGATCCTGGGCAGTTTTACCAGTGACCCCGAAAAGGGAGCATCTTATAGGGGATGTGACCCGGTCTCCACCTGTGGACAGTCAAATTAGTGCGTCCAGGCTGGTTGGAAAACAGCTGTCGGTACGATGCAGCACCCCCCTGATCTCAGCGTGCTGGCCATGGTCAGCTGATCAGAGAGGGGAATCGCCTCCAGGGGGAACCAGCTCTTTGTCCCAGGGAATAGATCCACTAAAGGGTCATCTCCCTGCCCCTCCCAGTGTCACACACACGGCCAACACACATTCCCCCTGTCATAGTATGGTTTCATCATGTTCACATGGTACACCCGCCGGTGATGTGCCCGGTTGACAGCTCCACCACATAGTTTACCTCATTCAGTTGCTTGATAACCTTGAAGGTCCTTCCCAGGCGGCCTGGAGTTTGTTTTTCCTCACGGGGATGAGAACCATCACCTGATCCCCGTGGCAAAGGCTCCGGGCCCGGGCCGTGCGGTCATACCAGACTTCTGCTTCCTCTGGGCTCGGGCCAGATTCTCCCTGGCCAGGCCATGAGCTCGGCCAGTCTTTCCCGGAAGGTCAGGACATACTCCACCACTGACTCTCCCTCGGAGTGGCCTTCCCCTCCCATTCATCTCTCATCAGGTCCAGGGCCCCCTTACTCGCCTTCCATACAACAGTTCGAAAGGCGAAAACCGGTAGACTTCCTGGGGTACCTCCCTGTACGCGAACAGCAGGTGAGGTAAGTATTTGTCCCAATCCTGCGGGTGCTGGTTCATAAATGTTTTAGCATCATCTTCAGCGTCCCGTTGAACCTTTCACCAGCCCGTTGGACTGGGGGTGATACGCTGAGGCCCAGTTGTGCTGCCACCCCACATTTCTGCCATAAGGACCGGAGAGCAGGGTCGACATGAAGTTGGACCCTGATCCGTTAAGACCTCCTTGGGGAACCCACCCTGGCTGAAAATTGTCAGCAGCGCATCTGCCACTGTGTCTGCTTCAATAGAGGACAAGGCCACCGCCCTCGGGTAGCGAGTGGCAAAATCCACCACCACCAGGATGTATTTTTTTCCCTGACCGGGTCATCTTGCTGAGAGTCCCACTATGTCCATGGCCACCTTCTGGAAAGGTTCTTCTATGATGGGTAAAGGCCTCAAGGCTGCTTTCCCCTTGTCCCGGGCCTTCCCACCCTCTGGCAGGGGTCACAGGATTGGCAGTACTGTCGGACCTGGGTAAAGACCCCAGGCCAGTAAAAGTTCTGTAGCAGCCTCTGCCTGGTACGCCGGATTCCCTGGTGTCCTGCGAGAGGGATGTCATGGCCAGGTACAGCAGCTTGTGGCGAAACTTCTGGGGAACCACCAGCTGCCTCCTGATCCCCCATGACTCTACTCCCCTGGGGGGAGCCCATTCTCGGTACAGGAACCCCTTCTCCCACAGGAACCTCTCCTTGCAACCTCTCCTCAGGGTCTGTTCCGCACTAAGGTCAGCCCGGTCCTGGGCTTCCGCAAGGAGGGATCTTTCTGCAACTCCGCCTGGAACTCAGCAGCTGGGACAGGGATGGGGACCAGCTCTCTCTTGCTGGCTGGGTCCTTTCTCTGCAAGCCGGCTGCACGATGTGCAGCCGTTCTGTTCCAGACCGCGCCACCGGAAACATCTGTACACGCTCGTGCTCCACACCCTTCACTACCCTCACCTCGCGTCCCGCCCGATACCAATGGCCGACCTTCTGCCACCTCTCGAGGGTGAGAAGCCCCGGTGGGCCACTTGTACTCTGCCCTGGTCCCCGGCCTGCTGGGGATGTCAGTTGGGGCTCCCTTCATGGGGCCGTGAGCCACGGGTGTTACTTGGGCGCGTCACCCCTGTCCCCGACACCTGCCCTTTCTGTGGCGTGAAGGAGACCTTGGCCGCACGTTTACTTGGAGTGCGCCAGGTTGCAGCCCCTGTTCCGGCTCCTCCTGAATTCTTTTTACGTTTCTGGTTGCACTTTTCCCCTCACCTTTTTATCTATGCTCCCCCATCCGTGGCCCCACGAAAGTCGCGGATCGCCTTCTCAACCTCCTCTGGCTCCTGGCCAAACTAGCCATCTACAACACCAGGGAGAGGAGGTGGCGCGGGACTTCTGCGACTGTAAGGCCTATTTCCGTTCTCCGTCTGTTCACGCATCCGGGCGGAGTTCCTCTGGGCAGCGTCCCCTGGCTCCCTTGACGCCTTTGAGGAGCAGTGGGCGTTGTCGGGGTTTCTGCTCGGTGTCCCCATCCGGTTCCCTTAGTTTAGCCCTATGGCCTCACTCCTGATCCTGTTTTTTTCATTCGTTGTCCCCTGGAATCACTGGTGTTTCTAGCCCTGTGGATCCTCCCTTAGGCTGGGGGGAGGTCCTTTAGAAGTGGACGGGCTTCGCCCCCACCCCTGGGATGCCAATAGCCTGGAATCTGGCCAGGACACCTGGTTACATTACCTCTTATAAATCTGCCACTGAGGCCGTTAACAAGCACAGAACGGCAACATTCTGACTGTGAGTCTCGAGCCGAAAAAGGCACAGAACCCCCTAGCACTGTGCTGCGGGGAAAGCATCCCCTGCTGAGCCCCCCATCTCACAGTGTGCAGCTCAGTGCACCCTAGGACAATCTGGTTATTGCTTCAGTACTGCAGTGGTTCTCAGCCTGTGGCCCAGTCAGCACACGGTGCGGCCCATGTAACAGCCTCAGGGCCATACAGGCAGCACATATTGCGTGGGTGCGGCCCACATACACAGAGAGGTGTAAACGCAGCCCACAATGGTAAATAGGTTCAGAACCACTGAGTCAGAGGACAAATGTCACCCAACCATGACTCTGTCAATGGTAACGGGCGTTCTTAAAAATGTGGGTTTCTGGCCATTTAATAAAGTAATGTGTGTGTAAGGGCGGCGGCTTTGGTTAAAAACTTCCTGGCTCAGAGGGGAAGTGAAAGTAGAAATTGAACCTCCCTCTGGCCTCCCCACCCCCCCAAAAAATAAGCAGAAATACTGAGGAAGTTGTGATAGCAGTGAGTGAAAATCAGCTGCTGGAAAATGATAATCTTAACCTCCCTTATCAGTGAAAAACCTACGGGCTGTAGGGCTAAGACCAATAAGAGGGATCTTTAAACTTATCAGGAACAAACGAAAGCCTAGCAATGGCAGGGGCCGGTGCTAGATAAGGACTGAAAAATGTCAGTCGTATGTAGAGGCAGGCAGAGCTATTACGTAAATATTTCTGTTCTGTATTTGGAAAGAAATGGATAACTTGTTCATATCTTCCAGCGATAAAGCAATACATTTTTGTTCCCTCTGTAACTCGGAAGGAGTTAATAAGCAACCGTTACACAGCTTTAAAACAGCAGACCCAATAACTTACATCCAAAGACTAGTGAGAGCCAAGGAGCCCTCTGAAGTCATAGATTCAGATCTTTAGCAAGTCTTTGGAACGCTGGGAAGTTCCCAAGGGGTGGGGGAAAAGCTACGTGATGCCAGTGGTTTTAAAGGTAAATGGGACAATCTTCAGAATCTACAGGTTGAATGCTGGGATTGATGTCAAAGGCAGAAATCGTGGAAGCCTCAGATAGGAAGCAACCAGTACAGAACGAATGGTGGGAGCATAACATGCCAAGCAGCCTGGCTTTATGGGTCTTGTGGACAAACTTGATTATGAAGGAATTACAGATTGGCTGAGAAAGGTAACAGTTCAGTCAATGGGGTGTGTGACGTTACACTCCATTGCTTTATATGAAATATGCTTTGATATAAATACGGCATAACTGAGTATAACTTTTATTGCAAGTGGCTCATATAAGTACCATTGGAAAGGCTACAATTTACTTGAATGTGATTATCCCATTTGTGTGTGTCACGGAGTCTGGGGGTTCCAGCCTGCACCCCTCTTCTGGGACCCACAGTGACTTTTATCCAGCCAGTAAACAAGAAGGTTTATTGGACAACAGGAACACAGGTTACCAGCAGAGCTTGCAGGCACAGTCAGGACCCCTCCACTGAGTCCTTCTGGGGGTTCAGGGCTTGGATCCCAGCTGATACCCTGAATTCCGCCCCACAGCCCAAACCCCAACTGTCCTGCCTTTCCTCCTCCAGTCGAATCCTTTGTTCCCTTCTCCTCCGCCCAGGTGCTCCCCCCTCCCCCCCTGCCGGGTCGGGTTACAGGCCTCAGCACCTGTCCATCACCTAAAGACATTCCCTGCTCTCCCATTCCCCATGCAGCAGCCCTACTCCATCACAGTGTGCCTGTATCATTCTGTATCCGAAGTTAGGAATATTGACTATGTATCTGTATTGCAAATGTGCAAATTTGGGTGACACCCACAACATAGTCCTTCAGATACCACAATGGAAAAGCCAGACAGGGCTGATGGCTCATCAGCATTGGCAATGAACTGTGAAAGAGGCGAGCTTCTGTGGCTGCTCCAAACAGCCTGTGAGTATGGCTGCCACAGCCCTGTAGAGACATGGATCTGAGTCACCTGTACTGGACCCCCCTCGCAATGCCAGTGTTTTCCACTGGAAGACAAAGGGTTCCCCGCCCTACACAAGAGCTATATGAGGCAGGGGAGTGACTCATCATGGTCCTTCTCTGCCTTCCTGACCAAAGAGCCTTTGGGAAACACTGGGAAGCAATAACTGAACTGGGGACAGAAAGTTGGCCAAGACTGGAAGGGCATCTCACCTGTGAGTAATACCACCTGGAGCTCAAGCTGCACGCAGTGCAGCTGGGCTTTCCAGAGTCTCTGTAATGTGCTGAAACCACTTTTAGGGTGGAAATTACCATTGTAGCCAATTTCTTTAGTGACTCAAGCTTAGTTGCGCGGCTTTGTTTTATTTGCTTAGTAATCTGCTTTGTTCTGTTTGCTGTCCTTATAATCACTTAAAATGTGCCTTTATAGTTAAGAAATTTGTTGTATTTATTATTAAAACCCAGTTTGTGCAATTTCTAAGTCGTCGTGGGGGGGGGCAAGAAGGGGTACATATCTCTCATCACATTGAGGCAGCGGGCACATTTGTATGAGCTTGCGCTGTGCTGATTCTTCTATACAGCGCAAGACAATATCTTTTTGGGTCTGCACTCCGTGGGAGGTGGGAACCTGAGTGCTGGGGTAAGTCTCTTAAGCTGAGTCTTCCCAGAGCTGATCTCAGGGTCTGTGTCTTTCTGCCTCGGTGTGCGCTGGACAAGGCTTAAGAGCTTGGCTCAGCAAGACAGGCCAAAGGGGGCCCATGCTGGGAGAAGAGGCAGTCTCAGTGGTATCTGAGCCCTTCAGGTGGCACCTTGTGGGGTGTGGGGAAACCATTTGGGGGTGTTTGTAGTAGGGTCTGGCAGGGATCTGTTCTGGACCCCCTGCTCTTCAGTCTCTTTTAATCAATGTTCTGGAAGAAAATTGAAAATCACTGCTAGCAAGATTTGCAGATGGCACTACCCAGTTGGAATGGTAAATAATGATGAGCCAAGTCACTCCTGCAGAGCGAGCTGGATCCCAGGGGGAGGCGGGGTCATTTCAACATGTGTTTTCATACAACCACAACCAGCTGCAAAGCCGTCCATCTTGGAGCAAGGAATGTAGGTCACACTTACAAGACGGGGCCTGGATCCTGGGAAGCAGTGAAAAAGACTTGGGGTCATGGTAGAAACCAGCGGCACATGAGCTCCCGGTGCAGGGCTGGGGCTGAATGTGATCCTGGGCTACATTGCCAGGAAGGATCAGATAGAGCCGGAAGGTGGTGCTACCTACAGCATTAATGAGACAGTTCTGGAGACAGGGGCCAATTATGGAGTCCACACCCCAAAAAGAGATGTTGACAAAAATCAGAGTGGGTTCAGCAAAGAGCTGCAAGAACAACCTGAGATCCAGGAAACCTGCCTGGCAGTGAGCAACTGAAGGAGCTCGGGCTAGTAAGCTGATCCAGGAGAAGGTTGTGATGAGGGGACTTGACCACAGTCTGCGAGGTCCTCCATGGGGTGATTTCTGAGATCAGAGAGCTCTCCATCTGGCTGCCGAAGGCAGAGAGATCTCCAACGGCTGGAGATGAACCTAGAGAAATTCAGATTAACCTGCAAGGAGGGTAATGGACCCTGGGAACACAGTGGACTGTCCATCACTTGCTGTCTTTAAATTGAGATCAGGGGTCTCTCTGCTCAGCCAGGAGTTCTGGGTTCTTACAGGGATCACTGGGTGGGTTTCTGTGGCCTGGGTTTTACAAGAGCTCAGACTAAATAATCTTCACTTCTGGCTTTGACATCTATAAAGTTACTGACTCACCAAGAACATTTCCTGCAGGTCTTCCATTGCAAGGCTGACCCAGCCTGGCCATACTTAGCTTCAGAGCACTTGACAGAGTTACTAGAGAAGCTCACATACCTACTCTGCCTGCTAAAAACTTCTCCCTGTGCTGTATTGGCTGGCCAAGCTCAATGGCATGGTGCCTACATGTAAACACCAGTCAGTGGGATTGACCAGGTGTGACGATGCGGTTCTGGCGGGACCCAACTGAGAGTGCCAAATCAGGACCGATTGCTCAAACAGGGCAGTCACAGCCCAAGGCTGGGGTTTTTCCACCTCTAAGGCAAACAAAACCAGCCAGCCAAAGAGGACTTTGGTCTCACCCCACTGGCTAGCCACAAGTCACACTAGCAATTCCCTTAGACACTCCAGTTTTCCAGTATCACCACCAGTGCCACTCGTCCTGGGGAATGAATGGTTATGAAAACCAATACCCCAATAAAGGAAAAAGGTTCTCTCGATCCCAAAGAATCAAGCCCCAGACCCAGGTCAATATGCAAATCGGATCTTACCCACAAATCACGCTGTTGCCAATCCTTTAGAATCTAAAATCTAAAGGTTTATTCATAAAAGCAAAACGATATAGATGAGAGCTAGAATTGGTTAAATGGAATAAATTACATACAGTGATGGCAAAGTTCTTAGTTCAAGACTGCAGGCACAGAGTTGGAAGCCATGAGTGAGACAGAGTCAGCAGTGAGAGACACACTGAGGATGACCAGATTGTGAAGCTGTGGCATGTACAGTCCTGGAGGGGCCCCTGAAAGGAGTTTTGTCTGCATGAAGTGCCGCCTGATAGAGCTGCTGGAAAAAAAGATAAGAGACTGGAGATGCAGGTGGAAACTCTGGCTCG
>NC_133769.1:10783658-10793625 GCF_003597395.2 Chelonoidis abingdonii | reverse complement strand
CCACTCAAAGAAGAAGACGAGGTTACTTACCCTGTAACTGTTGTTCTTCGAGCGATGTGTTGCTCATATCCATTCCACACCCACCCTCCTTCCCCACTGTCGGAGTAGCCGGCAAGAAGGAACTGAAGGGTGGCCGGGTCGGCTGGGGTATTTATACAGCGCCGTGGTGGCGCCTCTCCAGAGGGCGCCCAGCCGACCCGCCGAGTGTTGCTAGGGTAAAAGTTTCTCCGACGGCTGTGCACGCGGCGCGCACACACCTAAATGCAATGCATATGAGCAACACATCTCGAAGAACAACAGTTACAGGGTAAGTAACCTTGTCTTCTATATGGTCCCAGTTTATATCAGTAACGTCACAGCAGGCTGGTGTCACTGTCCAGGCTGAGTGAAGGGCCCCACGCCAACAACGTGGTGGAGGAACACTCTGGCTGATGGCTCTTTGATCCCTGCCGGCCTTCCTCTGGAAGGATGGGATGAGTGTGTGCTAGGGAGCGGTAAGCATGAGGCCAAATTGTCTGCAGTTCCAGGTGGGAAGGGGACTGGCGACTGGAGAGAAGGGAGTCACTAGTGGGTACAATGAACTGTCCCTGAGTACTGGTGACAGCAGCGCATGGCATGGCAAACTCTTTGGGGGATATAGAAGATTCTATAGTCAGGGCAGATGAGAATGCTACATAAAGCTGGCTAATGCCCCCTATTTTTCAGTTCTTGCAGAGCTGAAATTCACTCGTGGTTGTTTCAAATTCCAGCTGTAGTAAAAGTGGAAGCTGCGGATCATTCCTGCAGATGGGTGATTAGCACTCAGTAATTACTGAAGATCAGTGCATGAATTGTTTTTCCTCAGCCTGCCTGAAGCTGGTGGAAGCAGTAGGAACCCAGTGGCCAGAGCGATGGATTCAGCAGGGAAAGCAGTTAATCCTTCTCAAATGAAACACACGCCTTGCCCCGGGCTGCCAAGTGCGGATGAAGAAAGGGGTTAAGGCCATTCTAGCAAGTGCAGAAAATTAGATTCTTCTGATTCCTTGAGCTTAACTGTGCCACTGAATGAGTGGATGCTGCAAGGGAACACACAGAGCCCAAATCAGAGGAAGATTGTCAAGGATCAACATTAATACCTGGGCAAGAAGGTGAATCAAAGATGAGAAGTGACCAGACGGTATCCACAAGCATCCACCCCATGCAGGACACCTGTAACTGCAGATGTCGACCCAGAATGTAGAGGATGGTCTGGCAAGGTGGGCTTGGCTGCTTCCTGAGCCAGCAAATGGGGAATGAAAAGATGAGGAAGTGTCTGGTGTGAGCATCCTGCCCTTCTGAGATGTGGGAGCGAGCTCGCTCGGGGGCTTGCTCTTCACTGAGGAAGAAGCGACACCTCGCACACCCCTAAGGAGCCCTGGAGAGGGCTCCCAAGGGATGTTGTGGAAACCCATCACTGAAGGGTTTTAAAAACAGGCTGGACAAAGCCCTCTCAGGGCTGGTCTAGGGTTACTTGGTGCTGCCCCAGCACAGGGAGTTGGACCAGGTGACCTGTCGAGGGCCCTTCCAGCCCCCCATTTCTATGATCATCAGCTTCCCAGCAGATTGGCTGAAAGACTGTGGATGCCACAGCTTGCCGAGCCTCTCAGGGGAGCGTCTCTCAACAGGTCTATTCAGCTCCGCTGCGTGCGTTGAGATTTGTACTGAGCAGGAGGAGGACTTGAGATGCAGCCCACAATTTCCACACTGAGAAGCACTAAACACACAAAAGCAGCTGAAGGAGGTTTCTGAGGGACTCGGCGGAGCACAGGCTGCTGGAGACACTCCAGTCTCCGGGGGGGAATCTGGCTCGATCTAATTCGCAACAAAGAACAGGAGCCACAAAAATGATGCAGAGACAGTGCAGAACCGTTCCAGTGCTGCTGAGCCAACCTGCCAGCCGCTCAGTGCCCCGGGCCCAGGCTGGGCCCAGCACAGGCAAAAGGGGCCATAACGTATCTGCAGGGGTGGCAGCCAAAGTTCCTTTCTCCTCTTCTAGAAAAGCGAAGGTCTTGATTGCTGATTGACACAGCTCCCTGTGCAGAGCCAGCTGCATCCAAATTCTGGAAGTAAAAAAAGAATCTCAGCCGGCAAGGCAGCAGGCTGCAGGAATTTGACTATTTCGGATTCCTGCCCGGCTCACCAAGCTGGGACTGGATTGCTCAAAATGCCGTCACCCGCGAGGTGCTGAGCAAGCGAGTGTGCTGGTGAGAGTGCCCAGGCACGGACAGGCAAAGCAGCAGGGTCTGACCGGCAGCTTGGCTGATGTGCCTCCTTTGCTTGAGGACCAAACCCCCTCGCATGGTACCTGTAACTTGCTTCACTTTAGCCAGTCTTTGCGGGCAGGGGAGGTTCAGGCTATGGGAAGACACAACCTCCCAAATGGAGGGCTGGCCTCGCTGAGGCCCTAGACAGGGAGTTAGGAGACCTGGGCTCAACTTGCAGCTCTGCTCCAAATCCCTGCTGGACCGTGGGCAAGTCCCTTAAGCTACCCCGTGCCTCAGTTTCTCCATTTGTAAATCAGGACAGGGATGTTTCTTGTTTAGACTGTGGCCCCCTTGGGGCAGGGCCTGTCTGTCACTCAGTGCAGTGCCCAGCACGATGAGGCCCTGACCGTCGCTGGGACGTCTGGGTTTCCCTGAAATAGCAGCTATGGGGCCATGCAAGTAGCTAGAGAGATGGGACCTGGTACTGCCCACCGCCCCTGGCTCTCTTCTCCCTCTCCCAATGGGAACAGAGCGTGCTGCCTCTCCCAGAAGGTGCAGGCTGGCTTCCCATGTGGCCGTGTGCTGCACAGGATGCAGGCTGAGAAAAGAGCACAGGCTGGCATGGGGAAGGAAGTCATTAATATTCCAGATGCATGTTTGTTTTCGCCTTTAAAACAGTCGCCTTCGCAAAGCTAATAACTTGAAAAAGTCTAATTAAGAAAGTCAGATGCCTGCAGCACTCCGCGCGGAGGAGAAAATGAGAGATTTGCATTTCTCAGGGAGTGTAATTGAGCTGTAGCAGAGCTCTAATAGCTTAGCACTTCTCCAGCGTGTGGAATAAATCCAGCGTTGGCCGTTCATGGAAGGGAAGAATTCACTGAGTGGGCCTGTTTCAATGCACGGCATTAGCTCAGGCACACAGGAATGGGAGGGGATGCGGCGCGGCAGAAACTGGCTCATGAGATCAATGCAAATGGGGAGCTCAGGGAGCTTCTAAGCCCACGGCCAGCCCCCTCCTGCTGCGGGGGAGTTGGCCCCCAGCTTAGCGCTCAGCTGGGACCAGCTGGCAGGGAGGGATTTACTCGGATGTCTCAAAGGCAGCAGAGCCATTTTGCTCCTCGGAGGATGTGCAGGCAAAGGGTGTCACCAGCAGCACTGCAGATTGGAGCCTGAGCTATCAGCTCTGCCCCTCTGGCTCCTATTGAGGGTGGATTTTGGAAGGAGTTGCTTTGAAATGCCAGCCTAAGCTCCCCCGGCTGGGCACTGCATGGCTGAGGGACCAAGCAGGGAGCGAGGCATTGCCAAGACACCCTGCCAGCAGCCTCCGCTCCTGGCCACTGGGTCTGGCACAGCAGGTCCCAGCCTCTGAGGGTCCGCACTCTGCCAGTGGGGAGCAAAGCACAAGGGGTTCCCAGGCAGGCCCCTAATCTGAGCCTGCTGCAGCTGCCAAGGGCACGAGGAGCTGCCCTGCCCTGGTGCGCTGTGAGGCTCTCAGTACAGGACCTGGGAATATTCTTCTTGCCGGCATAGCAAGGGAGAGCTGCTCCCATCTCCGCCCTGCGGGCTCACTGCGAGTCTCAGCTGGCCCAGGCCGTGGCAACTGGGAGCTGTTGCCATCCGTGAGATGAGTTGGTGGGTCTCAGCCCACTTGCTCCGAGCAGGGCTAGGGCAGTGCCAAAGGCTGCTGGTGCCTGGTCTGCACTAGAGCCCCCGCGATGGAGCGTGGGTAGAGCCCAGGTGAGTGGCTTCTTGGGTCCCATTTAATAATTGGAGATATACCCATCTCCTAGAACTGGAAGGGACCCTGAAAGGTCATTGAGTCCAGCCCCCTGCCTTCACTAGCAGGACTAAGTGCTAAGTGGCCCCCTCAAGACTGAATTCCCAACCCTGGGTTTAGCAGGCCAATGCTCAGACCACTGAGCTACCCCTCCTCCAGTGCCAGTGCCAGTCTCAATGCACCAACTCACCCGATGGACCAGCATACACTCTGTGCAGCCTTGCCACGCTCCCTGCACACGCCAGCTCGTTAGCCCCACCCTGCAGGCCTGGCGGTCCCTCCCTCAGCCCCTCAGAAATCCACTTTGCTGATGAACAGGAAAAGCTGAAATCTGGGACTCTCACCCCGCGTGATCACTGCCACTAGGGCTGCTGACCTGGGCAGGAGAGGGGTTTTCTGTCACTTGGGCTTTGAAGGCGGCTGCTAACAGACATGCTTTGGCTCCATCACAAGCTCTGGGCTCACTGCTGGGGTCCCCAGGGAGGGTCCTGGAGCTGGGCCAAGCAAGGGGGCAGAATGGTCCCTGGTGCCTTGCAGCAGCCCCAGCTCCGGGGTGCAGCCCAGTGGAATACACCCAGAGCGAAGCACGACTGAAATCTTGCCTGGGCAGGCTGTGGACAATGGAAAGCACGAGCACCACATATGTCTGCCCTGTGCACCCCGGGGGGAGGCTAGGCAGGGGCGTAAGCTCTCCCCTAGCACTGCCACCACCTCTGCGCCCAGCTCCTCTTTCGTCCCCTGCTCAGCGCAGTCCCGGGATTGTCCAGCTGCTCTCTGACAGGCATCCAACACAGAGAACCAGTTATATATAGCTTAAGCCCCGCTCTGGGGATGGAGCTAGCACGTTGATATATAGCTCTGACCGTGGTTGCTGGCTGCCAGTTGGTTTTGTGACAGGCTGTTGGGTTCTTGGGCACACGTGTGCAAACATCATCCATTAGGGGAGTGCGTGCTTGGTGGCAAATGACTGCTTGAGGTGCAGCGCCCTAGGGATTCACTCTCTGTGTAGCCTGCTTGGGTTTTATAACCTTTATGTATTAGCAGATCCCATAATAGTGACAAACACCCTCATCATGCTAACTCCCAACCCCCTGCGGACAGGCTTGGCCATATACAGTTACCATGCAGAAACTGGCCCCAGAAACCTGCCACGCTACCAGGGTGGCCAACTAGCAAGGGAGCAGTTTAGCTCTTTTTTCTTGCCTGTGCTGCCTTCCCAGATGACAGGGGGTCAGTGCTGCACCCTTTGACGGTTACAGAGGAGTTTTATCGTCTTTCACTCCTCCGCACTTGGCAGCGGGACACAGATTGTGTGAGAAGTGGGATTTCCTGGAAGGGAGGTAGGTCCCAGGGGCAAGGTGTTAAGGGCAGTCATGAGCTATCCTGTGGGGAGAGTTTGTATCCAGGAGAGGGGAAGTATCAGTCCCCTCTGATAGATAGGGAACCTAAGAGCTGGAGAGAGGGTATGTATGACTTTCCCAAGGCCATACAGCATAATGGTGGGAAAACTAGGAACAGAACCTAGAAGTTCTGACTCCTAGGTCTCTGCTCTAACCACTGGACCCTGCTCCCCTCCCAGAGTCAGAGATAGAACCCAGGAGTCCTGAGTTCCAGACCCACCTGCTGTATAAACTAGACCCCACTCCCCTTCCTGAGCCAAGAGTCCTGAATCCCCAGGTCGCAGGAACTCTCCCACTCTCTGCCTCTGCTGCCAGCTCCCCCTTCTCCGGGAGGGCTCAGGCGCTGACCCTATGGAAGTGCTTCTAGGTCCTTTTAGCCCAGAGGAGGGATTGGGTGCGTGGCAGGGGACCGGACAACAGTTACAAATCAGCCCAGACAAGTTATTTTTCAGGAAGCTCTCTGGCTTCAATCTTTCCTTGGCAGTCTGGCTGCAGGAGGGGACGGGATGGCTCCAGCTTTGTTCTAAGACCTCCACAAAGTCATTTTTTATTTGAAGGGAGGTTTTTGCTTTGTGAATTTAATGCCAGTGGAAGGGTGGGAGCCAGACGCTCAGTTGGCATCAATCAGCAGGGACTGCAAGAGAGGCATGTGCTGTGGCCAGTCCACTGGAAGATAATAGCCAACTGCTGCTGCCAGAGGCATTCCTTTAGCCCAAGCAGCAAAGGATGGTGCTGCCATGCAAACAGGTCCGGGTTCAACCCCCTAATGACACTGCAGAATGTCTCCCTCCCACCAGGGGCTCCCCCATACCTCTGGGCAGGAAAGACTTCATATTGTGATCTCTGGTACTTACCTGAGCACGTATCAGTCCTTAGTGTCGGTCCCTTCCCAGCCCCTTGGGGAGGGGCTGGTATGTGCTAAGTGACTCCCCCACCCCACCGTCTGGTTGGGCCTCACTCTCCTAGCCCCTGGCTTTCCTGGGTGAAAACACCATGTCCCTCCGCCCTCACCCTGGTACACGTGTAGGGTGTCTGCCCCTCCTCCGCCCCCCCCACCACCAGGGCTGGGACACTGACCCCAGCCCCCCAGGCTCCAGCATACCCCCTCCCCCCACTCTGCAGGTCCCCGTGCTGCCTGTGCCTGCGCAACGGGCGATCGACCTCTGCTGAATGCGGTTCACACAGAGCTGCTAGATGGCCATGGGTTGGGCTGCGTGGGCCCCAGGCTGAGGTGGGGGCAGAGAGTGGGAGGGTGTAACTGCACGGGGGGGGGGGGGAAGGAAGCTGCAGACCCAGGGGGCAGCTAGGAAGAGAGCAGCCGGGATGGGGCAGGCAGCTTGAGAAGAACCTTGTTCCCCCCGATGCCTCCACCACCACGACCCAGGCAGGGATCTGGGGAGAGCCGAGGGCGGCAGCAGGGAACATTGCCACGCAGCAGTCGCTGCACCGGGCCCCACACCACTGGGTGAGCGAACCTAGTGGGGCCCCCGCATGAAGGGAGCTGGAGATCGAGCAGAAGAGACACGTGTGCCGCCTGGGAGCAGCAATACCTGCCCGGTGCCATGGCTCTGGCTGCAGCTCACAAGCCCAGAAGGTTCAGGCCTGGTCAGAACTGGAACGGGAAAACCCAAGGGCAGCAGGGCGTGAGCTCGGGCTCAGTAGGGGCGCTCTCCCCCCTGAGTCAGTGTGGCACCCACGTCTCACCATCACTCTCTGGCCAGGAGCCTGCACTATCAGTCTGCAGTGACCTCTGTCGGTGGCTTCTCCGGCGATTGTCAGTGACTCCCGCTCCAGTCGCGTCTCACACACAGGCTGGATGTGAAACCAACAGACCCCTTCCTGGGTTTACCATCCAACAGGGGTCTAGCCCCGTACCCTCCATTGGCATCTCCATGGCCCTCCCAGGGCTCAGTCTTTCGACTCCCGGCCCTGGGATGGGGCTGTACCCCCAGGGCTTCCTCCCTAGAGACATCATCCTCACCTGCTCTGCTCCCAGCTGGGCCATTAAACTGTCTGATCCCTTTCCAGGGTTGTTCTACAGTTCAATAATCAGTCCTTTCTCCACTCCTTTCCTCAGGGCTTAAGCCACTTCCTTAGGGGCTGGTGTAGGGAGAGTACAGACCCAGGCTAACCCACTGCTCTGGGTCCCACCCAGGGACCCTAAAAATAGCAACCGCCTGCTGCATCCCTTTAACTAACCTGCATTTCTGTTCCCTGGGCCACTTCCCCATGGCCCCAGCACCTTCTCGAATGCTTCACTCTTACCGTAGGGATGAAGCCTTGTACCCAGTCCCGGCAGCTGGCCAGGAGCTCCTTCTTCTTCCCCCAGTCCCTGCCAGCAACCGCTCAGCGCATGATCCCTGCAGGTCTTTCAGCCAGCCAGGAGCACCGTCCTCCAGCTCCAGGGAGCAACTGACTGTCTTCTGGTACTGCAACTCCTTTTATACGGGCCTGCTGCGCCCTGATTGGAGGCTTCTTGTAGCCTCTCCCTGATTGGCCACTTCCCCCACAGCCACTCTAAGCAGCCTGGAGGACTTCTCTACTGCTCCTTTCTGGGACAGGTGTGGTAGCACCCTGAGGTCTCCATTAGGAGGACCTCAGGGCCTAGACCACCCCGTCACAGACCCAGTGCAGTGCTAGGGGGTGCGGTGCTGCCAGAAGCAGGGTGGGGGGCTCAGTAGGAGGTGCTGGCCAGCTGGAGGATGGTCCCACCACAGTTTCCTTCACTCTGTCTCTGAACAAAGCCACTGCTTTTCATGGCATGGCAGTAAAACACCTGAGCCCTCTTCACAGGAGTGCTTTGCACTGAGGCTGCTGGATTCGGGGTTGTGAACGCACACCACTACCTTTCCGTTACAGCTGACAGGCACCGTTCGCCTAGGACACAATGTCCCTGTTGGCCTCTTCCTCTCCTGCAGGGCTGTTTCTGTTCCCATCCCCTGGTACTTCGGGCACACTCTTCATCTCCCTGCCCAGCCCCGGCCCGCTGCCCCACCCCCCACCCTGACACACACATCTGGGGGCTGCCCTTCCCCTCCAGCCCCATAGCACCTGATGTAATTAACCCTGAAAACTAGAACTGTGATGGAGTAGGGGCTGTCTGCGTGGGGAATGGGAGAGCAGGGGAGGACTTTAGGGGATGGACGATACCGGAGCCTGTAACCTGAGCTAGGTAAGGGAGGGGAAAGGTCAACTCCTTTGCCCGGGAAGGAGGACAAAGGAAGGGAGTGGGAGGAGGGGAGTAGTTTTGAGTTTGGGTTTGGGGCTGTGGGGCGGAATTCAGGGTATCCTAGCTGGGATCCAAGCACCCTGAAAGCCCAGAAGGACTCGATGGAGGGGTCCTGACTGAGCCTGCAAGCTCTGCTGTAACCTGCGTTCCTGTTGTCCAATAAACCTTCTGTTTTACTGGCTGGCTAAAAGTCACTGTGGGATCCAGGAAGAGGGGTGCAGGGCCGGACTCCCCCAGACTCCGTGACAACTGCCCCATAGCACCTGATGTAATTAACCCTGAAAACTAGAACCACTCCCAGAAACCACTCCCCTCTGCCTGGCTCTGAGACCAGACAAACTGCTTTTAACCTCAGTACAAAAGGTCTGATTGTATTGGTCCCCGTGCCGGCCGCCCAGCCAGTGCTGATTAATTGTATCTGACTGAAGTCCTCTGAGCCCCAGACAGCGCTGGGCAGGGTTCACCACCAGGGACAGATCCCTGCCAATGGCCCAGGCTGGGAAAGAGTTAGGAGGAGGGAAGGGGCGGGCAGGAGTTAGCAATCCATGGTCACCATGCAGAGTGTCTGTGCTCATCACACGTGGCACTGGGGAGTGAACCGGACCCCTGGAGCATGGGCTGTGTCTGAGTCATGGGTCTGGGGCTCAGCCACAGGAGGGAACCAACACGGCTGTTTGCCACACTGACACATTCCATCCCACGGAAGGCAGTGGGGTGCATGCCCCTGTGCATGTGTGTGTGCCCATGGACTCACAAGCATGCAGGCAAGCAGCTACACAGAAGTGCATGCGTGCAGCCACAGATATGCACATTCCTAAGGAATGCTGTGTACTCACAGCCATCTGCATGCATGAAGGCACAGCCGCTCACGTACACAGCCACCCGCACACAGGCACAGCCGCCCATGTACACAGCTGTCCACTTACAGGCACAGCTGCCCAAAGGCACAGCCATCCGCTCGAAGGCACAGCCGCCCGCGTACACAACCATCCACCTGCATGAAGGCACAGTCGCCCACGTATACAGCCATCCTTTCACAGGCAGCCACAGCTGCCCATGTACACAGTCATCCGTCTGCAGGCACAGCCGCCCACCTACACAGTTGCCCGCACGCAGGCACGGCTGGCCATGTACACAGCCATCCACACGGTGGCACAGCCACCCGCATACACAGCATCCCCATGCAGGCACAGCTGCCCACGCACACAACCGTCCGCACGCAGGCACAGCCCCCCATGCACACAGCCGTTCGCACTCAGGCACAGCCCCCCACGCACACAGCCCCATGCAGGCACAGCCCCCCATGCACACAGCAGTTCGCATGCAGGCACAGCCCCCC
>NC_133769.1:10782069-10783551 GCF_003597395.2 Chelonoidis abingdonii | reverse complement strand
GCAGGCACAGCCCCCCATGCACACAGCCGTTCGCACTCAGGCACAGCCCCCCACGCACACAGCCCCATGCAGGCACAGCCCCCCATGCACACAGCCGTTCGCATGCAGGCACAGCCGCCCACGCACACAGCTGTCCGCCCTCACACCCGGGAAGTGGCACGCTCCCAAGCAGGTTGAACACAGTCCGCCTGGCGAAGGGCTGCACGTCCCAGCTGCCCAGGGGCCCACCAGTTTTTCCAGTTGGCCCTAGTGGAGTGATGCTAATACAGACTCCGTCACTCATGGTGGAGGCCCCAGGGAATAGACTGTAGGGGCCAGTCCTGCCCTAGCCAGGCCACCTCTGCTTCCTTCCCTCAGCTTACACTGTGGTCAGCTTTAAGGGGCTGAGTCCCTCTCTATCCTGACAGGCTGCTGGGTCCAAGCCATCACGAGGCTGGATCCTACAGGCTGGATCCTGGCAGCATCTCCATGGGGAGTGCCTGTTCTCCAGCCTCTAAGTCACACATCCTCTCATGTCCCCCTGCCTCGAGCCTGGCAGCCGCCTCCTCTGCCCCACCCCACGGGTGGAGTGAGAGCCTTCTCCTGTCTGGCTGGGCCTCATCCCACCCTCACTGGAGAGGCCTCTTGGTTCTTCTCTCCTCCCTTCTAGCTTTTAACTCCTGGCCAGCAAGTCGGGCTAGAAGCTTTGGGTGGGCACGGAGCACGCGGTGAGGTTCTGAGAGGGTTACAGGGCCAGAAAGAGTTAATTACCTCCCAGACTGATGTGACCCAGACCTGAGACACAGCTTTGAAATGCAGCCGGCATTGTTAGAGGTAGAAGGGGAGGTGTTTGCTCGGATCTTGGGATGTAAGCAAACAAGTCTTGTCTATTGCTGTAGGCCTGATTCAAAGATCAAAAAAGGAATATTAGTGTTTAGGAAGACACTTGAGGGAAACAGTGTTATTGTCTATATCAACGGTCTCCAAACTTTTTTGATCGCACACCCCTATCAGTAAAATAATTTTGAGCACGCACCCCCTGCCGTGCCTCAGGGCCAGCTCTACCATGTTTGCTGCCCTAACCAAAAAGAAAAGGCGCTTGGATACCCACCCAAACTGCCGAAAGGTAAAAAAAAAGGCCTCCTGAACTGCTGAAGTGGCACTGCTCTGGCGGTGCTTTTCCTGCCGCACACCCCGAAGGATCCTTTTGTGCACCCCACTTCAGAGACCACTGGTCTACATGTCTCTGTGACGGTTGTGGTAACTCGTATCTGAACTGTTTAAAGGATAAATTCCCCTGTGCTAGTTGCCAGGATGTTTGGAAGGAGAGTTAAGCCTATTGTTTTCTCAGGCCGAAAGGCTGCTAGAAATGTATAAGAACCCTGGGACACGATCCTGCTTCACCTCAGATCTGCTTTGGGTTTCAAGAGGGGGAAACCTTAAGCCACAAGGATTGAGATCCCCAGTCACTGACTGGAGCCACCCTGAATATGGACACTGGAC
>NC_133769.1:10776841-10780819 GCF_003597395.2 Chelonoidis abingdonii | reverse complement strand
ACTTCCCACAGCGAGCCCACCCCAGCGGGGTCCTGGGGAAGCCACAGGGTCCTGCACCCCCACTTTGCAGTCAGACGTGACTCTCAGCCAGCCAGTAAAACAGGTTTATTCGATGACAGGAACAGGGTCTAAAACAGAGATTGTAGGTATAGAGAACTGGATCCCTCAGCCGGGTCCATTCTGGGGCCCAGAGAGCCAGACAACCCCAGCTGTGCTCACTCCTCATCCCCAGCCAGCCCCAAACTGAAACCCCCTCCAGTCCCTCCTTTCTGACCTTTGACTCTTTCCCAGGCCAGGAGGTCACCTGATCTCTTTGTTCACCTTTAGCCATCCCGTTGCAGGGGGGCAGGGCCCCAGCCATTTGTTGCCAGGAGACAGAGTGTCGGCCATTTATGCACAATGGAGACTTAAGAAATGCATTGGGGAAGCTGAGGCACTCGCACGGTATTCAGAGGAAACATTAAGAACAGACCCATTTCATCACAACCCTACAAGCACTGCCCAGACAGTGAGAGATTACCCTGCCCTGCAGAGCTCCCTGTCTGAACTGACGAGACACAGCAAGGGGCAGCACCCTAACACAACACCAATTCACACAGCCCCCCCCGCGAGACCGCAACCCTCCCACTCACCCTGCTGTAATCCCAGGGTCCCCTGTCCTTTCCGTTTGCGTTAACAGCTGGAGAACACCCAAGCGGGCGACCGGCTAATGTGAGCCTGTGCATGGTCTGCTGCTGGATACCAGCGCCTGCTGGGGCTGTCCCTGCTGTGCTCTGGAAGGCTGAGCTCAATGAGGCCTGCTGCTCTGCAGGAGCTGGGGCTTTTGGGGGGCAGGTCTCTACCCCGCTATTGCAGACAATTGCCTTAAACCAGAGCTCAGGCAGCCGCTGGAGGCAGGGAGCAGGGGTGCTGGAGACTCCATCCCCAGCCGTTTGGCTTGGTAACCTGAGTACTAGCCCAGCTGATTCCGGCGGGGGGAGTGGAGGAGTGGATTGGGTTTTAAAAGCTAAGCTGGTTTCTGATTGGCCAAGGGACACCAAACAGCCCAGCTCCCAGCCAATCAGAATGATTATTTATTATTTGTATTAGGGTGGAGCTCAGGGGCCAGATCAGAGCCCCACATTGTGCCAGGCACTGCACAGACCCCAGACTTCCAGCCGTAGTACGTCTTGTCCGGCATCTGCTTCCTGCAGTACAGTTCATTGCAGTGTTCTCTAGCCTGGGATCTCCCATGGGCCCTGCTCAGCAGGGTCAGAGCACAGGGCCAGCCAGCCCAGCCTTTCCCCTCCCTGTCGGATCAGACCGGCTAGCACACAGCCGGCTCCGCAGACTGGCAGCTTGGGCCATCCAGTCCCACATGACCCTGCTCGGCGAAAGTGAGAACTTCAGCCATCCAAATTCTGACCTCAACAGGCAGTGGGCTCGGCCCTGCCCCTGGAGCAGGAGTGGTGATTAAACCCAGCTCATTATCTGCCCTGGCACAGCCGCAAAGTTATTAATGACCATACGATTAGGCAGCCGCTTTCAGAGCCCAGCTGGAGCATCTGACTCCTGACCCGCTGTCTCTGCCGACTCTGGAGGGCTGGGTCGTGCTGTGACGTGGCAGCCGGCCTGGTCCAGGATCGAGGTGCCTGGGGATGGGAAAACCAATTGTCAGCTGTGATCAGCGCTGGGCTGGGACTGGCTGGGCTGCTACTCGCTGTACGGCCTGCCAGGTACCAGAGTGCGTCAGGGCTGGGCTGTTTGATGCAGCCACACACCCTGCCCGCGCACCGTGAGCTCTCACCGGTGAGCCGAGTGCATTTCTGCTCCCTGTGTGCCTTTTGCAAGGCAGGGAACAAGCCCCCATGGGGCTCTGGGAGGTCCTTACCGAAGTGTGTGTGTCGGGGAGAAAGGTACATGCAGGCCTTGCAGCTCCCTGGGTAAGTGTCCCAGGCTTTGCCGATGGCTATTAGGCACGAAAAGGTCCCAGAGCTGTGCCAGGCTGCCGAGCCCCTTCGGACGGCCCCAGGGGTCCTTTCCCCTGAGTGCTGCGTCTCCATGGCAAAGCACCCAAAGCTCTGCCACCCCACTCCACCCCATTCAGCACTGCCGGCCCCACTCCTCAAACCTGGCATGGACCTGGGGGGATGGTTCCAGAGACATTGCAGGAGGTGGCTGGTGTGTCTGTGGCCAGAGCCAGGTGCCCCTCTGCAGCCCGGGCACGACAGAAAGCGCTCTGTGTCCAGAGCATCCCCAGACCGAATCGGCCCTGGCCTTCCCAGCCTGTTCCCGGCCACCTCTGAGTTCTCAGCCATTCAGTCTGTATGGATTGTCCCCGTGCGCTGCACACCTAGTGTGAGGCTTGTGTCTGTGCCAGGCCAGGCGTCCTAGAGCCCTGAGACAGCCGAGCAAGCTCAGCCATCACCACCCATATGCCCCAGCTAGTGGAGCAGCCTCATGGGGTGTGTGAGGAGACTGTAATGCCACACCCATGTGCGCAGCTGCCACCCGCCCAAATCAACACAACTCTCCCAGCAAAGCCTCCAGACACAGACCAACACAGCCACCCACACCACACAATCAGCACACACCTTTCATCCCCCACCCGCCCAAATGAACACAATTCTCCCAGCACAGCCCCCAGACACATACCAACACAAGCATCCACACCCCACATCCAGCACACGCCTCTCATCCCCCACCTGCACAAATCAACACAACTCTCCCAGCAACCCGCCAGACACAGACCAACACAACCACCCACACCACACAACCAGCACACACCTCTCATCCCCCACCTGCACAAATCAACACAACTCTACTAGCACAGACCCCAGACACAGACCAACACAACCACCTGCATGACACAACCAGCACACACCTCTCATCCCCCACCTGTACAAATCAACACAACTCTACTAGCACAGACCCCAGACACAGACCAACACAACCACCTGCATGACACAACCAGCAGACACCTCTCATCCCCCACCTGCACAAATCCACACAACTCTCTCGGCACAGTCCCCAGACACAGATAACACAATCACCTGCATGACACAACAGGCACAGACAATAACCCCAAACACACAGCATACACCCTCATTAGTCACCATACAAATCAACACAACTCTATCAGCCACCAGACACATACTAACACAATCACCCATACCACACAATCTTTCATCTCCCACTTGCACAAATCAACACTACTCTCCTAGCACAGCCCCCAGACACAGACCAACATAATCACCTGCACGACACAACAAGCACAAACAAACAATAACCCAAAACACACAGCCCCTCATCACAGCACACACCCTCATTCGCCACCACACAAATCAACACAACTCTCTCAGCACTGCCCTCAGACACAGACCAACACAACCCGCACACCACACAACCAGCACACACCTTTCATCCCCCACTTGCACAAATCAACACAACTCTCCCAGCAATCTGCCAGACACAGACCAACACCACACAAGCAGCACATACCTCTCATCCCCCACCTACACAAATCAACACAACTTTCCCAGCACCCTCTCAGACACAGACCCACATGACATAACGAGCACATGCAGCAACCCCAAACACACAGCCCCTCACTGTAGCACACACCTCTCATACCCCTACCTGCACATATCAAGCACACACCCCCAGACATAGACCAATACAATCACCCACACGACACAACCAGCACACGCAATAGCGCCAAACACACAGCCCCTCACTGCAGCAGACACCCTTATTCAACACCATACAAATCTCCCAGTGCAACACAACCAGCCAGCACACACAATAACCCCACATGTGGGATCAGTTGCACCAGCAGGCAGCGCTGGGATCAGCTCTGAGCAGGGCTGAGTACTCTGGGGGGTCAGAGAGTCCCAGGTTCGCTCCCTTGGGTTTCAGGCTGTTACCGCTCAGTGAGGAAGCACTCAGTCATTTTGGCCTGTGTCATGGTATAATTCCCCACTCTGAACCTTAGCGTTC
>NC_133769.1:10761864-10776232 GCF_003597395.2 Chelonoidis abingdonii | reverse complement strand
GAATACCCTCCCAGCCTAAGTATACAAGTACAAATTAAAATCCTTTCAGCAAGATACAATTTTGAACTTCTTCCAGCCAAATACACATTTGCAAATAAAGAAAACAAACATAAGCCTAACTCGCCTTATCTACCTCGTACTTACTGTTCTGAACTGATAAGAGCCTGTATCGGAGAGATTGGAGAGAAACCTGGTTGCATGTCTGGTCACTCTCAGCACCCAGAGAGAACAACAACCAAACACTAACAGCACCCACAGAAACTTCCCTCCCTCCAGATTTGAAAGTATCCTGTTCCCTGACTGGTCCTCCGGTCAGGTGACAGCCAGGCTTACTGAACTTGTTAACCCCTTACAGTCAAAAGAGATAGAAAGTACTTCTGTTCTATTAACTGCTACTATCTGTTTATGACAGCCTGTTTTCACACACGACTTTGTGAATCACACTGGGTGCTTGAAGGGCTTTGAGCAGCTAGCTTACGATTAACCCATTTGTCTGTCTAGCTGGGCTGCTGGAATGACATGCCCAGCCAGGGACCGGGTGGGGTGTGAGAGGTGACTTGTTCCCGTCACGGTAAAGCCCTGGATGGGCAGTCTGGGGGGCTGGGTAGGTGCAGATGGAGGCGGTAGAACAAGGGCTGGCAGATCTGGTTGGCTGCTCATTACTCTTTTTTTTTTTGGGTGGAAACAGCAGGACTTGGATTTTCCACAAATGCTAGGAGTTGAGAGTAATAAGCTTGGAACCAGCTCTGACGGGGCAGAAAGGCACAAGAGAGATGGGCTTTCTGGACACGGTGCTGTGGGAGGATGCCTTGTCGTGCAGCACCCATGAAAAATCACTGCACATAGTCCCACACTGCAGTGTCCAGAGGGCGTGTGTCTCTGCTGTGCGTAGTGATCGCACCCAGCACAGGCCAGCTCCCCGCGCGTCACTGTGATCTTACACTTCTAGAGCTCATTCTAAAGAAACACTGACAGGGATCCTGTCAACCTCCACTCAATTGCAGCCAGTTCTGGGGTGGAACATAGTAGAGGTTTTTAACAGCTCTGATTGCAGCTGCATGGTGAATTTAGGGCTGGAGAATGTAACGCAGGCCCCATGCTGGACTGATCTCTGCAGCAGAGCACCCCCATAATCGCAGGCACGAGGGTCAGCACTAACTCTAAGGGGAGCCCCTCATCCTCCCTGCAATGTCTCCCAGCTCGACACCGTCCTGGCCTAGGACCCCTCAGTGCTGCCATGATGCCAGGCAGGGCTGCAGATGCCGCGTGTGCATACAGGTCCCGTCCTGCCAAGGGCTCCCAGGTGCTTTCCCTGAATACAGAGGCAGGCTAGAGGAAGGGAGCGATTCATGATTCAGGGTCCGAGCACCATGGAGTGGTTGCTGGACTATTTGTCCTGGGCTTGGGCAGTGCTAGGGATGGGGGGGTCCTCCAGGACTCTCTGCAGCCAGCAGCCTTCTTAGAGGAACAGGGTTTGTTCCATGCAAGCGATTCCACTCCCAATCAGCCCTGCTGACCCTGCTGAAAACTGAATCTGCAGCTTGGCAACAGGTAATTCATGCTAAAGGAAACAGGATCTGTCTCCTCGGTGGCTGGGCAGATTCCCCCAGGGCCAGGGCCTGCAGCGCAGCTGAATTTTCTCCTTACCATGGCTGGCTGCAACTCTGGGACCCTGGCTCCCGGCTGCGCCACCTGAGGGCCTCATCACCCTCTGACCCCATCACTGGAGCTGCTCCAAACAAGACTGAACAGAGCCCTGGAGATGGGCCGGATGGTACCGAGCAGAGCTCTTCCCTCTCTAATGGCCAGGAGTCTCTCTGCAGCTGCTCCCTGGCCAGTCCGGCTGCTCTGACTCCAGCCCCCACTCTCCCCATGCAGGGAGAGTGTCTCCCACACTCTGAGCGCCTCCTGAGAGCTGTTCTAATGGCTCGCTCTCCCCAGATTTAGGCTGTCTCTTTGAGCAGGGGGTGTGAGCAGTGCCTTGCTCTGTGTCCAGCCCGAAGTTGCTACACCTTTCCATTCTGCTGACTACTTTGCAAGAAAGGGGGATACCTGGGACCATCTCCCAGCCCATCAGGGTCTTGCTCCAGTGCTTGGTCCCCTGGGAATCCTGCAGCCAGTGTCTCTGTGTGACAGCTGAAGAACTAACTGAGAGCTTATTAAGCTAATGGTCTCCCTAAGACCCTGCAGCAGGAGGTTCCACGGGTTAATTCTACGTACATTTAAAATATCTATATTTCCGCTCTGGAATCCAAGGTGAAAGATCTTCCATCGGTGAGTTGCTCCTGGCAGGGTGTGCCCAAGGGGTGTACATAGGCACATCCATTTGCTCTGTCTGGAATCAGTCCTCCTTAAACAGGAGCCATTCCACACTACAGACAATCAGGCATCTGCATAGCTCCAGTTCCAGCTTTGTCCCCGGTGTTTACCAGGACCACACTGCATTTGGCACTCTGTACAACACACAGAGACATTTAATGGCTGAATAATACACTGCAGGTGAACATGTTACACACACAGTCCTGCCTTCTTCAGAGCACAAGAGACTCTTATGCTGGAGGAGAGCTGGAGGCATGAGAGAATCAGATGAGATGGCTGGGGGCAGGGAGATGCTCCTAGGGGCCAGTCAGTAAGGATCAGGCCATGGCTCTGGCCCCAGGTATCACCCGAGGGCCAGAAGCAAAATGGGACGGGAGTGATTTTGCTCAGCCTGGCAGGTGTGTGGAATAGCAAATTGATTTGCTTATGTGCTGAGAAAGGGATGAACACAGCATGGCATCTGCTGGGGATTTTTGGATTAAATAGGTTTAAAAACCCTCCAGCAGACTTTATAATATTGACTCATATGAAATCCCGCCTCCTTCAGGTGCCGCTTGCTCTTAATCCCCTAGATCTTACACCAATCACTGTGCACTTGGCAGCGGCCCCGCTGGGGCCCCGGCAGGGTCAGAGGGATCCCTGGTGGCAGCCCTTGAGAGTGCAGGCTGGGAACTAGAGTCAGAGAGAGCCCCAGGGGCCAGCTGGGGCCAGCAGCCGCAGTGGAGACCTGTCCCCTCTGCATTGTGAGCTCCCGGGACAGAAGCGCCCTCCTCTGTGCACAGCCTCCGCTTGGCCTCTTGCAGGTGACCCGGATCTGTCCCATGGGGGCCCTGTGCCATGGTGCTGCACCGCATACAGGGAGCGCTGGCAAAGGACCCCAGCACCCTCTGTTCCCTGCCGCCGGCCATAGAAGGGTCCCCCTTAAGAGTGCTCGTGCTAGGGCTTTTATACCTGCCTTGGGCCACCACTAGGGGCAAGAGAGACACATGCCCTTGGGCAAATCTGGCTTTCCATCATCCTCTGCAGCTTTTTTCTGGGCAGACCCCGGGTCCTCCCCCCATAACCTGGCCTTCCCACCCCACTCGGGTTGGCTTGATCGAGGCAGCAGGAAGGGAGGAGGAGGCAAGGGGCAGGGGGCTGTGCCCCAGCAGTGCCAGCGCCATGGGCACATGGCCCGTTGATTGGGCTCACTTCGCTTGCTGGCTCGATGAGGCTCAGCGAGGACGTGGCTGCTGGATTTCTCTCCGAGCCCCAGGCACTGAGCTCAGTGAATTAGCCCAGTGGAGGCTGGCTAAGCACCACCCCCTACGCCCCCGCTCAGCACACCTGGGCCCCACTCCCCGTCCCCACAGGGGCTCACTGAGCCATGGCTCAGACAGGCAGCACTTATAACCGCCTCAGCACTGGGCCACGGGGCTGAAAGAGGTTGGGGCTGCGGGGGGGAGGGGGGGGCCTAGGGAGGACGGACAGACTGCCCCAATCCTTGCACTGGCTCTCTGCAGCGGGCCAAGGTGGAGGGCAGGGAAATCCCACACTCCTTCCCCGGGGGCTGGCTCAGCTCCACCTTCCAGGCAGCAAGCTTCCAAGTGCAGTGAGTCCAGGAGCCCCAGCTGATTGTCCACATTACAGACCCATCACTGCTATGTTTGGGGCATGAGTGTCAGGCTCTGCTCAGGTGAGACTCAGGACCGGAATCGAGGTCAGGATGGAAAGGAGCTGGCAGTGTTGTGGTGGGGGGAGCTGTGGGTCAGGCCAGAAGGGAGCTGGCAGTATCATGGTGGGGGAGCTCCGGGTGGGGGGAGTTCTGGGTCAGGACTGAAGGGCCCAGCAGAGCTGTGGTGGGGGGAGCTCTGGGTGGGGGGAGTTCTGGGTCAGGACTGAAGGGCCCAGCAGAGCTGTGGTGGGGGGGAGCTCTGGGTGGGGGGAGCTGTGGGTCAGGCCGGAAGGGAGCCAGCAGTGCTGTGGTGGGGGGAGCTCTGGGTAGGGGGAGCTGTGGGTCAGGCCAGAAAGGGGCCGGCAGAGTTGTGGAGGGGGAACTCTGGGGGCGGGGGAAAGATGTGGGTCAGGCTGGAAGGGAACTGTGGTGGGGGGAGCTCTGGGTGCGGGGATAGCTGTGGGTCAGGACTGAAGGGAGCTGGCAGTGCTGTGGTGGGGGGAGCTGTGGGTCAGGCTGGAAGGGTGCCGGGAGTGCTGTGGTGGGGGAAGCTCTGGGTCAGGCCGGAAGGGCGTCGGCAGAGCTGTGGTGGGGGCAGCTCTGGGTGGGGGGAGCTGTGGGTCAGGCCGGAAGGGACCTGTGGTGGGGTTGCTCCCTGGGATTAGCTGTAGGTCAGGCTGGAAGGGAGCTGGCAGAGATGTGGTGGGGGGAGCCCCAGGTGGGGGGAGCTGTGGGTCAAGCCAGAAGGGCGTCAGCAGAGCTATGGTGGGGGGAGCTCTGGGTGGGGGGAAAGATGTGGGTCAGGCCGGAAGGGAGCTGTGGTGGGGTTGCTCCCTGGGATTAGCTGTAGGTCAGGCCGGGAGGGAGCTGGCAGAGATGTGGTGGGGGAGCCCAGGGCAGCCCGGGAACCCTCAGCACCTTCCCGCAGCTGCTGACTGGACTCCATGTCCCCGCTTTGTTGGTGCTTTGCCCCACGGGTGGGTCAACGCCTGGGCCCCCCGCCTGCTCCTTCTGGGACTAATGGCCCCCAACAATGATGGATGGGGCTGGTGGTGCCACCTCCTCACTGGGGAGGGCATGTGGCTTTCCCCCCCATTACCCCACGCTCGGTCGCTGCCCCCGGCCTGCCAGGGGATAATGAGGCTGCCAGTGGAGGGGCCGCTGCAGGGCTGGGCAGGAGTATGGCCAGAGGAAAGCCCTCTCAGACTGGCTGGCCTCAGCAACCCCCCGAGGCGGCTATGGCCGGTCCCCTTGGGCCCAGGGGGATCTGTCCTGGGGATCTGGGTAGTTCCCACTGGCTGGGGCATCTCCCTGCTGGGACGGGAGCAGCTCCCAGTGCGCCTGTGCTGGCCGGTGCTGAGCTCTCGGGGAGGGTGGGGGTCAGCGATGTGGAGGCCCGAACAGACCCCTTCTAAGGCCCAGACCTTGCTCAGGGCGGGAGCCCCCCCCACCCCATGGTCTTCCTGCTGAGCCTTCCTTACTGCGTCGGGGATGGGGAGCAGCAGCACTCCCATTTCCCAGGGGAGAATGGGGCTTAAAGTGGCGAGTGAGGGAGGGGAGCAGAGCTGGGGCCAGCGTCCGGCCCCTCTCTTGCCTGGCAGAAGGTGCTTTGTCCTGGGGCACCAACATCCCTCCAGGCTGCAGCCAGCCACCCCCACAAGAGGCCTCAGCAGAGACACCTGGGGCAGCCCATGGAGAAGGGATCCCTGGGGCTGTTTGCAGAGGGTGCAGCCCCCCCTCACCCAGGCTCGTGGCTGAGCAGAGGGTGCAGCCCCCCCACCCCCCCGGGCATGTGGCTGAGCAAAGGGTGCAGCCCCCACCCCAGGCATGTGACTGAGCAGAGGGTGCAGCGACCACCCCCTGCCACCCATGGGCACATGACTGAGCAGAAGGTGCAGCCCCCACCCCCACCCCCAGAGGGCCAGCACTGACTGCCAGGGGAGCACGCCCACTATTGAGCCCCCTGCAGCACAGCACCCCCTACTGCCAAGCTGGGACATTGGAGCCACCACTGACTGTGTGGGGAGAGTGCCCCCTACTGAGCCCCCCACCCCGTGGCTCTGACTTGGGGTGCCAGTGACCCCCCCAGCCAAGAGTTACAATACAATCAGGAGGGAGCAAAGGCAGGGAGGACACTGTCACGTGCCTCCCGTCACAAAGCCGAAGGCACCTGCCCACTCTCGGCAATGCCTGGCACTGCCCAGATGCCATGGTGATGGGGAATCTAAGGCCTTGGCTACCCGACAAGTGCTTTGGGGACAGAAGGCGTTCCTCGGTTGCCATAGTAACACCACCTCCCCAAGTGCCGTGGGCTGTGCCGGTAGAAGCAATCTGGTGCTGGCATCACTGCGTCTACCCTAGGTGGGGGCGGGGGGAGGGTTGGGGGTGCAGGGAGAGCTCGTTCAGGGAGACTGTGGTTTGCTTGGCATGGGGCCAGCGTGTCTGTCCCAACAGAACTTCGCAGGGAAGAGCTGACAGGGAGCACCTTTCCTGGGGCTGGAGAGCAGCCAGGGGAATGTCATAAGGAAAAGAGTTGCTGAGGGGAGATTGCCCCTGAGAGGGGGGAAGTTGCCTCCAGGGGGATGTCAGAATTGTCCTAATCGAGTGCAAGTTCCAGCCGTCCCCAGACACACTTTGTCTTGACAGCAGAGGGCGTGAGGCTGGAGCGCACCCCAGAGCTGAGCTGTGACTCCGGAGCTGTTTGATTTACTTGGTTGGCTCTTGTCTTTTCATTTCCTTCGCTTCCCGTCCGTTTGTAAACTTGGTGATTGCAGTGTCCTCTGCCCCAGCAGATGAAAACCTGCGTCGGTCGGTTTGCCCAAATCTTTCTGCTGAGTTGTGTTGACAAGGCCATGTGGTGTGATCTATGTAGCCCCTGAGAGATCAGAGTGGTAAACAGCCCTGTAAATCCTGCTGAGGCAGGCAGTGGCCCAGTTGATGGATAGTGCTCCTGTGCAGTGGGGCTCTGTGTTATCGCCCCCGGGGGCGTTCAGTGCTTTGGTGAAACCTCTTCCGTTCTCAGGGAAAAGCAGGAGTTCAGTCCAGCGCCGCCCGCTTCTGCCTGACAGAATGTGCTGGGGGAGCAGCTGGTGCCATCAGGCCTAAGTAGGTGTGAATGCACCGGGTCAGCGAGAGTCACGTCTTGGTAGGGAGAGGGTCCCAGTTAGAATCATACAAGCTCCCACTCGACTCTCTGGATCACAGCACAGGACAGGGTGCCAGGAGCACCAGGTTCTGATCTCACCTCTATCACTTTGCTGGTCTGCCTCAGTTTCCTCATCTGTAGCATGGAGAGGAGGCTGGTCTAGTACACAGTGGCAACCCCTGCAGGCTGACTGCTGTGTGTCAAAGGCAAAGCCCGGTGAGGGTGATGCCCCAACCCACTCCCTGGCAGAGAGTGCCAAAATGCAGTAGGGAACCAGTTCCCAGGCACGTCCCAGTCATGCCAGGGGCCCAAGGGGCTCTGGCACCAACATTCAGAATTCTGGGTTCTTCTCCAAGCCCAACCCGGCTCCCTCTGAGCTTTGCCTGTCACTCAAGGCATGGCAGGCGGATCTGGAGGGGTTGGGGCAGACAGAGGAATGGTGTGTAGTTTTGCCCAATCTTAGGGACAGGGACCAGGACCTTGTACCGATAGAACCTAATGTTATGCCCCCCGGTGAGCTGGGGCTCACGCATTTCCCAGGGGGAATTGCAGGTGTTTCTGTTCCCATTAGCTCATGAGATGGAGTTTGAAATCACGTCAGCCCAGTCACTATCTTGCCTTCTTTCTCTCCATCCACTTCCTCTAGAGCTGCCAGCATCAGTGCCATGTGCCTCTGGCCCTGAACCTGCACCCAACCCTGCCTGGGCAGATCCCCCTGACTCCAGGAGTGCTCCATGTCAGCATGGAGGGCCTCCTGCAGGACCCAGCCCCATCTGAGCACTTGGGAATACAGCACAGAGCAGGAGCCACCATTTCCAGCAGTGACTGGCTGTATCAGCCACCTTCATTTTGGGGGGCTGTATTAAGGGGTCCTGGATTCCAGGAGGCGCTGAGCAACCAGCCTCTGAGAAACGAGGCTCCTCTAAGTAGCCTCCATTTGTCCCTCCATCCCCCACAAAAATCCCACACCACTCTTGCAATCACAGCCTCGCTCTGGGAAAGCAGGCGTGTGAGAGGACTGGTGAATATGGCTGAACCACTCATTAACAGTGATCATATTGTAATTACATTTAACAACCGTCTGTGTGTGTGTGTGTGTGTGTGTGTGTGAAATGCGAAAGAAACCCACCACAGGAGCATTTAACTTCAAAGAGGGGAACTACTCAAAATGAGGAAGTTAGTTAAACAGGAATTAAAAGGAACAGGCACAAGGGTGAAATGCCTGCAAGCTGCATGGAGACTATTTAAAAACACCATAATCGAGGCTCATACTAAATGTATACCCCAAATTAAAAAAAAGACAAACAGAAAGAGGACCAAACAAAATGCCGCCACTGCTAAATAGCCGAATAAAAGAGGAGGTTAGAGGCAAAAAGGCATCCTTTAAAAATTGGAAGTCAAATCCTATTGAGGACAATAGAAAGGATCATAAACTCTGGCAAATCAAGTGTAAAAGTATAATTAAGAAACCAAAAAAGAATTTGAAGAGCAACTAGTAAAAGACAGAAAAACTGACAGCAAGATTTGTTTAAGTCCATCAGAAGCAGGAAGCCTGCCGAGCCAGCAGTGGAGCCCATGGATGATCAAGGTGCTAAAGGAGCACTCAAGGATGACAGTTCATTTAGCTTCTCTGCAACAGCCTTGTTCTTTGCATCGAGCTTCACTGCACAGGACATGGGGGAAATCCCCTCACTCGAGCTATTCTTTTTAGGTGACAAATCTAAGGAACTGTTCCAAAACCTCCTCCACTGACATCTCAATCTGGGAAAAAGTGATAAATTAAGTAGCAAAAATCACCAGGACCACATGGGATTCACCCAAGAGTTCTGAAAAAATTCAAATATGAAACTGCAGAACTACTGACCATGGTATGTGACCTGTTACTTAGATCAGACTCTGTACTAGACAATGGAAGATAGCTAATGTATTGCTGATTTTTTAAAAAAGGCTCCACAGATGCTCCTGACAATGACAGGACAGTAAACCTAACTTCAGTACTTGGCAAATTGGCTGAAGAAAAGAATTATCAGACACACAGATGAACATGATGCATTGGAGAAGAGTCATGTTTTTTTTGGAAAGGGAAATCATGCCTCACCAATCTACTAGAATTGTTTGAGGGATGTCAACAAACATATGGACAAGGGGGATCCAGTGGACATAGTGTACGTGGATTTTCATAAAGTGTCTGACAAGGTCCTGCACCAAAGGCTCTTAAGCAAAGTAAGCTGTATGGGATAAAAGAGAAGGACTTTCATAGATCAGTAAGTGGTTAAAAGACAAGGAAAAAATGGTAGGAATAAATGGTCAGTTTTCACAGTGGAGAGAGGTAAGTAGCGAGGTCCCTCAGGGATTTGTAGTGGGACCCGTGCTGTTCAACATATTCATAAATGTTCTGGAAAAGTGGGTAAAGAGTGAGGTGGCAAAGGTTGCAGACAGTATAAAACACTCCAGATAGTTCAGTCCAAAACTGACTGTGAAGAGTTACAAAAGGATCCCATGAAACTGGGTGACTGGACAACAAAAGAGGTGATGAAATTCAATGGTGATTAGTGCAAAATAATTCACATTGAGAAAAATAACCCCAGCTACACATACAAAATGATGGGGTCTAAATTATCTGTGTTACCACTCAAGACACAGATCTGGGATTCATTGGGTGGGGGATAGTTCTCTGAAAGCATCTGCTCAGTGTTCTGCAGCAAGCATCAAGAAGAAGCAAAACAGAATGTTTTGAACTATTAGGAAAAGGAAAATAGATATATATAGACAGAAAATATCAATCATATGCTGCTATGTAGAATCCATGGTGACGCACAAACTTCTTGGATACTGCGTGCCATCCTGGTTGCCGCAATCTCAACAAAAAGATGAAATAGAATAGGAAAAGGTTCAGGAGATTGGGACAACAATAAATGCTGGAGGCGATATGGAAGCTAAAGTCTTCCAATGTGAAGAGAGAGAAAAAAGAGATTCGGGCCTGTATTCAGTACTTAGAAAAAGAAAGCGACAAAGAGGGGATATTGAGCGAGAGGTGCTAATAAAAATCATGATTGTGTGGAGGGCAGTGAATAGATGAAGGTGTTATTTATTCCTTCACATAACACACAAATTTTTTTTACCTAGGGGTCACCCCATTGAAACAGGCAGCACGTGTAAAACAAACGGAAGTATTTCTTTGCACAACGAGCGCACAGTCAAACCTGTGAACACTCCGTTTGCGCCAGGGGATGTGAAATCTGGAAACAATAACAGGGTTCAAAAATAGAATCAGATAAAATCATGAGGCACAGTCCAGTAATGGCTATTAAAGACAAGATATAGTCAAGGAACGTAACCCCATGCCGTAGATGTCCCTAAGCCTCTAACTTCAAGCTACTGGGACTTCGGACAACAAGGGGATGGCATCACTGCGATAATTGCTAGCTGTTTCTGTTTCATTCCCTTGAAGCAACCTGGCACTGGGCTGCTGTTGGAAGACAGGACACTAAGGCAAGAATGTGGAGCATTGGTCTGACCACAGTTTGGCCTTTTTTACATGTTTAAGTGATGCTGAAACCCTTGGGCACTGGCTGTATATGTGTTGAAGATAGTGGTGCTGGCCAACCGCCTCTCAGTGCTCAATTGGTGTTCCATCATAAAGCCTCAGCTCATGGAGTCAGGTGAACACAAGAAAATCGGGCTCACCTTCCGTTTTGTTTAAAAAGGGTTAATGTCTAAACCCTCCCCAGTTGCCAGATGCACCAGCATCAAAACGTGACACTGCCTCCCTCACCTTACAATGTGACCGCTAATGGCTCAAAAGCCAGAAAAGGCAAAGAGAAAAGGGCCTCCAAATCTGTCTAATCTCACTGTAGTTCTCTGAGCAGCTGACAACATGAGTTTATTTTGCAACCTTCGAGGTTATAGAAAACATAAGAGACATAGATGGCCGTCCTGGGCAGACCAACGAGTCCATGCAAGCCTCAAGTATCCGTCCTGCCGACAAGTGGCCGATAATGCCAGGGTGCCCCTAAGAGGAATAAAACAGAACAGGAATCAAATCAAGTGATTCCATCCCCTGGTCATCCATTCCGCAAACTTCTGGCATAACAGAGTCTAGGGACTTATCTAGAACTTATCCTAGAACTAGGAATTTATTCTAAGGAATCTTACCAGAACTTATCTAGTTTTTTTTTGATAGTGTTAAAGAAAAGAAGATAAGAACATGCTGCTAGGAGATTGCACAGATCCTATTTCCTTACCAAACGATTTTATTTTCAAGTGTGTAAGAACTAGACCAGTCTCACACCTGGCAGCCATAGCTCAAGCATGTCCACACTGCACTGTGCAGACCTTCTGACTCCAGGTCTGTGGTTTGAGCTGAAGTAACATACTGGCAAAAGGACAGGGGTTGAACCTCAGTCCACATTGTGGGAAGTATCAGGCTCTGACTCACACCACCCAGTGGGGTTCCAGAAGGCCCCTGGTCCTGAGCGACTTGCTGACCAGGTCAAGTGCTGATTTGTTGATGCGGACGGAAGGGAGGGGGTTGGGTTCAAACCTGAATCATGAGGCCCAAACTTAGCGGGCAGGGTAGACGATACCTGCAGTGAGACTTTAGCACGTGTGAAGGATGCTTTGGCTGACTAGGATGGGACTGTTGAAATCAGGGGTCAGATATTCATAGCTTTCACACGCAGCTGGGACCAACAGATCCATGTATAGTCTGATCTCCCTCTCAGGCCAGAGAAACCTCACCCAGTTCCGCATTAGGCCTGAGTCGGGCTAAGCCCCACATTCCCAGAACAGCATCCATAGATTCATAGATCATAAGACCTCTAGGACTGGAAGGGAACCCTCGAGAGGTCATCGAGTCCCAGTCCCTGCCCTCATCGGCAGGAAACAAAATACCGTCTAGACCATCCCTGATAGACATTTATCTAACTTACTCTCTTAAAATATCTCCCAGAGATTGGAGATTCCCACAACCTCCCTAGGCAATTTAGTCCAGTGTTTAACTACCCTGACAGGTTAGGAACTTTTCTAATGTCCAACCTAAATCTCCCTTGCTGCAGTTTAAGCCCATTGCCTTCTTGTCTTATCATTAAGGCTAAGAAGAAACAAGTTTCTCTCCTCCTCTCCGTGATGACACCCTTTTTAGATACCTGAAAACTGCTATCCATGTCCCTCTCAGTCTTCTCTTTTCCAAACTAAATAAACCCAATTTTCAGCCTTCCTTCATTAGGTCGTTGTCTCAAGACCTTTAATCATTCTTGACTGCTCTCTCTGGACCCTCTCCAATTTCTCCACATCTTTCTTGAAACGCGGTGCCCCAGAACTGGACACACAAGACTCCAGTTGAGCCGAAACAGCAACAGAGTAGAGCGGTAATCTAAGAATGACTTCTCGTGTCTTTGTTTACCGCAACACATCTGTTAATTGCATCCAGAATCACTGTTGCTTTTTATGCAACCAGTATCACACTGTTGACTCATATTTAAGCTTGTGGTCCACTATGACCCCTAGATCTTTCTGCCATACACCTTCTTAGACAGTCTCTTCCCATTCTGTATGTGTGAAACTGATTGTTCCTTCCTAAATGGAGCACTTTGCAATTGTCTTCTTTGAACTTCATCCGGTTTACCTCAGACCATTTCTCCAATCAGATCTGGATCTGAAGCCATCAAGAGACGGTGACTCCACCACGGTCCTGGGGAGTTTGTTCCAACAGTTCATCACTGGCACTGGTGAAGATTTGTGCCTTCTTTCTCAACGGAATCTGCCTGGCTTCAGCTTCCAGTGATTGCTTCTTGATCTGCCTTCCTAGAGAACAGTTCTATCCCAGTAAAACCCTCCCCAAACCATGATATCCTGGACTCAAACAGTGAAGGCCATCCAGCCATCTAATGCCCTGCCACCACCAGTGCCTGCCCCTCCTGCCCCAGCTCAAACCCTGCTCCCATGGCTGCCTTCGCAAATAACACTGCATCTATAGATGAGAATATGTTGTTTAATCAGAACGAAAAGGTTTCCAAACTAATTTAGTCTCCAGGCGCCCCAGCTCCATATGCTTGCTGCTAGCGTGATATGTTGGTAGAGCGGCAAGATGCTGTTTTTAGGAATAAGAGGGAAGACGTGATCTTTGGGTTTATGGAGCGGGCTGCTTACATGCAGGTTTCACATGGAAGCAAATGTAGCGTGGGTTCACCTATAAAACCACACCCTCAGCTGGTGTGAGCGGAAGTAGCCCGACTGAAGTAGGATCTGACACTCTCCTCGCAATATGTTCCTCTTAACTTCACACGGACAGAACCCAGGCCTGGGCTGTTTTTCTGCAGAGGGCTGAATTTGCTCCCGATATAAAGGGAGCAAAGTGAAGGTTGTCTGGGCAGTTGCAGAGTCAAGCTGCTTCTTCCACAATGCTACAACGTTAGACCCAGAGAAAAGCTCTAGGCAGGGATGAGACGCAGAAGCAGAATATTAGGAAGGCCAGTTTCTTTTGGGGAAAAGCATTGAAAATCCACTCGTAACTGGAAGGTGTCAGCAATGGTAAGCAGGGGAAAGTTTCTGGTGCACCGTGCTGGGCTAGCGAAAGCATCAGCTGGGAGAAACCTTTATCTTTTAACTCCACCCAGAGCAGACAGGAAGGTTGGTGCCTTGGTCTGGGCACTAGCCTGGCTCAAATCCAGGCTCTGTCACAGATTTCTGGTGTGACCTGGAGTAATCACCTGGCCTCTCAGTGCTTCGGCTGCCCAGAGATAAGAGCCTGGCCCTGCCTTGCAGGGGGCTGGGAGGATACATGTATTAAATGTTTGTGAGGTGCTCAGACGCTGCCAAAATAAACCCCCCAGCAAAGGGTGATATGCCCGAGTGGGGACGTCCCATCCTCCACTACCCACTCAGCCGCTTGCTTCGCTGACAAATAACAGAACCTTTGGCAGGCGGCAGGGCCGGTGCAACCATTTAGACAACCTAGGCAGTCACCTAGGGCACTAGGATTTGGGGGGCGCCATTTTCTTCGGCAGCAACCGTGGCAGCCAGATCTTCAGCCGCCCTGTGAGGGTGCTGCCCGTGGGAGCCAGCCGAGGTCACTCAATCAGGGTGAACTGTGAACAAAACGGGGCAGACAAACCCCAAACGCTGGTGGTTATTCTGATACTTAGATTTACCAACCAGCACAAAACAGCTTCTGTAGTACCTCACTGGTTACTTAGAAGTTTGAACCACGCAGTTCCCTTAAAGTGCCCAGCCTCAGGCCTCCGTCCAGA
>NC_133769.1:10715792-10759374 GCF_003597395.2 Chelonoidis abingdonii | reverse complement strand
CCTCCTAAGCAGCAGTGAGTGGGCACTGAATCTCCTGCCCCCGCGGCATGCTTCCCCGCCCAACACTGCCTTCACCCGGCCTTGCTGTTGCTCTCCGGGGAGCAGGGCTCAGAGGGATGCAGCAGGGATCCACTGCCCTGAAAGTCATCAGCGCTCGTCCAGCTCAGGGCTGCTAGGGGTTATTAACCCTGGGCCAGCAGCCATGGTACAAGTCATTGGGTCCCATGCTGCACGATGGTGGAGGTCTGGCTGGGTCCGTGTGTAGAGGCCATTCCTCCAGGCCAGGTGTGGGGCACCTTGTGGAGGAAGCTGGGAAGAGGTGACAGGCTGGAGAATGACCTGCTCTGCCCACAACCAGGGAGAAGAGGCAGAGAGGGAAGGAATCAGTCCATGACACCCCCCTCCCCATCTTTGGCTTCCCTGGGAGAACAGCCCATGGGACGAGAGCTGCCCGTGAAGATGAAGAGCGGGCTGGCAGCCTGCTCCATGCCTAGCTTCTGTGTTGGCTCTTGGAGGGGCCCAGAGCAAAGGGGCCGGGAGCCAGGGAGACCCAGGAGACAGCCGGGATGGACGGCTCTGTGCAGAATTATCCAGGCAGCGGAGAAAGAAGCCAACGAGAGACCAAATCAATATAGAGGCAACAGGAGAAGTGAGGCAAGATCGGCAGCAGAGATGGTCTGGGCTAGGAGATGCTCATAACTCAGCGCTCTGGCTCTGAGCCATCCCAGGGCCTGAAGTTGATGGATTCCCCAGCACGGCGGCACAGACTTTGCTGCCTGTTGCTATGACTAAAGCCAGATAAGAGTGGAATCTGAAATGGGATTGGTTATTTACACGTCTTCAGGTTATTGATCCCTGGGCAGGGTCCAGCGGGGAGCAGACAGGCCTGGTCCAGCCTGTGGCCGGAATCACTCCAGGTGCCTGTCTGCAGCCGCTGTGTTCTCCTCCTTGCTCAGGTGCGGCTTGTGGCTTTTCTTTCTTCAGGCACTTTCTGACTTGCTCCACCAGCTGCTTCTCCATGCAGCCCTCGTCTCTGGGGGCGAGGTCAGTACCCTCCCCCAGCCCCGTGCAACAGCACACCAGACTAAAAGAACATGTGCCCAGGGGAAGACCAAACGGCATTTCATTAGCGCTGCCGATTGCAGGGGCTGGGTGTTCCTAAGTGGTTGGACAGTGCCTGGCACAGTAGGGCCCCAATCCTGGCTGAGAGTTCTGCACATTACTGCAATAATGCTTTTACACATTAATATGGAGCCCTAACCACTTTGTCAGCCACTGAAATGCAGCCACTTCTGGGGCTGAGCATGGCAGTCGTTAAACAGAAATGCTGAACAGCAGCTCAGGACAGGAAGCAAGGAGACTCCTTGAATGTAACTGAAAGTGAAAAGGGAAATTGTTGGGATGCTGAATTCCCAGTGTCTGACTTTGGCCAGAACACGAGGTTAACACAGGCATGTGGTCAGGGCCAGAAAGATGGCAGCCGTCACCCTCTCCCCTGCCCAGTGCACCATCTGCTGGCTCAGAGCTCCCACTGCCTGCAGCACTGAATGCGGCTACAGCTCTCCCAGCCGGAGGGAGGTGGTTCCCACAATAGCACCAACGGAGGGACAGTGACCCCAGAGGAGCTGCTCCTCAGCACACGTCCTCCTTTTCCATTACACAAGAAGCCAAGATAAGACAGAGTAACAATTTAACAATCTCAGACCCCAGTCAAAGGAGCAAATGGAGAATAGATTAAAGTTAAATTAAAATTAAATTGAAATAAATTAAATTAAACTGGTAACTTTCTGCAGCTCATCTCGGACCAAATTATTGTGCCACGCTCAAATTACATGCAGAGGAATTGGTGGCTGGTAATTAACATGTTTCATTAACAGTCTATCACTTAAGCGAGCCTCCTAGCAGAGCTCTCAACATGTGATTTAATGAGTGGGATCCCAAAGCAGCACAAACCTGCAGTCGGGTTCAATTCACAACAGCCACTGGCATCAGTAGAAGCTGTCAGACGGATGCAAATGACGGGCTGAGCAGCTGCATTTACGCTGCGTCCATACCACTGCTCGCACTTCCTCTGCTGTTTCCTGCCGCCGGGCGGCACAGGATGCACAGGACGAGAAGTGATGGGATGGAATCAGAGGGAAGAGGCCCCTGGCTGCAGTGAATCCAGGTGGGCACATTGGCCGGCTGAGCTGCATGCAGTGCAAGGGACAGAACCCAGACCAGAGCTACAAACAGCCCCCAGCTTCTCCTGCTGCGATGAAAGGAGGCCAGGTGCTGGCATGGAGCAGCCCTGGGACTTGAGCCTGTGCTGCTCGCTAGTCACTGAAGGCCAGTGGTCCCCATGCACATTCGTGATCTCTCAAGGTCCCTTCCATTGGGGGACAATCCTGTGTTGGTCCAACTTCTGTTCTCCAGTCCTGCGTCGGGGCCAGTTTTCAATGGGGCTTCTCTCCACTCTCCAGGGGAGGCCTGACAGCACTGACCTAGGGGTGTGGTTGAGGCTTCCTTCCTCGCATGGGGTCTGCACCTCACAACTGAACATTTCGGGCTAACAGCAGTGCCAGGAGGTGTGGGCGGGAGGCAGGACTCCCTGTGGGAGTGCCTCTGGCCGGGGAGAACCAGAAGGTCAGAATGTGGCCAGATGAGCCTGAACTCTCCCTGTGTCTCTGTTAGGAAATGTTCCCTGATCCTTTGGTCTGAACCTTCAGCCAGATGTGTCCCACCACCCAGCAGATTCAGCTCTGGGCAGGGTAAGGGCTGACCCCACCACCCCGCCTTCCCTCCCTACACACCAAAGCTCAGTGTAGGTCCCAGGCTCAGCCAAGCTCTGGCCCAGGCCAGAGAAGCTGGAGGTTCAGGGTCCCAGCAAGGGCGGAGATTTGGCCAGGACGTTGAGAGCAGGTGAACAAGCAATGCCGGATAATGGAGGCAGGACAAGGCATCAGCATGGTGGGAGGTGCTGGGGAATGGTTGGGGGGCTCCTCTCTGAGATGGGTTCACAAGGGGGACCCTGATTTCAGTGGAGGCCTCTCGGTGCTGTCAGAACACAGATAATAATAGTCACGGCCTTCGAACCTGGGGCCTGCACCTCTGGCTCCACAGGGAAGCGGGCAGAGTAGGCAGATGCTGAAAGTCTCTTGAGCTCCAGGATCAGTGCATCAGACCACTCACTGAGGTGCCAAGGACACTGATGTCAGGCACTGGAGAGCACAAACATCTGCTTTAATTACCTGTATTACGGCAGCACCAAGAGACCCCAATAGAGCTCAGGGCCCTAGAGAGCTCCCAAGGTGAATATACCAGCCACTGGACAGAGGGGAAACCTCAGGCACAAAGAGGCTAAGGGACTTGCCCCAGATCCCACAGCAAGTCTGTGATGGAGGCAGGACTTGAACACAGAAGCCTTTCCATGAGACCACCTTCCCTCATTGCCGCTCGGGCGGCACACCTACCAGGAGCATGCTGCACACTCCGCTCAGCTGAGGAGAATACAGCCTGTGGCTCCCTACAGACCGGCAGGGCCTAGCCGGCTCCCGTGCAGGAGGCGTTGGGTGTTCTGACCGGGAAGGCCCGTGTGTTCTGGTGAGCAGCGCGGAGAGTGGAGAGGCCTCGCACACAGGTCTCTGCTTGAGGCTCTGTCTCTCTAGGGTGAGCCCAGTGCAGCAGCCTTTCCTGGCTGGATTCTTTCCTTGCGGTGCACATGTACTGCCCCCTCCCCTCGAGACGGGGCCAATTACTGCTTCGCTGAGCATCCCAACCACCCTCCGCCAACAAGTGGGTGTGAATTTCAGGCTGAGGGAAGGGGCTGCAGGGGATTATTGGGTTTCAGGGCAGGCCCGGTGCAAGCACCAGCAATCGCACAAGCACACATCCCTGCCCCACAGGGACCATCCCCCAGCAGAGGCAAGAGAGGTTGCAGGATGCCAGGCCTTGGAGGCTGGGATTCTGGGGGGAGAGGGTCAGACTGTTTGGGAGTCCCTTTGCTAGGCTGCTCCCCTGACAGCCTGTACAATGTGTCCTACTCAGACTCCCCCTCTCCCAGGCACTGGCAACAAAATGGCAAATGAAATTTAATGTGGATAAATGTAAAGTAATGCACATTGGAAAAAATAACCCCATCTATACATACAATATGACGGGGGCTAATTTATCTACGAGTCAGGAAAAAGATCTTGGTGTCATCGTGGACAGTTCTCTGAAGACTTTCATGCAGTGTGCAGAGATGGTCAAAAAAGCAAACAGGATGTTAGGAATTATTAAAAAGGGGCTAGAGAATAAGACGGAGAATATATTATTGCCCTTATATAAATCCATGGTGCGCCCACGTCTCAAATACTGTGTACAGATGTGGTCTCCTCATCTCAAAAAAGATATACCGTCACAAGAAAAGGTTCAGAAAAGGGCAACTAAAATGATTAGGAGTTTGGAATGGGTCCCATATGAGGAGAGATTAAAGAGGTTAGGACTTTTCAGCTTGGAAAAGAGGAGACTAAGGGGGGATATGATAGAGGTCTATAAAATCATGAGTGATGTGGAGAAAGTGAAACAGGGAAAAGTTATTTACTTGTTCCCATGAATACAAAACTAGGGTCACCACAATGAAAATTAATACGATTCCCAGCCAGGCATACAAAACAATCAAAGGAAGTTTTTTACTTATACACAGTGCACGGCAACCGTCGAACCCTGCCCTGCAGGAGGTTGTCAGGAGTGTGAAGCGTTCAGTACCCCGCTGCACACACCCTCTTTTTCATGCGAACTCGGCCCTCAGCGACCTCCAGCAGCAGATTCCAGGCATAATAGAAGGACTGCCATTGATTGGACAAGTGCTTATGACCTGCCTCAGATTACAGCATGTAGCTTCTGAATACTCCCCACGCCGGAGGCCGCCTCAAACTTCGAGTCACTTCTGGGCGTTCAGGGCTGACTTGGACCCCGAAACCAGCTCGAGGATTCCCTAGAGAATGATCCACCCCACTCGCAGTCCAAAAAACTGAACACATGGAATGGCACTTCCGTGACCAGTATGCCCTTGGGAACAAGCGTAACCTTGTTCCGCCTGATCGCTTCCTTGGGCAAGTTAGAGTAAACGGACGCCGCTCTCTCTGACAACCTATTCCCTAATGGCAATCCAGGTCTACCAGGCTAGGATCCTGTCCTGAGGCATTGGCAATGGCACCTAAAAGACATCCCAGACAGCACCAGCCAATTCCCATCCCCACAAAAGAACCATTGGACCACCCTTACTACCCGATCGACAGCTCCGCCGAACCACTTGGTTGGAACCTGAACTAGTCGGACTTACCAGCTCCACTGCTCAACAGTGAATCGCTGTAGGAAGTTCAGGAGCCCCTCTCGGACAACGCGTCCGCTAATCAGGAATTGGGCACTTATACCAGGTATCAAGATCCCTTCAATGGACCATGTCCATAGTCAAATCGCCGGCAGGAGCAGGGACTCCACCTCATGAGCTTAGCGATTGGCGCTTTGCATCTGGTGCACGCCAGGTCAGGGGAGAGTGGGCAGTGTATACACCGGTTGAGTGTCGCCCCAAAACAGAGCGGAAGCGATGCAGCCATAAAGCTTCTTAAGGGCCCCACCCATGGCCAGCAACGCCATACATCATGGTCTACGCTCCGATTGCTCAGAAAGAAGAACAATTCTCGCTCCTCAACAATGTGGGAGACAAAGACTTCTTACTCAGAGCAATTTAAAGCACTAAACCATAATTAAACGATGGCTAGCATTTCGCACTATCGCCGCCTCTTTCAACCCTCTGCAAAGTGAACCACCCTCTTGGCAGTAGTAACTGATGGACATGCCCCCAGTGCTCCGTGTGGCGAGAGCGCGGATGAAACAGCACCAATTTAAGGTTTTTCAAAATATATCGTGGAGAGTTCCGCTACGAGAACTGGGCCACTACAGAAGTTCCTCTAGCGCCGGTGGGACGTAGGCTCTGCAGGAATCACCTGAGAGAGTCTGGTGAAATGGTGCAGCTTCCCAGATCAACAATTGCTTATGCTCATTTAGCAACACCAGTGATGGAGAGCCGCTATGGGTGCAAACACCAGAGTGGGGCACGAAACCTTCGGACTAAAACCACTGAGCAGCTCTGTGTGATCTCAATGGTCCACTTACCACTGAAGAACGGGCTCTACAGGACCCTTTTTGGTTTGGGAGCGTGCCAGTCCTCTTGATCCCTGCTCTTTTCCACTCTTGGCTGTTCCTGGCGCTATGCGAACACGACCGCTTTACGCCTATCAGTATGGCAATTTCACAAAGTAGAAGGACAAAGGGGAACTGTGCTGATACTCTACGTACTCCGCCTACACCCAACACTCCGCATTGTAAGTGAATAAAAATCTAAGCAGACGATTGATAGGTTTCTCAGCTATTACGGTTAAATTCCAGCCAGCAAACACTCTCCGGAGTCAGTCCCAGGACATGTGTTAACCGTAGGAGCACCCACGTGGACTCCTCCAGGAATCTGGCCTGACACATCGACACGGCATGATGCGTCCAATATATTTCGGCCATACAGACAAAATTTTCCACCCCTCAGTAGCTGACACAACAGGCGCGAAAGAGTGGCCCGGGCGCCCCTGAGCCAAGGGCCAGGGTCAGAAACTCGTAGAGCCCCAAGGGGTGATAAAGGCGATTCAGCCTGCATCTGCACCAGCGCACTTGCCAAGACCCTGTAAGAGATCCATGGTGGTGGAGGTATGAGCACCTCCCCAGTGAAAAACCTGGACATTGTCTAGGAGCTGTCGTCAGGTCGTACAGCTGGGGCCTGGAGTAGCGGCCGTCCTAGTAACGGAGAGGATCGTATGATGGCATAATTGATCTCTTTGCGAGTACGCTTTGCAGCACCAGAACCGGATCGACCACATCCCATTGGGATCCAGCATGGAGACGCCACAACAAAGACTGGAAATCGGCTGGACACCCAGCATAAAAGGCATAATGTACGATTGATCCATCTCTTCTAGTCCTGTGTGTGCTAAAGATATTTACATCCCAAGTCGCACTCCTGAAAAGGGAGGCATCTTATAGCGGGGATTGACCCTCTCCTCCACCCTGTGACAGCAAATTAGGTGTCCCATGGCTGGCTGAAAACAGCTGTCGGTAAGATTCGCCCACCCTCTGATCTCGCTGCTGGCCAGGTCGCTGATCAGAGAGGGGAATCGCCTCCAGGGGGAACAGCTTTTGTCCAGGGAATAGATCCACAAAGGGTCTTCCCCTGCTCCTTCCAGTGTCCACACACGGCCAACACCATTCTACACCCGACGTCATAGTAGGCTTCATCATATTCAAATGTAATAGCATTAGGTCCCGGCGGTGATGAGCCCAGTTAGACCAGCCTCACTCACCATAAGTTTTAAACTCACTTAGTTGCTTTAGATACAACTGTGGAAGAACACCTTCCAGGGTACCTGGAGCTTTTGTTTTCTTTCTCAGGGGATGAGAATAACCCAACACCCTGATCCTCGGTGGCGAAGGCCGGGCCGGGCCGGGCTCATACCAGACGCCTTCTGCTAGTATTCTCTACTGGGACATTGGGCCAGATTACTCCTGGCCAGAGCCATGAGCTCGCCAGTCTTCTGTCGAACGGTCAGCGGAACATACTCCATCTACGGGCATCTCTCCACTCGGGAGTGGCCTCCCCTCCCATTCGTTCTCATCACATCAGGTCCAGGGCGCCCTACACGCCTTCAAATAATAGGACGCAGAGCGACAAGACCCGAGTAATATTCCAGCCGTAACACTCCTCGACCCGATCCAGCAGGTGCACGCTGTAATCCTGTCCAGCTCGTCGGTCGCAATGGTTCGTACAACCTGTTTGTAGATCAAGCTTCAGCGTTCCTCGCGACACCACTTTCACCAGCCCTGTGACTCGGGGTGAATAAAAGGAAAGCTCGAGGCCATCTCAGCCGGACCTCGGCGAGCATATACCATCACCACAAGCACACCCAGCTGACGCACGGGGCACAATGTCAGATAGTAGATCCCGCGTGGGTCGCATTAACGAGACTGCATTCTCCTTGCGTGAAGACCCTCACGTGCGCTTGCCTCGATAATGTCAGAATAGAGCAAGCGACAAGAGCACCGCTCTCTGCCCAGCGGTGTCTCTGGACTTGGCGACATAAGAAAGGACAATCGCCCACCCCGCACCACCAAAAAGGTCAGGGTTAGCAGAGTTGGCCAATATTATCCCCAAGGCCGGCAGACATCCCGGACTAGCCATGAGACGATTATGTTCTTCCCCACCGTAAAGTCCCCCGAGGTCGTTGCTGGCTCACAGGTCCACACCTTACTGTGTACAAGTGTTCCGGGCCATTACTCTATGTTCTGTGAAGGGTGCGTTGCATGATAGCAAAGGCCTCAAAAGTCTTCCCCCTTGTCCGGACCGCCCACCCTCGGCAGGGGCGAGAGATTGTCGTAGTACGTCGGTGCATGGTAAAGAACCCAGATCTAGGTAAAAGGTTCTGTAGCAAGCCTCTGCCTGGGTCACCGATAGCCTGGTCCGCGAAGGGATGTCAATGGGCCAAGGTACAGTAGCTTGTGGCGAAACTTCTGAGGAACCACCAGCTGCCTCCTGATCCCCCATGACTCTACCTCCCCTGGGGGACCCATTCTTCGGTACGTGGTACCCTTCCCACAAGGAACCTTCCTGCCAACCTCTCCTCAGGGTCTGTTCGCGCACTAAGGTCAAGCACCTGTCCCCTGGGCTCGCAAGGAGGGATCTTTCGCACACCTCGGCCTGGAACTCAGCGCTGGGACAGGATGCGGGCGCTCTCGTCTCGTTGCATGGGTCTGAGGCCGCAGCCTCTCTGAACCGGTGCCCCTGGCGTCCTCCCACACGTTAGAGCCGTGCGCCTCAGGAAGTACCTCCGCCTGTCAGGGTGCAGTGCCTGCGCCGACCTCTGAATATGGTCACAAACCAGAGCACTCTGGGCGTCGCTGTCGGCCAGACTCCAGGCTCCGCCCAGTTCAATACCTCTGTGGGCAAATGTGGGGTACCACACCCGTCCTATGGGCCATCTCCTTGGCCCCTTCAGGTTTACCTCGCACGTGCACTCTTGATAGGGCCGCAACACCCCATCAGGGTCGGTGGTTCGGGCACCATCCCTGATCTGGGGCCACCACTCAAGGCCAGGGCGGCGTCAGCCTCTGGCCCCGGTCCAGTACCGACATGACCTACCCTCATCTACTCCAGGGAACAAGGCGAATCCTCCGTAGGCATAGTGACGTTTAACATAATTAAAAATCTAATTGAAAAGATTAACAGGCCAGAAGATTAGTAATAACTGACCTGACCAGGGTGAACCAAAAACTGGTTGCAATAAGATTTAAATGAACTAGAGACTTGAGAATGCAAGTCTGATTGTCAGAGTAGAGGGGAGATGTTTTCGCTCAGGCTTGGGCCAGAATACCACCCCACCACCCGCAAAAACAATTGTTATTGATATAGTTCTATTCAAAGATCAAAAAGGAAATTAGCACTTTAAATCAACTTGATGGAAATTAGGTGTTATTGTCTATGTGTCTTTGAAGGTGGGTAACCTGTATCTGAATGTTCATGATAAATTACCCTGTGCTAATTGCAGGAGTCTGGGAGAAGGAGTTTAAGCCATTGATTTCTACAGCCGGAAAAGCGCAACTGGAAATGTATAAGAACCTGGAGCATATTCTTATCCTCCATATCTTTGGGGGTTTCAAGAGGGGAACTAACCACAAGATTGAATCCCATCATTGCTGGGAAGCCACTTGGAGTATGACATTGAACAATAACTAGACCTATTCTAAAAGAGACTTTGCTACTAACAGCTACCTCTACTATGTATTAACCTAGAATTAAACTCAAGTCTGTAGTGTTTATCTTTAACCAACATCTCTCTCTTGCTTTTCTAATCAATTTTAGCTTAGTTTAATAAAGGATTGGTGTAGTGTCGTTATTGGTAGATCTAAGTTAGTATGGACTGGGTATGTGGCTGGCTATTGGAATTGGAAGACGTTTCTTCATATGATGAATTAAGATTTTCAGACAATCCATCCATCAATATGTTTGACAGGCGTGCTGGATGGAGGCTGGCTGGCACTTTAAGGAGAACTCATCGTTAAACTTCTAAGTGACCAAGTGAGGTACTATAGAAGCTGTTTTGTGGCTGGCTTGGTAAATCTAAGTAGTGGAATAACCACCAGCGTTTGGGATTTGTCTGCCCTGTTTTGTTTGCAGTTCACCCTGATTGAGTAACCTCAGCTGGCTCCCACGGCCAGCACCGTCACAGGGCAGCCCCACGCCCACCCTGAAAACCAAAAACCCGGAGCCTGGAGCATCCAGCCCCCTAGAGGAGCTGACCTAGGGCCCTCCTCCCTCCTTTGCAGGTGGTACGTGGCCAGTCCCCCTTTCCTGCGAACGCTGCCCCTCATCTAGCTGGGTCTCTAGCAAGTTAACCCGGTGTGGGGTGGGTCTGCTCAGTTGGCCTTGAGCCTGGGGCACTGGGACCTTATGTGGCCCCTCTGGCCACATTGATAGCAGCTCATGTCCCGTTGGTCCCCTCGAACCAGTTGGTTGTCCCTGATGCTGGGCGTTCCCCTTGGGAGGGGGTTCTCCCTATTCCCCCTTTGAGAGGTCGCAGGATGACTCTCTCTCTGCATCGCAGCGGGCCTGTTCCTTTGGGACTCCTCCCTGCCACCCCCCGACCGGCTCTTCACAAACTTATCAGCCAGCCGCCCTGCATATCGCGGGTTCTCTGGTTTTTGGTCCCTCAACCACAGCCTCAGGTCAGATGGGCACTGCTCATACAGTTGCTCCAGTACCAGCAGCTTAACCGCGTCCCCCCAAGTGGGGGGCCAAGGAGGGCCCCAAGGACGTGGGAGTACACCCACATTTGCCCACAGAGGTGTTAATGGGGGGAGACCTGGAGGTCTGGCCAAGCAACGCCTGAGGTGCGCTGATTGTGACCCATCGTCTGGGCCCCATCTGCCCACTTGCTGGCATATCCCTCCATGTGGACGGCTAGTTGCAGATATGAGACCTCAGGGGTTTTATACTGACTCCGGAACCTCTCCCGGTACATCTCAGGAGTCAGCCCAAATTCGCGCAGCAGGGCCTGCTTGAATAGTTCCTAGTTCCCTTTCTCCTCCTCTCCCAGCTGGTGGTACAATGCCACGGCCTTGGGGTCCAGTAAGGGGGTGAGAACCCGGAGCCTGTCCGCAGGATCTACCTGGTGCAGCTCGCAGGCCGTCTCAAAGGCATCCAGGAAATCATCCATGTCCTCCCTCCTTACGCTGGGCCAGGATGCACTTATCAAAGCTCCGCAGAGTCCTGGGCCCCCCCTCACTCACCACAGCCGGGGGCCCGCTGCCCCTCAGCCTCGCCAGTTCCAGCTCATGCTGATGCAGTCTCTCTTTCTCCTCCCAGTCATGTTCTCTCTGTCTCTCACGATCCTCCAGCTCTCTCAGTTTTAGCTCTCTCTCCCATTCCAGCCGCTTCCACTCCACGGATGCCGAGCGTCGCTGGGACGATCCCCTGCTGGCGGGTGAGCTTCACCGGGAGCATCCCGTGCTGGCCGGGGGGGGTCACGGTGCCCTCAGTATTCGCTGGGCTCCTCCCCGCCCTTCCCCTAGGCATAGGAATGGGGGGTCTCGAGAAGCCCTCAGCCACTGGCTGACCACTCCCGGCAGGGACAGACACTGGTGCCTGCCCTGCATCTGCCAGGCTGCTTCCCTCAGAGACAGGACTCCGTTCATTCAAGCGATCTCCCTCCTCCAGCCGGGCAATCAGCTGGTCTTTGGTGAGCCTCCCCCTGCGCAGCCCCCTCTGCTTGCACAGCTCCAGCAGGTCACACTTGCGGCTTGCGATGCTTGGCATACATCTTCCTGCTGCCACTCACAGACCGGGGTGCTGCACCGCTCCCCACGGTTTCCAGGGGACCCTAGTGCACCAGCCTTCTTGAGGTCACCACCTCTCTGCCAGGGTCGAGCTGCAGACCTCTCGCGCCCTGGACCGCTCGCTGCAATCTCCTGGGGGACCCTGTTACTGCAAAGTCCTTCTCACTGGCACACACTCCCAGGGGTTAATCATCCCTTCGTTTACAGCTCCCCGTCACTTACTGCAGGAAGCGCCGTCCATGGGGTGCAGTATCTCCCACCGCGCCACCAGTTGTCACAGAGACTGGGGAGTCCGGCCCAGCACCCTCTTCCTGGACGCCAGTGACTCTCCTCCAGCCAGCAAAACAGAAGGTTATTGGACAACAGGAATGCAGGTTACAGCAGAGCTTGGAGGCACAACCAGGACCCCTCAATCGATCCTTCTGGGGGTTCAGGGTGCTTGGATCCCAGCTTAGGATTCCCTGAATTCCAACCACCAGCCCAAAACCGAACTGAACTGTCCTCCCAGCCGGCCCCTTCCTTTGTCCAGCTTCCCCCGGGCAAAGGTGCTGACCCCCTCACCCATTACCTGCTAGGTTATACAGGCTTAGATCCTGTCCCCCACCTAAAGACATCCCCTGCTCTCCCATACAGTCAACTTGTGGAACTCCTTGCCTGAGGAGGTTGTGAAGGCTGGACTATAACAGGGTTTAAAAGAGAACTGGATAAATTCATGGAGGTTAACTCCATTAATGGCTACTAGCCAGGATGGGTAAGGAATGGTGTCCCTAGCCTCTGTCAGAGGGTGGTGATGGATGGCAGGAGAGAGATCACTTGATCATTGCTGTTAGGTTCACTCCCTCTGGGGAACCTGGCATTGGTCGCTGTCGGCAGACAGGATACTGGGCTGGATGGACCTTTGGTTTGACCAGTGCGGCCATTCTTATGTTCTTTAGTAACAAGGAAAAGAATGAGAGATCAGTTCACCTTGAACCTAGTTCTCATGCTGGGCCATTCCCAGAACTCCTCTTTTGGCCCTGCTCAGCCCATCCCCTGGGTCCTCATTGGCCCAGAAAGCCACTCCCATCCTTAGTGAGGGAGAGCACCCACTGTCCCAGGGAGTCAGCACAGTCTGACACCCCCAGCTTGATGAGGAGAATAGAGTGTTTCAAGCAAACCTTGCCGGAGAGACACTGCCACCCAGCGTTCGGTGGGCGCCACATCCCCCCCCCAGATGCTGAGTCACAGAAGTTCATGCGTCTGCTCTGGCTGACAGCCGGTGGGTGGTAGGGCTTTAGCTCACGTGGCAGAGGTGGGGCTGAAGGCCCCTGGGCAGGGTCAGCAGGGCTCAGAGGAGCCGGCCCCAGGGAGCGACTGGTCCTGGCAGAGGATGAAACCCTGTGCTCTGCGAGAAGCAGGAGGGCCATGCAGGTGTCTTGCAGATGAAGCAATTAATTGACTGAACAATTAAGCTAAATTTAGCCAGTTTATACACAACAAAAACCCCAGGATGAAAGGCGAACAATGAACAATGGCTGTAATGAAGGTTTACCTGACTACCAGCTGTACAATTAGACCCGTGCAGAGGAGGAAAAAAGGAGCCTAAATATTTCCCAGCAGCAACAGCAGGCTGTCACGGAGTCCCCGGGCGATGCTCTGGAACTGCTCCCCACTCTCCCTTGGAGCAGACTGTCTCCAGGGCAAGAAGCTCACACGGCTTCACCTTCCTGGGTCTGTCCTTGGAGCATTCAGCATCCTCTGCCCCTCCGTGCACTTCCCACAGTGAGTCCCCCCAGGCGGGGTCCTGGGGAAGCCACAGGGTCCTGCACCCCCACTTCGCAGTCAGATGTGACTCTCAGCCAGCCAGTAAAACAGAGGTTTATTCGATGACAGGAACAGGGTCTAAAACAGAGCTTGTAGGTACAGTGAACGGGACCCCTCGGCCAGGTCCATTCTGGGGGACAGTGAGCCAGACCCCCCACATCTGCACTTCACTCCTCGTCCCCAGCCAGCTCCAGACTCCCAAAACCCCTCCAGCCCCACCTCCTTTCCCGGGCCAGGAGGTCATCTGACCTCTTTGTTCTCCCACACCTTTAGCATCTGCTGCAGGGGGTAGGGCCTGGCCATTAGTTGCCAGGTGACAGAGGGTCAGCCAGGAACTGAGGCCCCCCCCACAGTATTCTCAGGGAACATTAAGAACATTCCTAGTTCATCAGACAGGCAACTTCCGATTTTTAATCTGCTTCAGCAACTGAGCAGCCAGGGGGCCCAGGCCAAAACCAGGACCTGTCAGTGCCAAAGCCTCCTCTGCCAGTGCCTTGCTGGGGGTAGCCCTACAGCTGTTTGTGGCCATGCCTGTGGCTGCTGGGTTCACCTTCGACTGTCTGGAACATGCTCTTCGGTCCTGGCCGGGTTTTCCTCTCCCTGGTACCGGGGGAGCAGCCTGGGCTGGACATGGGGGAGAGGGGAGGGGTCAGGCCCAGGAGTGCACATAGTCCAGGCAGCACGGGAAATGCCAGCCTAGCTCTTCTCTCCATACAGCCTGTTTGCAGGCACGGGGGCAGCCGTGCAGGACGAGGGGCCACGGCCAGGCAGCTGAGTTGCCTGGAGTGAGAAGTTCAGACTCCAAGATGACATGTAGCCCATGCTAGCGTGCTATGCATCTCCATCGCCCTCTAGTGGCTGCTCCAAGAAAACAGCTACCAGTCTACTAGCGCCAGCGGAGGGAGCTCTCCGTTAGCTCCGGCAGGAGAGGGTCAAGTCTGGAGTTCATGGGTTCAGTGATACAACCACCCCCAAACCTGGGGGAACTTGAGAATCAAGGCAAAGTTTCTGGGGACATCCTGACCAGATACCTGTCTCCCTGCTCCCAGCCCAGCCCCCTGGGCTCCCACAGAGCTAGATGCCCCACAGACAGTCCCAGCGATTAGCCAGAGGGAGAATTCAATTCACCCTGCCCAGGAGCTGTGATGAAGTGGGGCTGTTCTTAATGTTTCCTCTGAATACTGTGTGGGTGCCTCAGTTTCCCTTATGCATTTCTTAAGTATCCAGTGTGCATAAATGGCCGACACTCTGTATCCTGGCAACAAATGGCCGGGGCCCTTCCCCCCTGCAAGGGAATGGCTAAAGGTGAACAAAGAGATCAAGTGACTTCCTGGCCCGGGAAAGAGACAAAGGCCGGAGAGGAGGGGCTGGAGGGGGTTTCAGTTTGGGGCTGACTGGGAATGAGGAGTGAAGTGCAGACGTGGGGGTCTGGCTCACTGGGCCCCAGAATGGACCTGGCCAAGGGGTCTTGTTCTCTGTACCTACAAGCTCTGTTTTAGACCCTGTTCCTGTCATCGAATAAACCTCTGTTTTACTGGCTGGCTGAGAGTCACGTCTGACTGCAAAGTGGGGGTGCAGGACCCTGTGGCTTCCCCAGGACCCCATCTGGGTGGGCTCGCTGTGGGAAGCGCACGGAGGGGCAGAGGATGCTGAATGCACTAAGGACAGACCCAGGAGGTGAAGCCGTGTGAGCTTCTTGCCCTGGAGACAGTCTGCTCCAAGGGAGAGGAGGCTCCCCAAAGTCCTGATTGGCTTTGTGGGGAGCAGTTCCAGAGGATTGCCTGGGGACTCCATGCCAGGAGCTTCTGCATGTGCTGTGTCCATCCCCTGCGCTAGCCCCAGCCAGTGCCTGTGGCAATCGGGAAGTAGCCGTCCTGGGCAGAGACTTGCTGATGGCTGGATAAAATCTGCCTTTGCACGGGCAGTGTGCACGCAGTTTTAGAGGATGGGACCAAAGCCTTGTCCACATTACCAGGGCCCGGAACAAGCCCCAGTCAAAAGGCTCCCTGCTGGTCTGTGAGGTGTATCGGGCAGGGCTGGAGAGACATATGTGGGATAGCTCAGCGGTTTGAGTATTGGCCTGCTAAACCCAGGGTTGTGAGTTTAACCCTTGAGGGGGCCGTTTAGGGATCTAGGGCAAAATCAGTACTTGGTCCTGCTCGCGAAGGCAGGGGACTGGACTCGATGACCCTTCAGGGTCCCTTCCAGCTCTGAGATAGGTGTATCTCCATGTATGATATTCCCCCTCTGGCACCATCAATACCCCAGGCTGCACATTGGCACTGGCCTGGTTGAGAGGTGCTAGGTGGATCTAGAGCTTGGTCACAGGCTTTCAAAGGCCAGTTTTTTCAGATGGGAAGCCAGCCAGCCAGCCCTGCAGCAGTTTGGCCTTCTGCCCTGTGTCTGTAGACCCTGCGATGGGGCCCACCTCTTCTCAGCCCAGTTCAAAGCTCAAGCATTAGCCAGTTATCTGGGGACCTGCAGCAAAAGCACAAGATGGGATGGGAATGCAGGAAATGCCCCAGCGGATCCAAAAGCCGGGGCTTGGTGTAGGCTGGGCTTGAGGACTGGATGGCATCCAGCTGTCCCCATTGCGTCTTGCACACTGATTACAGGTGCAGCAGGGTTTGCTTTAATAAGAGGCTATGCCAGTGCTGGAGTCTGACCGGCCTGGGCTCCCACACACTCCCTTTGTGGGTAAATTCCTGAGCCTCCCTGCCTCAGTTTCCCCACCTGCACAGCAGATAGAGAGATGCCCCTGCCCACAGGGTGGATTGCTTAGCGCATGCTGGGCACAAGGGAGCAGCATATGCTATGAAGTGAAATCCAGAGGCAGCCTCAGCCTCCTGAGCACCCCGTTCCCTGGGGATTAGCCCAGGCAGGAACCAGGCCTTGGTAACTCCCCTGACCCCAGTGTAAGTGAGCCACTGGAGGGAGGGGCGTCCCACAGGTTAATACCGCTTTGTATGGCTATAGAAACTTCGCGTCCCCAGCCCTTAGCGTACGGTGCTGCTGGCCATCGTACAGAGGGGAAACTGAGGCACCAGGTGGGGAAGGGGCTCTCCTAAGGTAACACAGCAGATCAGTTCCTGGCTCTGCTGCAGGGACTGTGGCAGGTTCTGTCAGCAGCAGTCCTGCGGAGTAGGGAGCGGAGACCGGGCGCCCGGCTCTGTGCATGAAAAGAGCCGTCTCTCTGGAGACCCCAGCTTCAGCCTGGCTGGGCAGAAGCAGCAGCTGTGGTAACGTCTCCTCAGGCTGCCTGGCAGTGGAGGCAGCACTGCGGCCGTAGGGAGACAAGGCACCAACATGGCACAGCCGGAGCCCACCCCAGCCGGCTCCTATGAAATGTTTCTGTCAGGGCTCCGGCCGCGCCCGGGCTCTCGCTGCTCCACGTTTGTTGTGGCCTCCACAGGCTTTGAAAGGGGAACTGCCAGTGCCTAGAAAGAGTCGTCTGCACTGCAGCCTCCAGATCTGCCAGCAAGCAGCTGGTGACTGTGTCTATCCCAGGCCCACGCAGCGCCCAGCCTGCAGCCCTGTTCCTCATCAAAGAGTCCTGCTTCCTCATAGGGACTGGTCTGAGTCCCGCTACCCCCCCCCGAACCCTCCCCACCTCACCTCCTGGGCTTTCCTGGGAATTCAGTCACCTGCCCCGTGTCTTCTCCAGGAGCCAGGCAGAGGCTTCCCTCCCCCCTCTGGCCTCCCTCGGGACCAGGACAGATTTAACAGGCTGCACCTGTCCCAGCGCCTCAGCAGGATGTGGGCAGGGGAGTTCACTCTCTGGTGCTATGGCCCTGGTGCCCCCTCGGGACTCGGGAGCCAGCCTCAGGGGTGGGGGCATAGCCCAGGGGGGCTCTGTCCCTTCCAGCTGTTCCTGAGCCTGGGCTCCTCTCACCCTTGAGTGTGACCCTGAGCAGACTCCCTGCACCCCCAGCCTCCGTATGGGAATGTCCCATCTGCCCTGCGTTGCCCCAGGCTGGTGCGTGGGCCTGGAGCACTGGCTGCAGAGTGTGGGACCCTGTCTCCCTCTAGTGTCCAGAACCCACAGCGCACCTGCTCTTCTGTGCCCAAAGTGGCGTCTTTGAGCTTTGGATGCGCGCGGCCCTGAGTGTGAATCCTGTGGGCGGCTGTAAGGAGTTTGTGGGGCGCACGCTCCTACAGCCCAGGGCTGGGGATCAGGCTTGGTCTCCTGTTGTCTGGAGCCAGCTGAGGCCAACAGGCTGCATCTGTTTTCAACGTGCTAAGCTGTTAATATCCAGGGAGCAGTTCACGGGGTGACACAGTGATGGAGCACAGTACTCAGCCACTGCTGTCTCCCCACTGTGCTGAAGGGAAACTGAGGCTGAGGAGAATTGAAAGTCAACTGAGGGGCACCAGCAGAACTTTGTGTAGAGAGCCCAGGGCTGGGCTAGCAGGGTAGGGGTTGAGGGGCACCGGCAGATCTGGGGGATGAGTCCCTGAGACCCAACCAGGCTCTTGGCCCCTCACAAGCCCCATCTCCCGAGCATCCTTCCCCATGAGGCCACCAGATGGTGGAGCAGCTTAGTATGCAGAGGGGCTGGGAGGGTGGTGGTGAAACCCTGCTTCTGGTGTTTCCGCAGGGACCCAGACCCGGGGGGGCAGTGATCCCTCTGTCCCTGCCCCACTCTGCCTGCTGGAAAGGGGTGCTGGGGCTGCCTGGGGACCCCAGACAGACCTGGGACTCCTGGCCAGGGGCAGCACGGGGGGCAGGGGAAATGCTACCGCAGCATCAGTCCCAGCCCCTGGGTCATGCACCCACGCGCTTTAGGGGGTGGGCAGGTTGGCCCCTGGTGGCCTGGGCATGCTGGGATCCTGCCTTGTGCCACCTCCCCAGGGACAGGGGTGAATTGAGGCAGCTTCCCATGGTCAGGAAAAGGGGTTCTCTGAACCCCATCTCCATGGGCAGGTAAAGGGCTGGGGAGTGGGCAGAGGATCCACGAGCCCTTGTCAGCATTGATTTATAACTCTGCACTGCTGGGTGCAGTCAGAATTGTAGGTCATAGGCCCCATACTGCTAACAGCTAGTGGAGATTCCCAGGCGGCAGAGACCAAGTCCAGTGCAGGAAGAGAGTCTGATTCCACCACGAGCTGATCTTTCTGAGCTGTTTCTGTGGTGCTCATCCCTGGAGCGTCTAGGTAACAGAAATGTGCACGGTGCTGTATGTGCCAAATCCCGCTCCTGGCTCCCTGGCTGGGTGAATTTGTGTGTGTGGGGGGGAGGGGAAAGCTTCTTGTCATTACCTGGTGGTCCCCAGGTGCAGTGATGCTCCAGGGGCCCAGATGTCACGTTGCTCAGTTGGCCGGAACAGAGACTGCATCTACAACCCCTCCACCAAGCAGAACTCCGCCCCCCCCAAACCCTCCAGAGGTATGATTTTTAGCATCTATCTCTAATGTAAGTCTCCCATCCCTGGCTAGTTTGCATGGAGGATAACAGCCTTCCATTGCTGCCAACTGATGGAGTCACTCCCTTACCTGAAGTGACAGAGGTCTGTGCTGCTAGTGCCGGGTTCCGATCCTCCTGCTGACCCCTTGGGGGAGCTACCCTAGCACCTCGACTTCTCCCTGCCCGTTCCTGGCATCGGGGCTGAGAGTCAGGGCCCACCCCAGGCTACTGCTCACTGTGCTTCTGCTCACTGCGCCAGCCTGGACTTTCCAGTGCTCCTGGGGGACTTGCCTCAGTATTCGAGACACCGGAGCGAGCCAGGCTCTGTCCTGTCTACCTCAGGAACTCCTCTCCCAGCAGGCACAGATAGCTCCGGTGCCGGGTCCTGGGAATGGGGCAAAGTGCTAACCAGGGGCCTCCAGCTGCCCAGCCAGGAGCGGTTCAGTGTTCAATCCATCCCCCTGGATATTCCCCCCCTGAACCACAGCTCGGGGGGGCCACCCGCTGGCCAGATGGAGACTGAAGAGCCCTGAGTGGCCAGCTCCAGCCCGAAGTGGTTCAGATCAGCCAGGGGAAGAGTGGGGCTCTGGCCAGCAGGAACTCTCAGCCTCTGGGCCCAGTGCCCTGCATGACCAGAGTCCTGCTGTGTGCCAAGGCCCCTGACCACCCTGTCCCCCTGCTTCTCCCTGGCACTCATCTCTGAGCCAGCCGAGCACTGAGTGCCCATTCCTAGCGGCCACCCAGTCCCAGCTGATCTCTGGCCCCAGCCTGTCACGTGTCTCCCTTCCCCTCCCCGGCTGGGCCAGGTTGTCCCTCGGGCCCTGTGCCCATCATGGGCGGTGCCATGGTGCCCTGCAGGGGGTCGATCTCTCCGGAGGAGAGCCTTGCTGGGACTCCCCCTGCTCCAAGCCTCCCCCTGGTTGTGTTCCTAGATTCCCAGGCCATGCAGAATCATTCGGATCATCTTTTCTGAGCCTGTGTAACGCAGGCCAGAGACCTGCCCCACAGTAACGCCTCAGACAGAGCCGTGAATACCAGCCAGGCTTCATTTAACAATGGCCAGTGCTGGAGACTCCACCATGCCCCTTGGTACCTTGTTCCAATGGATAATGACTCACTGTGAAAACGTTACACTTCATTGACAGCCTGAATTGGTCTCGCTTCAACTCCCAGCCCCTGGCTGGGTTAGAGCTTCCTCTGCTAGGCTGAAGAGCCCGTGAACAAATACTTGTCCCCACGTAGGTACTTACAGGCTGTGCTCAATTCACCCCTGAGCCTCCTCTGTGTTATACGAACAGATTGAGCTCCCTGAGTCTAGCACTATAAGGCAGGTTTTCTAATCCTTTAATCTTTCTTGTGGCTCTTCTCTGACCCCTCTCCAATTCAGCAGCCTCCTTCTTGGATTATGACACCAGAACTGGGCACAGGATCCCAGCAGCAGTCGCGCCAGTGCCGAGTATAGGGTAAAATAACCTCTCTGCTCCTCCTTGAGCTTCCCCTGTTCACGCACCCCCGGATGGCACTAGCTCCTTTGGGCACAGTGTCGCCCTGGGAGCTTCTGTTCAGTTGATTGTCCATCACGGCCCCCAGACCTTTCTCAGAGTCGCTGCTGTGCAGGCTAGAGTCCCCCCTGCTGTATGTGTGGCCTGTACGCACTCTCCATCGGTGACCTGACCTCTTGATTCTCTACCATCCCCCAAAATGTTTGTCAGCCGCAAACTTGATCAGGGCTGAGTTGATGTTTTCTTCCCGGTCAGCAATACAATGGTAAGTAGCAGAGGGCCAGGCCCTGCTTCCTGGAGACCCCCTTGGGAACATACCTGCTCAGTGATGACTCCCCGTTTTCAGTTTCATTTGGAGACCTAGCAGTTAGCTCATCAGTTCAGACGCCTGCAGCCATCACAGCACGTCCTGGCTGAAAGGGAGCCTCTGAGGCCTTTTCACGGGGGCTCACGTGGGGAGGAGTTGGCACTGGCGCTTCGCCAAAGCCCCCAGTCCCGTGTATTGGGCTGGCCAAGGCTGAATGCCAGGCACGCAGGATCGCTGCGGCTGGGGCCACCTCCCTTGGGCAGGGCCCAGCCTCCTGGGCAGCCTAGGAGCTCACCCTTCTACTGCACCATACTCAGCCGCCCACTCTCCCTGGCCCAGCATGTGCGAGACATGTGTATGTACATGCCTGGGGTGCATATGTGAGTCTGCATGCATGCACCTGCATGGGGTGCATGTAGGTGCGCCATTGTGGTGCGTGTGCCTTTGTATGAAAACACATCTGCTGCTTGCACACCTGTGTGAAGTGTGTGCATGCACGATGTGTGCGTCTGTGGTGTGTGTGCAAGTGTGTGCACGTCACTGTCCTGTCCTGGTGAAATGCCAGACCCACTCAGGCCGATGGGCCTGTCCCCTGTAGCGGCAGCCCTCGCAGAAGATAAAAGCCCTACTACAACTACTGCCATGGTAACAACGTGCCTTGAGCTGGAGGGGCTGAAGTTTGATGTGGAAGGGCCTGCGTTCTGCCCATGCTGTCTGAGGAGCTCTGGTGAGGGCTCTGGTGGGCAGCGGGAGCCGCGGTGTCCCAGTGCTAGAGCGAGTCTGGGAAGGGAGCGCTTATCTGCAGTTGGGGTAGTGGCTGAGTGAGCCTGTATCATTATCGGATGAAGCGCGGGATTAGATCTGTCTTCTAAGCCAAAGCACAGGTCACACAGTAATTACTCTGAGGTCCATTATGTGTAATTTAGTAAGTGGTAAGAACAGGATCTTCTCCATGAAATGCAAGACAGCTTTGTCCTGTGTATCACCCTTCACACATGCTGTCCCCAAACACAGGGCGGCATTAAACCACAGAGCTGGATGAGAGAGAAATTAGCATAATGAACCTCTGAGGGGTCACCAGCAGGGTTCAAACTCAGAACCTTCACCATCATAACACACACCTCTACCACCCCCATTAGCCAGCAGCAGGCTCTTATCTCCTGGGGCTCTTGAGCAAGGGATACAACACATGCTTTGCCTGTGAGTTCTAGTTGCCACTGAGGTCTGAGAGGAGATCTCAGGGAGGAGACAACCAAGGGGCTGGGGGTGCTTGGACTCTTCCCGGGGGTATCTAGGGTTGGGAGAAACCTCACCCCCACCTGCCCTTTGCATGAATCAGCCTCATCTGGACCTGCTATGGACCAGCTCCCTGAAACCACCAGCCTCTGGCAGCACAAGCCCTGCCTTCCATTGAATCACAGAATATCAGGGCTGGAAGGGTGCTCAGGAGCTAACTAGTCTAAGCCTCTGCTCAAAGCAGGATCAATCCCCAACTAAATCATCCCAGCCAGGGCTTTGTCAAGCTGGGCCTTAAAAACCTCTAAGGATGGAGATTCTACCCCCCAGGTAACCCATTCCAGTGCTTCACCTCCCTCTTAGTGAAATAGTGTTTTCTCATATCCAATCTAAACCTCCCCGATGGCAACTTGAGACCATTACTCCTTGTTCTGTCATCTGCCACCACTGAGAACAGCTGACTAACCCCCTCAAGGATTGAGCTCACAACCCTGGGTTTAGTAGGGCAATGGTCAAACCACGGAGCTATCCCGCCCACCACTCACTATCCCAGGCAGGACTGAATCTCCATTAAACTTTTTAGGGTGCATCACTGAAACGATTGTAGGCTATTGATTTCATGGAGGGACAGGGGAGGAAATGAATACAAAACAAATCTGGTCACTTTCTTGTTTTGATCCACTCACTCCGTCTCTCATACATCTTAAGCTGGCAGCAGACAGGGCAGTATGACTGCTAGCCATCATCGTCTCCTGGGCGCTCGCCAGAAGACGGTGCAGTATGACTGCTAGCCATCATCGTCTCTTGGCCACTCGCCAGCAGACGGCACAGTACGAGTGCTAGCCATCGTCATCTCCTGGCCGCTCGCCAGAAGACGGCACAGTACGAGTGCTAGCCATCGTCGTCTCTTGGCTGCTCACCAGCAGACGGTGCGGTATGACTGCTAGTCATCGTTGTTTCTTGGCTACTCGCCAGAAGATGGTGCAGTATGACTGCAGGCGGGGCTGAATCTCCAGAAGATGAAACTTAAAAAGAGAGTGACCTGGAGTCACTCCCATTTATGTCCAGGTGCCCCTGACAGACATCGATTTCGGAAAAATTGATTTCTATAAATTTGACCTAATTTCATAGTGTAGATATACCCTCAGACTCCGTGCTTGCAATAGGGGAAGTATTAGAGGCACCTAGGGGGTGGTGTGTAAGTGTCCCAGGTCACTGGGTGGGGGCTCAAGCCAGTTATGCATTGTGTTATTGAAACGGAACCCCTGGTACTGAACCCAGCCCTTGATGCTGCCAACTCAGACTGGCAGAAGGGTGACACAGACTGTCACAGAGTCTGGCCCTGCACCCCTCTTCCTGGGACCCACAGTGACTTTTATCCAGCCAGTAAAACAACAGAAAAGGTTTTATTGGAACAAACGAGCGAACACAGGTTACAGCAGCAGCGGTTGGGCAGGCACAGTCAGTTGACCCGCTCCACTGAGTCCTTACTGGGGGTTCAGGGTGCTTGGACTCCCAGCTAGGATCCCCTGAACTCTCCTCCCCACAGACGACCAACCCCAAAACTGTCCTGGCCTTTCCTCCTGCCGCCGAAAAAACCCTTTGTTCCCCTATCTCCCTCACCAGGTCCTACCCCCTCCTCCTGCCGGGTTCGGATTACAATCCCTGACTTCCGTGTCCGCCCCCCGTACAGACATCCCCTGCCTTTCCCGTTCCCCACAGACCGACAGTCCCCCCCTACATGCCTTCCGTTCCACCCACACACCACAGCCCCCTACCCATCACCACCGCGCCTCCCCTTCGGAACTGAATCTGACGGCGGGGTCACTCTGCCCAGTGACCTGGCGAAGTTTCGGAGCCCCTCTCCGGGAACAACGCGATCCGCTGATAATTTCGGCAGCTTATCCCTTTCAACATGGACCATACGTCCATAGTCAATAGTCCTGCACCGGAGGCAGGCTTCCACCTCAGGAGTTCGCGGCACTTGGCTCCTTTCATTCTGGGTGCAGCCAGTCAGGGGACGAGTGGTCGGTGTACACGGTGAAGTGTCGCCAAAAGAGCAATATAGGCATTCTCTAGCTTCTTTAGGGCCCACACCCATGGCCAAGCATTTCTTCTCGATGGCCGCGTAGTTTTGCTCCAAGGCGTGGCGTAGCAGCCTTCTTACATCCAGGTACACATGGGGTGTCTCTCCTCCCCTTTTTCAATCCGTTCCCTGCATTTAACCACTGCCCCCCAGTCCCGTGTCTGAGGCCCGGTCAGTACACCCAATAAAAGGGTTTGTCAAAATCTGGGTTCGCCCAGAACTGGGCCACTGGAGCCAGAGCCTTCCTTTTCAGCCGCCTTGGAAGCCTGCGGTTGTGGCCACTTTGGTCCTGGTCCAGATCTACCTTGTCTGGGCTTCCCCTTTTTGCACAGCTCAGTTGATGGGGGCCGGCTACCCCCCAATAAAGGCCTGGACCTGCTTTTTGGTTTGGGGCAGGCCAGTCTCTGATCACCTCCACCTTGGCTGGTTCTGGCTTCAGGCAGCCGCTCCCCACCCGATGGCCCAGGTAAGATACTTCAGCCATCCCCACCTTGCACTTCTCAGCCTTTACGGTTAACCCAGCCTCCTGGAGTCGGTCCAGCACTTGTTTAACCTGGGACACGTGGTCCTCCCAGGTCTGGCTGAAGACGCAGATGTCGTCAATATACGCCACGGCAAAACTCTCCATCCCCTCAGTAGCTGATCCACCAGGCGCTGGAAGGTGGCCGGCGCTCCTTGAGGCCAAAGGGCAGGTCAGAAACTCGTAGAGCCCCAGAGGGTGATAAAGGCTGATTTCAGCCTGGCATCTGCGTCCAGCGGCACTTGCCAGTAGCCCTTGGTAAGATCCATGGTGGTGAGGTACCGAGCACCTCCCAGCTTGTCTAGGAGCTCGTCAGGCCTGGGCATGGGGTAGGCATCAGATACGGTGATGGCATTGAGCTTTCGATAGTCCACACAGAACCGGATTGACCCATCCTTCTTGGGGACCAGCACCACTGGCGAGGCCCAAGGGCTGGAAGACGGCTGGATCACCCCCAAAGCCAGCATGTCCCTGACCTCTCTTTCTAGATCCTGGGCAGTTTTACCAGTGACCCGAAAAGGGGAGCATCTTATAGGGGAATGTGACCCGGTCTCCACCTGGTGGACAGTCAAATTAGTGCGTCCAGGCTGGTTGGAAAACAGCTGTCGGTATAGATGCAGCACCCCTCTGATCTCAGCGTGCTGGGCCAGGGTCAGCTGATCAGAGAGGGGAATCACCTCCAGGGGGGAACCAGCTTTTGTCCAGGGAATAGATCCACTAAAGGGTCATCTCCCTGCTCCTCCCAGTGTCCACACACGGCCAACACCACATTCCCCCTGTCATAGTATGGCTTTCATCATGTTCACATGGTACACACCCGACGGTGATGTGCCCGGTTTGACAGCTCCACCAATAGTTTACCTCATTCAGTTGCTTGATAACCTTGAAGGGTCCCTTTCCCAGGCGGCCTGGAGTTTGTTTTTCCTCACGGGATGAGAACCATCACCTGATCCCCGGTGGCAAGGCACGGGCCCGTGCCGTGCAGTCATACCAGACCTTCTGCTTCCTCTGGGCTCGGGCCAGATTCTCCCTGGCCAGGCCCATGAGCTCGGCCAGTCTTTCCCGGAAGGTCAGGACATACTCCACCACTGATTCTCCCTCGGGAGTGGCCTTCCCCTCCCATTCGTCCCTCATTAGGTCAGGGGCCCCCTTACCCGCCTTCCATAAACAGTTCGAAAGGCGAAAACCTGGTAGATTCCTGGGGTACCTCCCTGTACTGCGAACAGCAGGTGAGGTAAGTACTTGTCCCAATCCTGCGGGTGCTGGTTCATAAATGTTTTTAGCATCATCTTCAGCGTCCCGTTGAACCTTTCCACCAGCCCGTTGGACTGGGGGTGATACGCTGAGGCCCAGTTGTGCTGGACCCACATTTCTGCCATAAGGACCGGAGCAGGGCCGACATGAAGTTGGACCCCTGGTCTGTTAAGACCTCCTTGGGAACCCCACCCGGCTGAAAATTGTCAGCAGCGCATCTGCCACTGTGTCTGCTTTGATAGAGGACAAGGCCACCGCCTCGGGGTAGCGAGTGGCAAATCCACCACCACCAGGATGTATTTCTTCCCCAAACCGGGTCGTCTTGCTGAGAGGTCCCACTATGTCCATGGCCACCTTCTGGAAAATTTCTTCTATGATGGGTAAAAGCCTCAAGGCTGCTTTCCCCTTGTCCCGGGCCTTCCCCACCCTCTGGCAGGGGTCACAGGATTGGCAGTACTGTCGGACATGGGTAAAGACCCCAGGCCAGTAAAAGTTCTGTAGCAGCCTCTGCCTGGTGCGCCGGATTCCCTGGTGGTCCTGCGAGAGGGGATGTCATGGGCCAGATACAGCAGCTTGTGGCGAAACTTCTGGGGAACACCAGCTGCCTCCTGATCCCCCATGACTCTACTTCCCCTGGGGGAGCCCATTCTCGGTACAGGAACCCCTTCTCCCACAGGAACCTCTCCTTGCAACCTCTCCTCAGGGTCTGTTACCGCACTAAGGTCAGCCTGGTCCCTGGGCTTCCGCAAGGAGGATCTTTCTGCAACTCGCCTGGAACTCAGCAGCTGGACAGGGATGGGGACCTGCTCTCTCTTGCTGGCTGGGTCTGAGGCGCAGCCTCTCTGAGCCGTGCCCCTGGGCGTCCCTGCCCCCCAGGTTAGGGTCCTGCACCTCGGGCCGAGTACCTTCCCCGTTGTCGGGGTGCAGTGCCTTTGCCAACTCTGACTACGAGTCACGACCAGGGCACTCTGAGTGCTTACTAGGCCAGTCCTCAAGGTCCCCTCCCATTAACACGTCCGTGGGCAAATGTGGGTGTACCCCCACGTCCTTGGGCCCTCTTGGCCTCCCACTTCAGATGTACTCTCTCACCACGGGCACCTTGAATGGGTCCCGCCCATGCCATCAGGGTCAGGTATGGTGTCGGGCACCATCGATCTGAGGCCACCACCTCGGGCCGGGCAAGCGTCACCTCTGCGCCCGTGTCCCAGTACCCAGTGACCTCCCTCCCATCTACCTCCAGGGAAACAAGGCACTCTTTCCAGAGGGGCAGCCCCGCGCCCACCCGGTAAACCAAAAACCCGGAGCCTGGAGCATCCAGCCCCCCAGAGGAGCTGACCTGGGGACCTCCTCCCTCCTTCACAGGTGGTATGTTGCCAGCCCCCCTTTCCTGGGAATGTAGCCCCTCCTCCGATGGGTTTTTACCCAGTCCACCCTCTGCGGGTTGGGTCTGCTTGGTCTGTCCCTGAGCTTGGGGCACTGGGCCCGTATGTGGCCTCGTTGGCCACATGATAGCAGCCCATGTCTCGTGGGTCCCCTTGAGTGGTCGGAGGGACCTGACACTGGATGTTCCCCTTTTGGGGGTTTCTCCATAGGCCCCCGCTGGAGGTCCCATGATGACTCTCTCTCTGCGTTGAGGCAGGCCTGCTCCTTCGAGACTCCTCCCTGCCATCCCCTGCCCGACTGTCCACAAATTGGTCGGCCAGCTGGCCTGCGTGCTGCGGGTTCTCCGGCTTCTGGTCCCTCAACCACAGCCTCAGGTCGGACGGGCACTGCTCATACAGGTGCTCCAGTATGAACAGGTCAAGCAGGTCCTCTTTAGTTTGGGCCCCAGCTGTCCACTTGCGGGCATACCCCTGCGCGCCGGTTGTGTGTGTGTGTGTGTGTGTGTGTTTGTGTGTGTGTGTGTGTTGTGTGTGTGTGTGTGTGTGTGCGGAGGCGGTGAGGGTGCAGAGTGGTGAGGCAGGTGTGTGTGTGTGTGTGTGTGCAGGAGGTGTGAGGGGTGCAGGAGGGGGTGAGGCAAGGATGTGTGTGTGTGTGGAGGAGGGGGTGAGGTGCAGGTGGGTGAGGCCAAGGTGTGTGTGTGTGCGGCGCGTTTGTCGGAGGGGGTGAGGGGTGAGGAGGGGTGAGCAAGGGGTTGGGGGCGGGGTTGTGTGCCTTGCCTCACCCCCTCCTGCACCCCTCACCCCTTCCTGCACACACACACTCTGCCCCAGCCCGGAGCCTGCACCCAGCACCCAAACTCCAGAGTTCACTCCTCAGGCCTTGCACCAGGCCCGTGTTTCTGGCTTTCTCTTTCTACTGCAGCTTGCGGGTTGCAGCTGGTGTTAAGCTCAGTTAGAACATCTGTAACATTTGAGCGGTTGGGTTGTGAGCCTCTGTGGCGACGTGACTCACCCGCCAGGAGAGAGACGTTAGCTAGTGGGAAGGGCCGGAACGGCCCATGGGCACCAGACAGATCATTGTGGGATGTTGCAACTGGAGCTTCCCTACGTACTGTCAACAAGAGGACAAGAGACTTTTGTTATTATTCTGCCTCCTCCGGGAAGATGAGTCCTGCCATGGACTCCTCCTGTCAGCTGAGCTGAGACATGAATTAGTACAAAGTGCTGACCTCCAACAGCAGACTTCGGTCCTGGGCCATCGGGAAGGACCATCAACACCAGACAAATTATTGTGGAAAATTAAAGAGGACAAAAGACTTGGCTGATTATTCTTCCCCTCTACCCCCATGAAGATGAGCTGTGCAAGCAAATTCCTCCCATCTGCCGAGTTTTCAGCTCAAAGCACAAGGGGGGAAGGGAATTAAATCCCCTAACAAGGAGGAATTGGATCTCTGTGCTGCTCGGAGTCTAGGGGGCAAAGTTTCTAGTCATGAGCAAGGGAGTCCCAGTTGCTTAGCCTGGGTTTGCCCTAAGGACACAGAGACCTTTTCTATTATAGACGCTTCTAGTGCCTTGTGAAATGTACCATTGGAACGCGTGTGTGTATCTGTGTTTGCCGACTTTACCTTTGTAAGTGACTCTTGTTTCCGTTTCCTATTTAGTAAACCTGTTGATGGTTTATTACAGGGTTGGTTGTAAGCAGTGTCTCTGGTGTGAGATATAACGAGCAATTGGCCTGGAGTAAATGACTGGTTCTTTGGGACCTGGAGTAACTTGACTATTACTGTGATTTTTGGTGTAACCAGCGGATCATCTCTGACAAAGGCAGGCTCACCGGTGTGGGAAGAGGGATCGGAGCACCCAGGGGGACTGTCCGGGACTCCATGCTAAGGCTGTTCTGGTGCCCGAGGAGTTCACACTTGATAATTTGCTGGTATAGACCCCACAGCCAGCTCTTAACAGTCTGCCCTGGAAGTTGGGACTCACACACTGCAGTACAGCTGGACACAGGATCCATGTTTCAGGAGAAGTTCCTGCTGGCAGAATATCACCCCCATAATGGACACACCTGGGAGAGGTCTGTACTTCTCCTGTATAGTCCCAGCCCTTTGCTTTTGTCCGTGCTCAAGTCTGCATGTGCCCCACATTGGAAGTGCAGGGCTGGGCTGGGGTGAGGGACGTGGATCGTTCTCAGTGTTGGTTGCGTCAGCTCCGAGCCGCTCCCTTCCTCAAGTGACAAGTTTCACCTCCACCAGTTTTGGAACTCAGGACTGGATATGTGGCATGGCTCTAAACGGGTTTCCTGTGCAAACTTCTTGCAATAACTGTGATAACCAGCTAGTCCTCAGCTTTTGGCGGAGACCCCACATGACCCCCCCACCCCTTCAGTGTAATATTGAGATGACTGGATACCAGAGACAGCATGGTGGGCAGGACCGTGTGTCATAAACAGATAGCTAAGGGTTAATGTTTCTTTTGCCTGTAAAGGGTTAACAAAGGGAACCAAACACCTGACCAGAGGACCAATCAGGAAACCGGAATTTTCAAAGCTCAGGGAGGGAATTTTTGGGGGTCTCTCTTTTGTCTGGGACTCTGTGCCTCTTCGGCTCTGAGAGAGGATCTCTCTCCTTCAGGCTTCTAATCTTCTGTTCCCAGTTGTAAGTACAGGTATAAGACAATACAGGTTTTTATGTTTTTGTATTTACATGTGTGTATTTGCTGGAATGTTTAAATTGTATTTCTCTTTGGATAAGGCTGTTTATTCATGTTTTCTTTTTAAGCCAATAACCCTGTTTATTGTCACCTTAAACAGAAACCATTTTTATGTCTTTTTCTTTCTTTTTATATAAAGCTTTCTTTTAAGACCTGTTGGATTTTTTCCTAGTGGGGGCTCAGGGATTGAGCTGCAGCTCACCAGGAATGGGTGGGAGGGAAAAGAAGGAGGGGGGGAAGGTGAAGTCCTCTCGTTTGTAATTCAAGAGTTGAAGTCAGTAATCTTCCAGGGTAACCCAAGGGAGGGAAGCCTGGGAGGAGGTAAAGAGGGAGAAGGGAAGTGGGTTATTTCCCTTTGTGTTGAGACTCAGGCATCTGAGTCTTGGGGTCCCCCAGGGAAGTTTTGGGGACCAGAGTGAGGCAGGCACTGAAATTCCTGTCTGGTGGCAGCGATATCAGATCTAAAGCTGGTAATTAAGCTTGGAGGTTTCATGTAGCATCTTATTTTCGGAACTCTAAGGTTCAGAACTGAGTAGGAAAGCTCTGACACTGTGTCCATCCCTCCCTCTTTCCTGATATTGACACCGTAGGGTGCCACAGGCTATTCTGCAGGCGCCTGCACTGGGCCTTCTTCCTGGACAAGCGCATCTGCCACTACATCTCCTTGCCTTTGCTAGGAAAATCTCCATAGGATTAGCAGGGACCCTGGTCACCTTGTCTGACCCCATATTTGGAGTCGGTGGCTTTTGTTCTGGGAAGCCATGCAGGAGGGAGTGGTCTCTCTGAACCAGGACCCAGAGCTGTCTTAGCCATAGGCAGAATAGGCAGCCGCCTAGGCACCACTAGGTCTGGGGGCACCGCTGTGCCGGGAGCCGGACAGGTAGGAAGCAGTGGAGCATGTAAGAGCAGGGCTGCTGGGGCCTAGAGAGAGATGAATGCAGCACAGTCTGAGGGAGGGGATTGGCTGCTGGGTCTCTGGGAAGGGGTTGGGGGAAGGAACTCACCTGTAAGGTGACCAGATGTCCCGATTTTATAAGGACAGTCCTGATGTTTGGGTCTTTTTCTTATATAGGCTCCTATTCCCCCCATCCCGTCCCAATTTTTCACACTTGCTGTCTAGTCGCCTAGGTGGGGGTAATTGGTACCTAAATAAGACAAGCCCCAAATATCGGGACTGGCCCTATAAAATCAGGACATCTGGATTGGTCACCCTAGCTGGGGAGTGCATCTCTCCCCTGGGCTGGCAGTGATCCATCTCATCCGTGGGGAGCTGCACAGGGCAGGATGAGCTGCTGTGGCTCCATGGGTGCCCTGTCCCTGAAATCAGTGCTGTGCTAACTCCCATGGTCTGTTGGGCTGGCGGTGGTGCCCATTGGCGTGTGATCGGAGCTAGGGTTTGCTGCTGCTGTTTCCACTCTGCACCCAAGAGGTGGTTTTGGGTCCTGCAGTTTCCACCTATCTCCTCCTCTACTGCAGCTGTTGGACCAGCAGGCTGGGGGTGAGCCAAGCATGGAAGCAGTACTCCGTTGCCATTTAGATTGTCATTTAACAATTTGTTCGCAAAAACGCTTGCTAACAATCCTGAATTCAATTTCAATATTAAAAAAAAAAACAAACAGAAAAAACAGGAAATTAAGTTGTTGACAATTATTTGTGACAAGTTTGGTACGGGGAAGGGAGTGAGCCAGTTTTTCATCAGAGAAACAAAAATGTTGACTAACTTCCCTATAGCCTGTTACTGCTAAATAGAGCCCTCCAACAACTGTAATATGCTCATCTCCTTACTAGTGATAAGAGCAGGGGTTGGCAACCTACGGCACTCGTGCCAAACATGGCTCGCGAGCTGATTTTTGATGGCATGCGGTGGTGGGTGGCTCAGCCTGCCACTGCTCTGGGGTTCTGGCTGCTGCCCCTTTGCCATGTGGGGTCCTGGGCGCCAGCCCCTCTCTGCACCCACTGCTGGCCTGGGGACCCCCAAGGAACCCCAGGCTGGCAGCAAGCTCAGCAAGCTGGCAGCTGAGACCCCGGCTGAGCCACTCAACCTGCTGTCGGCCTGCGGTTCCATTCACTCAGCTGGTAGTGGGCTGAGCAGGAATAAATTCAACAAAATAAGAAAACAAGAGCAACTAATGACAAAGTGCAAGAACCTAGAGCAGTGGTCCCCAACCTTTTTCGTCTGGCGGGCACCAGATGAAGGCCCGTAGCAGTGGATGAGCATCTGCTGAAATGCCGCCGAATTTCGGCGGCATTTCAGCAGCGACACCTCTGGATGACGCTGCTTATTGGTGGCAAGTGGTGTCATCCAGAGGTGTCACCGCCGAAATGCCACCGAATTTTGGCAGCATTTCGGTGGATGCTCGTCAGCCAGCCAGTACGCGGGTGCACTGAGAGGCCCCTGCAGGCGCCATGGCACCTGTGGGCTCCGTGTTGGGGATCCCTGACCTAGAGAGCCTCCTGAAGCATGGCGATCGTTTTGATTTAAATGGACTTGAACTGTATGAAGAATTGAGTATACTGTCATCTGTGTTGCCACATGCAAAATCGATGGACATTGTACAATTTACTCATATCAGCAAGCTTGTTGACATATATCCTAATGTGCCCATTGCCACTCGTATTCTACTGACAATTCCTATAACAGTAGCATCAGGAGAATGGAGTTTCTCAAAACTAAAACTCATTAAAAACTATCTCCACTCTATAAGGAGTCAGAAACACTTGACTGGTCTTTCTATTCTTGCAATCAAACAAGACATCACTTTGTCTCTGTCATACGATGACATTATAACTGATTTTGCAGCCAAAAAAGCCAGAAAGATTGCTTTTAATTAAAAACAAATCCTTGTTTCAATACCTCTGCATAGAAATTTCCAATAAAATGTTGACAAATTAAAAAAATTATGTTATTGACATCATTCTGTCAAATCAGAATTTTTTCTTTAGTGCTACTTCTTTAGTGCTAGTCCATCAGTATTACAGTGTGCTTCATTAAGTTAAACTGGTTTTAGTAACATGCCTGTGGCAAGTTTTCCAACAGTGTAAGCTTATGTTTGTGTTGCTAAGAGCAAGACAGGCACAGGGGCACCAGTTTAATAATCCCGCCTATGGCACCATAAATCCTAAGGACGGCCCTGCTGGGACCCACGGGCTCAGCTGCCTGACAGCCCCCATGACTGTGCGGCATTCGAGTTCTGTAACTGAATCACTTGGTGTCAACGTTTTACACAGAAGGGCGATGAGCTGCTTCTTGTCACCATCTCCTGCTTGCATCAGCATCAGTCTCAGGCCAGTGCTGGATGCATCAGTGCAGAGTCCAAACACCTGGTCAAAGCCTGGACTGGTCAGACAGGCTTTCCTGGCAGAATCCTCTTTCCTTCCTCAAAGCCTGCCTGACAGGCTACGCTCCATGCATGGCTTTCTGCAGAGCTCTGTGATAGCAGCCACGGGGGGCTGAAACCCTCCACAAACCTGCAGGGAGAACTAGCTATGCCTGTCAATGGCTGGACTTGCTTTTTGGTTTGGGGAATGGGCCAGTTATCAGTGGATTCCACTTTCAAGGGATCCAGGCAAACCTGCCTCTGCTAACTAGATAAGAGACGCGGGCTGCCCCCATCTAGCATCTTTATACTTTTAAGGTTTGACCTGCAGCTCCGAGTCTCTCCAGCACAATTCCCACGTGATCTTGATGAGCTGCCTGGAATAGCAGAAGATGGCACTATCATCGAAGTAGGCATGAGTAAAGGCCAACACTTGATTAACGCTGCTGAAATGCGCCTCCTGTGTTAATGACTCCAAATGGTAACACTTGCAACTCAAAAGTCTTGAATCAGTCATGAAGGCGCATTTTTTCTCCACTTCATTGTCTGGGGGGCTTTGCCAATAGCCCTGGGTTAAATCCGCAGTGTCCAGAGGGGGTGTGTAGCAGGCACCAGGACAGTGTTAAATTTCCTACAGTCAACACAAAATCTTATTGTTCTATCTTTTTTGGGAGCGTGAAGACTGGGGAAGACTATTGGACATGGTCTTTATTCCCATCTCCAGCATGCTTCCTATCTCCCTATGGACTTGTTCCTGAATTCTGCCAGGTGTCCGGTAGGCTTTGCTGGGTGCAGGGTGTGGTCTTTTGGTGAAGAGTTTATGGACCATTCTGTTAGTCAAACCTGGCTGGGTGGAAAATAACTGCTGAGGACTTTGCAACACAGCCATAATTTCTGATTTTTCAGATGGGGTTTAATCCTTCACATAGATCAGTGCTCTCTAGATGCAAATAGCAGGATTATCTAGAATGATGCAGAAAAGGCAGAAGTGTTTAATAATTATTTCTGTTCTGTACTTGTGGGGGAAGATCAGATGATTTTCTCTCATCATGTGGGGATGATACTCTTTCCATTCCATTAGTAGCTCTGGAGGATGTAAAACAGAAGCTACTAAAGTCAGATATTTTTAAATCAGCAGTTCCAGATAACTTGTATCCAAGAGTTTTAAAAGAGCTGGCTAAGGAGCTAGCAGGACCATTAATGCTGATTTCAATATGTCTTCGAGCACTGGGGAAGTTCCAGAAGAAAGTTAATATTGTTTCATTTTTTTAAAAGGACAAATGGAATGACTCAAGTAATTATAGGTCTGTGTGTCTGATATTGAACCCAGGCAAGATAATGGAGCAGCTGACATAGACTTGATTAATAAATATCTAAAGAAGGGTAATGTAATTAATGCAACTCAAGATGGGTTTAAGGAAAATAGATCTGTGAAACTAACTTCAGATCTTTTTTGATGAGAGTACAAGTTTTGTTGATAAAGGCAATAGTGTGATGTAATATCCTGGGTATTTGGCCAATGAACGTTTTTATTTGTGTAAGGATGCACCCTGGCTCCCCGCCGCACCGGAGGGGGAAGAGCCAGAGCAGGCACCTCCTTGGGCAGAGCCAGTACTGCCTGTTCCCGCCCCCCGGAAGTCAAGGGGCGGGAGAGGACGTATAAAAGCCAGGGCCCAGAGCTCAGTTGAGCCCAGGACGCTGAAGCGTACAGTACAGACGTTAGAGGCCCGAGCTCCCGCTCGGCCCACTTGCCCTGTGCTCACTATCCGAGGAGCGCTGGCCGGACCTACCTCGGCCCAGTATCCAGAGGAGCGCTGGCCGGACTGCCCTCGTGCCGGGGTATCCCGAGGAGCGTGGCCGGACCTACCTTGGGCCCAGTATCCGAGGAGCGCTGGCGGACCTGCCACGTGCCGGGTATCCGAGAGCGCTGGCGGACCTAGCCTCGGGCCCATGTATTCCCAGAGGAGCCGCTTGGACCGGACCTACCTCGGGCCCAGTATCCAGAGGAGCGCTGGCCGGACCTACCTCGGGCCCAGTATCCGAGAGCGCTGGCCGGACCTACCTGCGGCCCAGTATCCCGAGGAGCGCTGGCCGGACCTACCTCGGGCCCAGTATCCCGAGGAGCGCTGGCCGGACCTACCTCGGGCCCAGTATCCAGAGGAGCGCTGGCCGGACCTACCTCTGGGCCCAGTACTCCGAGGAGCGCTGGCCGGACCTACCTCGGCCCAGTATCCCGAGGAGCGCTGGCGGACCTACCCTCTGGGCCATTCCGAGGAGCGCTGGCCGACCTACCGGGCCCAGTATCCCGAGGAGCGCTGGCCGGACCTACCTCGGGCCCGTATCCGAGGAGCGCTGGCCGGACCTACCTCGGGCCCAGTATCCGAGGTAGCGCTGGCGACCTACCTCGCGGCCCAGTATCCGAGGAGCGCTGGCCGGACCTACCTGCGGCCAGTATCCCGAGGAGCGCTGGCCGGACCTACTCGGGCCCAGTATTCCAGGAGAGCGCTGGCCGGACCTACCTCGGGCCAAGTATCCCGAGGAGCGGCTGGCCGGACCTACCTCGGGCCCAGTATCCGGGAGCGCTTGGCCGGACCTACCCCGTGCTGGGTATCCCGAGGAGCCTGCCGACCTACCTCGGGCCCAAGTATTCACCGCGCTGGCCGGACCTACCTCGGGCCAAGTATCCCGAGGAGCGCTGGCCAGACCTACCTCGGGCCCAGTATCCCGAGGAGCGCTGGCCGGACCTACCCCGTGCTGGGTATCCCGAGGAGCGCTGGCCGGACCTACCTCGGGCCAAGTATCCCGAGGAGCGCTGGCCGGACCTGCCCCGTGCCGGGTATCCTGAGGACCCTCAGCCTGAACTACCTTCAGCCTGAACTACCCTGCGCCCACTGCGCCGATGGAGGACAGGTACCAGGGGAGGGGGAAGTTGGAAGTAGCCCGAGGGCGGCTGACGACAGCCAGGCCGCAGAAGGCCCCGAGCCTATGGCCGTGTGTATCGGCCAGCATCCCCACTGACCACCCTGTCAGTGTGTTTCGGTGGGAGCCCCACTGACTACCCTGTCAGTGTGTTTCGGTTCGGATCCCCACTGATCACCCCGTCAGTGTGTCGGTTGGGAGCCCCACTGATCACCCCGTCAGTGTGTTTCGTTGGGAGCCCCACTGACCACCCTGTCAGTGTGTTTCGGTTTGGATCCCCACTGATCGCCCTGTCAGTGTGTCGGTTGGGAGCCCCACTGATCACCCTGTCAGTGTGTTTCGGTGGGAGCCCCACTGATCGCCCTGTCAGTGTGTTTCGGTGGGAGCCCCACTGACCGCCCTGTCAGAGTGTATCGGCCGGGAGCCTCACTGATCACCCTGTCAGCGTGTTTCGGCCGGGAGCCCCACTGATCACCCTGTCAGCGTGTTTCGGCCAGGATCCCCGCTGATCACCCTGTCAGCGTGTTTCAGTCGGGAGCCCTGCTGATCACCCTGTCAGCGTGTTTCAGTCGGGAGCCCCGCTGACCACCCTGTCAGCGTGTTTCGGTCGGGAGCCCCGCTGACCGCCCTGTCAGCGTGTTTCGGTCCGGATCCCCGCTGATCGCCCTGTCAGTGTGTTTCGGTTGGGAGCCCCACTGATCGCCCTGTCAGTGTGTTTTGGTTGGGAGCCCCACTGATCGCCCTGTCAGTGTGTTTGGTTGGGAGCCCCACTGATCGCCCTGTCAGTGTGTTTCGGTCCAGGAGCCCCACTGACCGCCCTGTCAGTGTGTTTCGGTCGGGAGCCCCACTGACCGCCCTGTCAGTGTGTTTCGTCGGACCCCACTGACCGCCCTGTCAGTGTGTTTCGGTCCGGGAGCCCCACTGACCGCCTGTCAGTGTGTTTCGGTCCGGACCCCCACTGACCGCCCTGTCAGTGTGTTTCGGTCCGGACCCCCACTGATCGCCCTGTCAGTGTGTTTCGGTCGGGATCCCCACTGATCGCCCTGTCAGTGTGTTTCGGTCCGGACCCCCACTGATCGCCCTGTCAGTGTGTTTTCGGTCCGGACCCCCCACTTGATCGCCCTGTCAGTGTGTTTCGGTCCGGATCCCCACTGATCGCCCCTGTCAGTGTGTTTTCGGTCATCGGATCCCCACTGATCGCCCTGTCAGTGTTCACGTTTCGGTCCGGACCCCCACTGACCCGCCCTGTCAGTGTGTTTTCGGTCGGGAGCCCCACTGATCACCCTTGTCAGTGTGTTTCGGTCCAGACCCCCACTGATCACCCTGTCAGTGTGTTTCGGTCCGGACCCCCACTGACCACCCTGTCAGTGTGTTTCGGTCCGGACCCCACTGACCACCCTGTTCAGTGTGTTTCGGTCCAGACCCCACTGATCACCTGTCAGCGTGTTTTCGGTCCGGACCCCCACTGACCACCCTGTCCAGTGTGTTTCGGTTGGGAGCCCCACCTGATCAGCCTGTCAGTGTGTTTCGGTCCAGACCCCCACTGATCACCCTGTCAGTGTGTTTCGGTCCGGATCCCCACTGACTGCCTTAGCGGCGACCGCCGCTACCAGGGCCCCGGGCTGGAGCGCAGAGGAGTGGGTGGGCCTGCGTTCCCCCTGCCACCCGTAACCGGCTGGCAGAATTCCCCCTTCACCCAGAGCCCCTGAGCCGTGCTACGGTTTGTTTGGTGCCTGCCCTGCCTAAGGGCCAGGGTCCCTAGACTTTGTTACTGCTCTGCCCTGCCCCAAAGGGCCAGAGCCTGAACTGTTTGGTGCCTGCCCTGCCTGAGGGCCAGGGCCCCTAGACTTTGTTACCGCTCTGCCCTGCCCCAAAGGGCCAGAGCCTGAACTGTTTGGTGCCTGCCCTGCCTGAGGGCCAGGGCCCATAGACCTTATTTGCTTGACCCTCAAGTACAGGACCGGCGGGAACCCGTCCCGCTGCCTAGAAGGAGGCGCCCTGGCCCCCCGCCGCACCTGAGGGGGACGAGGCCCGAACCGACGGGCTTACAGTTAGCTGCTCAGATATTCTCTCCGTTTTCAGGGGTCGGCCAATGGGCTGATAGCAGTGATGCTTGGTGGGCACTATTAGCTGTCTGGAGGGTTAACCTGGATGTCTATTTTCCTCACTGGAGCTTCCCTGTGCATTCTGCCCTTGTCTCGAAAGCATCTCCCCCTGCTCTCTCTACTGGGGCAGTGCTCAGGGTGCTCTCCCTTCTGCTCTTCACGGAGGTGGCTGTGCTTTGTTCAGCAGCAAACTCCACTCGGCTCCTGCTCGTACTGCATATCACAACTCTCTGCTGCTAAGGGTGGAGAGCCCTCAGCTCCCCCTCTATGGGGTGTCTGGTTGGGGGCCTGGGGACAGACTCCCCCTTGCTGCAGCTCACACTAACAGCCCTAGGCAGTGATTGAATATCGCTCCCCACCAGTGCATCCACAGGTCTATTCTGAAGAACTCCTGCCTTTAAAGTACCTTTTCAGCCTGCCCACTCCAGCTGGATGTGAGCTAAAGGCCTGGCAGGTTGATTCCCCCCCATGCAAGGGGCTTTACCCTCTCCCCTGGGAGCAGATCAGATTCCTTAGCCAGATACTTCCTGGCAAGTGCAATCTGGGCCTATGTCCCTCCCTGCATGGCACATCCTGCCACTGATCTTGGCATCTTTAACGAACGCCTTGTCTGGCCTCAGGAGGTCAGACTGGACAAAGTGAACCGGGACCTGAAGTGTAAAATATATGAATGAAATATATATATAAAATGTAAAAATATAATTAGAAAGACCAAAGAAGAATTTGAAGAATAGCTAGCCAAAGACTCCAAAAGTAATAGCAAAATTTTTTTAAATACATCAGAAGCAGCAAGCCGGCTAAACAACCAATGGGGCCACTGGACGATCGAGATGCAAAAGGAGCACTCAGGGACAATAAGGCCATTGTGGAGAAACTAATGAATTCTTTGCATTGGTCTTCATGACTGAGGATGTGAGGGAGATTCCCAAACCTGAGCCATTATTTTTAGGTGACAGATCTGAGGAACTGACCCAGATTGAGGTGTCATTGTCACGGAGTGTGGGGAGGTCCAGCACTGCACCCCTCTTCCTGGGACTCTCAGTGACTCTCAGCCAGCCAGTAAAATAGAAGGTTTATTGGACAACAGGAATGCAGGTTACAGCAGAGCTTGGAGGCACAGCCAGGACCCCTCAATCAAGCCCCTCTGGGATCCAGGAAGCCCTCAGCCCCCTGAATTCCAACCACCCAGCCCAAAACCAAAACTAAACTACTTTTCTTCCAGCCGGCCCCTTCCTTTGTCCCGCTTCCCCGGCACAGGTGCTGACTCCCTCCCCCCTTACCTGGCTCAGGTTACAGGCTTAAATCCTGTCCCTCACCTAAAGACATCCCCTGCTTTCCCATCCCCCACACAGACAGACCCTACTCCATCACAGTCATTATAGGAGGTTTTGGAACAAATTGATAAACTAAACAGTAATAAGTCACCAGAATCAGGTGGGATTCACCCAAGAGTTTGGAATGAACTCAAATGTGAAATTGCAGAACTACTAACTGTAGTCTGTAACCTCCCATTTAAATCAGCTTCTGTACCAAATGACTGGAGGACAGCTGATGTGATGCCAATTTTTAAAAAGGCTCCAGAGGAGACCTGGGCAACTGCAGGCCAATAAACCTGACTTCAGTACCAGGCAAATTGGTAGCAACTATCATAAAGAACAAAATTGTCAGACACATAGATGAACATAATTTGTTGTGAAATAGTCAACACGGTTTTGTAAAGGGAAACCATGCCTCATCAATCTACCAGAATTCTTTGAGGGGATCAACAAACATGCAGACAAAGGAGATCCAGTGGATATAGTCTACTTAGATTTTCAGAAAGCCTTTGACAAGGTCCCTCACCAAAGGCTCTTAAGCAAAGTAAATTGTCATGGGATAAGAGGGAAGGTCTCTCATGGACTGGTAACTGGTTAAAAGACAAGAAACAAAGGATAGGAATAAATGGTCAGTTTTCAGAATGGAGAGAGGTAAATAGTGGTGTTCCCCAGGGGTCTGTTCTGGGCCCAGTCCTATTTAACATATTCATAAACGATCTGGAAAAAGGGGGAAACAGTGAGGTGGCAAAATTTGCATACAATACAAAACTACTCAAGATAGTTCAGCCACTGGCAGACTGTGGAGGGCTACAAAGGGATCTCCTAAAACTGGGTGACTGGGCAACAAAATGTCAGATGAAATTCAATGTTGATAAATGCAAAGTAATGCACCTTGGAAAACATAATCCCAACTATACATATAAAATGATGGGATGTAAATTAGCTGTTACCACTCAAGAAAGAGATCCTGGAGTCATTGTGGATAGTTCTCTGAAATCATCCACTCAGTGTGCAGCGGCAGGCAAACAAGCGAACAGAATGTTGAGAATCATTAAAAAAGGGATAGATAATAAGACAGAAAATATCATGTTGCCTCTATATAAATCCATGGTATGGCCACATCTTGAATACCGTGTGCAGGTGTGGTCACCACATCTCAAAAAAGATATATTGGAATTGGAAAAGGTTCAGAAAAGGACAACAAAAATGATTAGGGGTATGGAACAGCTGCTGTATGAGGAGAGATTAATAAGACTGGGACTTTTCAGCTTGGAAAAGAGGCGTCTAAGGGGGGATATGACAGAGGTCTATAAAATCATGACTGGTGTGAAGAAAGTAAATAAGGAAGTGTTACTTACTCCTTCTCATAATACAAGAACAAGGGGCCACCAAATGAAATTAATAGGTAGCAGGTTTAAAACAAACAAAAGGAAATATTTTTTCACGCAATGCACTGTCAACCTCTGGAACTCCTTGCCAGAGGGTGTTGTGAAGGCCAGTACTGTAATGGAGTTCAAAAGGGAGCTAGACAGATTCATGGAGGACAGGTCCATCAATGGCTATTAGCCAGGATGGCAGGAATGGTGTCCCTAGCCTCTGTTTGCCAGAAGCTGGGATTGGGTGACAGGGCAGAGATCACTTGATGATTCCCTGTTCTGTTCATTCCCTTTTGGGCACCTGGCATTGGCCACTGTCGGCAGACAGGATACTGGGCTGGATGGACCTTTGGTCTGACCCAGTATGGCCATTCTTATGACTTGGGGGCTCCGGATGCAAAGTAGCCACATTAGCCAGGGCAGTTCAGGGCTGGTATCTGGATTCCACACACAAAGCACATCACTTCCTCCAGGTTCAGTGGAATCACACAGGTAATGGCTCCTTGGACCATCTCCCTGGTCCAGGAGTCAGTTACTAGGGTTCCCAGGAGGGGCCGTTTCTGGGTGCTATGGGCTTAAACCCACCCCCGCCCTCCTCCTTCCCAGGCACAACATGAGCACACCCCTTGACACTGGGGTGTTGCGCTCTAGGAATGGCCTGGCTTGCACGCATAGATCAGCCTGCTGCCTCTCCATCATCAGTGCAGGCATCACAGAGCTGCTCTTGGACAGGAGGTCTACCAGCTTCTCTTAGCCCTCTGCCCCTTCCCGTCACCCAGCTCCTTAAATATTGTATCTCATGTGGTATAAACCCATTCCCCCTGAGGCCTCATACGATCTCTGCGGGTTTCTATATTTCAGGTGAGAAACCTCTGGGGTGACCTGGAACCTTTTCAACACAGTTTCCTTAAACTGAACAGAAATCACAGCCTGCCCCAGATCCGTCATTGAAGCCATGCAGGGCTTTTCCAGACAGTTTGGGAAGCAAGGCATTCTTTGTGCATTGGAAAGCTGGTGTACTCCGCACGGCCTTTCCAAGCTAGTCAGCTAGCCCTCCAGGCAGTCTTGACCCGGCAGTGTGGGGGGCCTAGTTATTCATAGCTGAGTTATCCCTGGAGAGGATCACTTGTGGGAGGGGGTGTAATGGGGTGCACTCACCTCATGCAAGTGCCCCTGTCTCAGTGTTTGTGCCTGAACTCTCTCTCCAGAGTTTGTGGTGGGTCTTTTGTGACTCAGGCCTCCGGCCGAGCTGCACAGTCTGCATGTGGGATAAAACCAAACCCCTTCCAAGATATATGTCCAGCGGGGGCTATCGCAGTACCCTGGTTCGAATCGTCTCAGCCCCTTCTGGACTCTCTCAAGTTGTCCCTGCTCTCCAAGCAGTCCTGGCCCTTGGTTGGGGGCATGTTCCTCAGGGCTCCCTCCCTGGAGACTCTTCACCTCTCTGGGCCCAGCTCTTCAGCTGGGCCACAAAAAAGTTCAGTTCCCCTTCTGAAGTGTAGCAAAGTCCAGGCCACTTTCCCAGTGGCTGGTGCGGGGGAACCAGGCCCACCCTCTACTCCGAGTCCCAGCCCAAGGACCCTATAGATAGCAGCCATCCACCAGGACCCTTTAAATAAACTGTGTTGCTGCTACAGTTCCCTGGGCCACTTCCCTATGGCTCCCGTACATTCTTCACCCTTACCTCAGAGCCTTGTCCTGGTGGAGTCCCAGCAGCCGGCCAGGCTCACGCTCCTCTCTCCTTCAGATCTAGCAAGGAACTGAACTCCCGCTGGCCCTGCAGCTCTTCTTATACTGACCTGCTGGGCCCCGATTGGCTGCTTCCCAAACATGCGTGCATGCTCCCTCTTGTCACACTTCTGTTCTTCAAACTCCAACAGTCTCTGATCGGCAACTTCTTCTGCTACCTGTTTCTTTCCCGTTACTGCCGCCTTCTCTCTTAGGCCCTTTCCTCCGCTGCCTTCTTGTAGACTTTCTCCACCATCCACCTCCGATGCGCTCCTTCCTTTTCTAATTTCTCCAGCTCCTACCCAGTCATCTCCAGCCGGATGGCTGCTTTGCTGAGGACTGTGCCAGGCTGATGCCCCGTTGCTGGGGGAGTCCCACCCAGGCTATTCCCCCCATTCTCATTTCATCCCCAGGGGTCTGGCTGCTGGTCACCCACCTGATTTTGTTCCATGAGCATAAAACTCATTTTCTGGGCATTTTGCCCTGGAGCATCTAAGTGATGATCTGTGCGCAGCTGTTCAGGTTTGGTTGCTATGTTTCTTGCTTGTTCATGTTGCACTGTCTTTGGTTCTGTTTCCCTCTCTAAACCAAACACAACAAAACAGAACCGTTTCCTTTGCTGCTTCCGATTTTCTTGCCTTTGACTCTCTGTGATGGAGTAGGGACTGTCTGTGTGGGGAACGGGAAGGAGTAGGGACTGTTTGTGTGGGGAACGGGAAA
>NC_133769.1:10691609-10707210 GCF_003597395.2 Chelonoidis abingdonii | reverse complement strand
GTATCCTAGCTGGGATCCAAGCACCCTGAACCCCCAGAAGGACTCAGTGGAGGGGTCCTGACTGTGCCTGCAAGCTCTGCTGTAACCTGTGTTCCTCTTGTCCAATAAACCTTCTGTTTTACTGGCTGGATAAAAGTCACTGTGGGGTCCCAGCAGAGGGGAGAAGGGCTGGAACCCCCAGACTCCGTAACACTCTCTAAGGCGTGTGCGTCACAACACTTGGGAAGTGCCTGGAGCGTGAACTCTGTTCTGCTCATAAACTAATTACAGATCCTGCTGTCTGCACCATGGTGATGCTTTTCACGGTTGCCCACCATGTCCAAGGTGAATCACTGCCACCTGTTTGCAGTGTGAGAGTCCTGGCTGTGTCCACCGGGGGAATCCCTGCCTGCTCTGTGCCATTCTGGGCTCCGCCAGCCCTGCTCTCTCTCTCCACAGGCTAGCAACTTGCAGGCCCGACTTTATTCCATCTGTGCCCAGTCCCGTGTCTTCCCAACACCTGCAGCGCACACAGATTCGCTGCCTCTGTCGAAGCAGCACATGTCCATTCCCTAGCGTCCCCTCAGGCCATAGGTGGCGCGTGAGCCCCTGATTTGGGAAGGCCAGCCACGTGGCCCTGCCCCTTCTGCCTGAGGCCCAGCCCCTACCACCCTCCCCCATCTGCTGGAGCCCTAAGCGCCCCCCTCCACTCCATGGCCACAGGAGCCCCGGTTGAACCCCGGGCTGTCAGCTGGCTCCAGCACAGAGCTGCCAACCACCCCCAGAGCCGGGTCGCCCACCAGCCCCAGCTGCCTGCAGGCTTCTGGCCAGGGCTGAGCTCCTGCCAGCTTGGGGCCAAGCCAGGGCCTGGGTTAGGGGAGGCTTAGCCTCCCCTGGCCTATGATAGCCACTGCCCATGCCTCAGGTCAACACCCTCCTTAGTACAAGGCACTTAAACGTGTCTATAGTAAAACCAAACTGGAGTTTAGTTCACAAAGGTCAAGTTAAAGATTCAAATAAAAGGATTTGGAAACATAAGATTATAGGTAAAAAAGAAATACACAACACAGGCTAGAGCCTGTGCTTATTAACATGTCACTTTCCTGTTCGAGAAGGTATTTCTCAGCCAGTGGTCAATCCGTCCAGAGAGCTGGGATCCACTTCTCATGAGTCACTCCCGCTGGCAGAGTGACACCTCTGAAATAGACACCATTTGTGTCCTTTCTTTTTCTCTTAACCCTGGGGTTCTCAAACAGGGGCTTGGGACCCCTTGCGAGATTATTACATGCGGGGATCGTGAGCTGTCAGTCTTCACTCCCAAACCCCGCTTTGTCTCGAGCATTTATAAAGGTGTTAAATATATTAAAATGTGTTTTTAATTTATATGGGGGGGGTCACACTCAGAGGCTTGCTGTGTGAAAGGGGTCACCAGTACAGAAGTTTGAGAACCTCTGTTTAAGACAGTCCCAGACCTTTCTCTCTGTCAATGCTCACGTCTGCTTCTGCCCCACACTGCAACCGCAGGGCTGGCTGGGTGGAGGGATGTCAGTTGTTCTCAGAGTTGACTGAGTCAGCTCTGAACCGCCACAGCCCCATGCCTCATGTAACCGGTTTCTCCTCCCCCAGTTTTGGAACCCAATATTCTACATGTTACACAACCCTAAAAATGTTTCCAACACAAACATCCTTCGATACTTAGCTTTAGGCAGAGGCTCCACATGACCCCGCGTGGTGAAATATTGAGAAGGTGACTGTTCTGTCGCTGCCAAGTCATGTCTGGGTCACAGCAGGTTTCAGAACTGGGTCTTGGGAGTGCGGGCCTGAAGATGTAGGGTGTGGGCAGAGCAGCCTTGAGAGAGGAGCCTGGGGCTAGCCCAGCTCAGACTGGACTTCCAGTTGGTTGTCATTTAGCTATTGGTTGATGGAGGGAGAGCACAGGAGCTGGGACCCCACCTGGGGTGTATGAAGGGCGGGAAGTCACCACTAGCAGCATCTTACCAGAGGGACAGATGAGCAGCTCCTGGACCTCGGCACAGGTAAGCCCTCCGCTGACAGTGCTGCCACTAGGCCCTCAGGCAGGTACAGAGCAGCTGCTGTGTGGGGGCCATCTTGCTGCCTTACAGTCAGTCCAGGATGGGGCTCATGGCTTCAGGTGGGTCCCTGGCTCCCAGACCTCTCCTGTGACTGCCCCAGAGTGTGTGTGTGTCGGGGGGCAGGTACTGGGATGCTGGCAGCATTAGCAGGCCCAGGTGGGAAGGGGCCAGGGATCCCTGTCCATCGGGGAAGAAAGGACTTTCTTGGAAGAGAATAGCAGAGCTGATGGGGCTGGCCCAGCAGGAGTCTCCTGGCTCCTGAACACTGAGGCATGGGCCATGCAGGAGGTGATAGCCGGGCTGTGGAGTTATGTCGTGGGGTGGGCCCATGGCTCCCTTCAGGGCTGCTGCTAGTCTCCAATTCAGCCACCCCTCCGCATGCTGAGCCACCCCCTTCTGCACTCAATGGGGTGAGGAGAAGCCATCCCTGTGGGGCCAGCACAGGGCACTGAGCACTGGCTGGCTGCAGACAGCCTGCTCCAGGGAGGCCTCAGCAGTAAAGGTAAGAGTTGGCCAGAGTGTTCTCTGATCTGTGCTGGTGTCTATGGCCACCGGGGGCAGCTCCTCCTCTGCCCAGGGCTGGACAGGACGGGCTGCCCCAGATGTCGCTAGGCATCGCCAGTCTCCCTGGCCCACCAGGCTGAGCATGAGGGGGCAGGTCTTCCCAAACAGGTATCCTTGGGACCCCAGAGCCCAGCCAAATCCACTGCCAGCACCCGCACATAGAGCCTGGAGGATGCTACAGCAAGTGTCTCCCTCTCAACACACATACACCTTTGCTGTGGAGAAGGCCGGTGCAGCAATGGGGAAGCTGGGAAAAGGGGCTGAAGGGGAGGGCTGGTGCAAAGAGGCCACGGGCAGTGGGGAAGAGGAACACAAGAATGGCAGGCTGGGTGAGCCCTGAAATCCACCTAGTCTGGGGTCCTGCCTTTGACAGGGCCCATCCCCAGTGGCTTCTGAGAGCTGTGGGAACCCCACGGCATCAGACGTGTGATAATCTGCCCCCCAAACAGAGATTGACCTAAATCCTGAAACAGGTTGTATATCCATTCCAAAATGCTTTTGTTAGCATTAGCTATTCTAACCCTGCCTACTCTCATCAGCCCTATAAATGTCCAGACCCTTTCTGAGTCTTGCTGAATTCTTGGCCTCATTATTGTCCAGTGACAGGGAGTTCCGCAGATAAAACACAGATTGTGTGAAGGAAAAAAAAAACATTTCCTCGATCAGTGTGGAATTTGCCACCTATTCATTTCACTGCCCATCCCCTTGTTCTTGTGCTGAGACAGGAAGGACAGAAGGTCCCAATCTCCTTGGGGTAGCTCAGCCATTATTTTATAGACTTTTACCACATTCCCTCTCCTTTGTCTCTGCTCTGCAGTAACAAGTGCCCTCTTCCTATCCCCCTTCACAGAAGATTATTTCCAGCCCCTGGGTCATTGTCAACATCCTGCTGAGGATGATCCGTGCGGTCAGTGGGCCATGGAGGATTTGGAATGGATCCTGAGTGAATGGGGAGCCAGAGGAGGTGGCGGGGGCAAGGCGGGGATGTGCTCCTCCCTCATGGCTGTACTGGGAACTCAGTTTGGAAGCGTGATGCTGAACCCTGGCCAGAGGGCGAGTCATTCCCTGCTCCATGCTCCCTCTCCATCATTGGTGAGTGCACAGGGCTTGTGCTGCCAGCAGGGCACCGCAGCTGCCTCTGGAGATGGAAAGGATTCCTCTAGGCGAATGCATGCAGCCTCCCCAGTGCTAGCTGCTCAGGCATCCCCCAGGAGCATGTTGTGACTCCTCCATTCCTAGGCAGTCTGGCTTGCTGGGAGGCCGAGGGGCTGAATGCAGCCTGCCTGACCCCTTGCACCAGCATTTCCTCCTGGGCAAGGCAGGCAGCAGATGCTTCCAGGAGACATCTTCCTGCTACTTTGCACAAGAGTAGGGTTACCAGATGTCCCAATTTTATAGGGACAGTCCTGATTTTTGGGTCTTTTTCTTATATAGGCTCCTATTACCCCCTACTCCCGTCCCGATTTTTCACACTTGCTGTCTGGTCACCCTACACAAGAGTCATTGACAACACGTGGCATGAGGCAGTCTGCTCTTGCCTGTTGTACTGACCACGCCCCGGCTCACTCCACGCTGTGCTGCCTGCAGGACCCGCACCTGGCCTGTGTCCTAGTCAGGGAATGCAACGCTGCCCGTCAGCTGGGCCCAGACAGCACAGAGCCAGCCAGGAGTTAGCTTGGTGAACGCTGGCCTTGTCAGCTGGAGAGGAGCTAAATCTAGGTACCCTGGTGAATGGCTTTGCCAGGAACCTTGTGGCTGGGGTGTATTCAGCACAGAATCCTAGAACTGTAGGGCTGGAAGGGCTGGAGAGGGCCAGTGCCCCATGCTGAAGAACACAGAGGAAATCTAGGCAGGGCATGGGGGGGGCATGGGAGGACCCTTGGGCAGCTGCATCAGGGAGGGGTGGAGGCTGCTGCAGAAAGGAGACAGGGAGGCTGGCTGGCAGAGCTGTCCTCCCTGCACTTCTAGAATGGGAGAGCAAGGGGAGGGAGAGGGCAGGCTGGCTGCCCGCTGCAGCCACATGCCCCAGACCAGGAGCTGCAGCCAGCACCTCCGGGCACAGCCTGGTCTCTGGCAGACATGCCCGGGCCACCCCCAGGCCCCATGAGAAGGCAGGCAAAGTCCTGGCCAGTCATTAGCCTCCCACACACACTGTCAGGAATCCCACAGCAGGCAGAGCCGGCCTCGCCTTCCACTGCAGGGGCTCTCCTGGCTGACAGCTGACTGCTGAGCACTTGCTATTTTTAGCTACAGGCTGTGCTCCTCCTCCAGCCTGGCACAGAACCCAGTCAGGGACCTTCAGCAGCACCACCGAGTTACCTGTGTGTGCGCACATGAGATATTTACAGCTGTAGGGGTGTGCATGTGTGACGGAACTAAGTGTGTGTGTGACACTGATGTGTGTGTGTGTGAATAACCTACATCTGTGGGTGTTGCACAGGTGTGTTTACGTGTGAATAATCTCTGTGTGTCTGCATGTGGCATACATGTGTCTGTTTAGGTGAATAATTATAGCTGGGTGTGTGTGCGTGACGCAGATGTGTGTCTTTGTGTGTGAATAGTCCACGTCTGTGTGTGCATGTGTGACACGTGTGTGTGTCAAAAAGGTGGGTGTGTGAATAAGCTACATCGCTGTGTGTGTGAGGGAATAGGCTACATGTAACCCAGAGGTGTGTGTGTGAACAATCCGCAGGTGTGTGCCCTGGTGTGTGTGACACAGATGTGTGTCTGTGAGCCAGGGAGAGAATAAACTACAGCAGCTGTGTGTGTGTGTCAGAGCCGCATTTCGGGGTGTGTGCGCGTGTGAAGGACACTGCTCTGCAGCTGTGTGTGTGACAGACACACACCCTGGGCTGGCTGGGGGAGCCCTGGGGCGGTGGGGGTCTTGCCCCTGGCTTGGTTGAGGACCCAGGCTGCAGCCTGGCGCCCCACCTGCCCCCGGGGGGCGGGTCCCGCGCAGGGTTACCGCGCGGCTCCGGCTCTCTGGGCTGAATTAATTGTTACTATTTTGGGCGCTCCAGTGTTTCCAGGGGAAACCTAATGACGCAATGACGTCAATGCAGGTCACTAGCGGACCGGGGAGCCGAGCGGCTCCCATTCGGTCCGCGGGGAGCGGCGCCGGGGCGGGCGCGGAAGGAGCCGGGGGCAGAAGGATCAGGCGCGGGGCGCGGAGCTGGGGAGAGCCCGGCTCCCGGCTCCCGGCCGCGCCCGGCTCCCTGGCTGCGCTGCGGGCTCCCCAGGCTGGGGGCGAAGACCTGCCCGGCGAAGGTAGGTGGCACCGGGGCGCTGTTCCCGGGGGCGGGGGGGTCCCTGCAGCGGTGTTGATGTGAGTCGCCCCTTTCCCACAGCCTGGAAGTGTGGGGCGGGCGGGGGGCTGCCTGCAGGGCCCCGGCTCGGGCTGCAGACCCCGGGGCGGGGGGGCTTTAAAGAGCGGCTCGGTGCCCGAGGCAGAGCCACTTTGGACCCCCCCCCCGGGCCCTCCGCCCCCTGCCTGGGCAGAGAGCTCCGGGACAGAGCGAGAATCCACTGGAAATCCGCGTGTCTCCCTGCCCGCCGGTGCGCCGCGCGTGTCCACACTGAGTGTGTGTCCGTGTGTCTCTGCGTGCGTGTGTGTGTCTCTCTGTGTGTGTGTGTCTCTGTGTGTGTGTGTGTGTCTCTCGGTGTGTGTCCCTGTCTTTCTGCGTGCGTGTGTCTCTGTGTGTGGATGTCCGTGTCCCTCTGTGTCTCTGTGTGTGTCTCTCTGTGTGCGTGTGTCTCTGTGTGTGGATGTCCGTGTCCCTCTGTGTCTCTGTGTGTGTCTCTCTGTGTGCGTGTGTCTCTGTGTGTGGGTGTCCGTGTCCCTCTGTGTCTGTGTGTGTGTCCCTCTGTGTGCGTGCGTCTCTCTATGCGTGTCCCTGTCTCCGTGCGTGTGTCTCTCTGTGTGTGTGTCCGTGTCCCTCTATGTGTGTGTGTGTCTGTGTGTGTCCCTGTCTCTCTGCGTGCGTGTGTCTCTGTGTGTGGGTGTCCGTGTCCCTCTGTGTCGGGGTGTGTGCGTGTCTGTGTGCGGAGACGCGCTGAGCGCCCCGCGCCACTCAGCGCTATCGCCACAGGGCTGCAGCCCCGGCTCGCAGCACCAGCCTGAAGGGAGGTGCTGGACGCCCCGGGGTGGAGGCTGCAGGATCCTTCTCCCCCAGCGCCCGGCTGCCTCCCTCGGACGGTGCCGCTCCCCAGCCCGGCCCGCTGGGCTCCCCGGCAGCTGGAGCTGGCTCTGCCCGCCGGGCTGGCCAAGCTCCGGTTTCAGCACCTCGGCCACTTCGCCCGCCAGTGGCCGGTGCTGGAGTTCGAGGCTGGCTCCGGATCTGACGGGAGGTGGGGTCCGGTTGTCGCGGGGCTGGTTGTTCCCATTACCAGGCTCGGGGTGTGTGTGTGTGAACCCTTCACTCTGTCCCCCTGGTCCCTACCTCTGGGAGCAAGGAGAGGTCCCCCGCAGACGGCCGCTGCTTCCTTCCCTTCCCCGGCCCTGGAGCGCGCACAGGAGACGGGGACACAAGCGGCTCCCTGCACCCGCAGCCCAGCTCCGGCACTTGGAGGGCTGGGGAAGGAGCTCCTTGCCCCGCAGGGAAGGATTTTCCCAAGTTGCTCCGGCGGCGGGGCCCGTGGGAGCCTCCTGCGCATGGGGCGGCGGGCGAATCCCGGGCTGGAGCCAGGCCGGCCCCACTAGGGCCGCGAGCAGCGCGGGTGGGGCACCCCCCCCTTGCCGGGTGTAGTTGCAGAGCGGCGCGCCGACCCAGCCCCAGGGGTCAGCCAGCGGCCCCCCATTTCAGCCCCCTCCCCAGCCGAGAGCAACTCCGGCTCTCCCCGCCTGGCCCTGCGCTCTGGCCGCTGGCAGCCCGCTGCCAGGCAGGGCAAAGCCACCGCCCGCCCCACTGCACTGCCCTGCTAAAGCCACAGGGCCAGGCTGGACTTTCCAGCAGGCGAGGGGGGGTCCCCATAGCCCCCTGGCTGGGGCACTGGGCAAGCCCGGGGGTGCAGGCAAAGGGCTGCTCCCCAGATCCAGGGATTGGTGCCACTGGAGAAGGGGATTGCAACCAATCGCCCCTCTGCTCTACTCCAGCAGCAGGCACCCCAGGGAGCAGGGCAAAGCAGCCAAACCGCAGGCACTGCCAGCTGCATGGGCGCTGGCTGCCAGCCCAAGCCTGGTCCCTTATATTTTCAGTCGCACTGCAAATTAACCAAGCCCCCTCGATTCCCCAGAACCCAGTGCACTGCAAGGAGAAGCTCCCCGTATAAATCCCTAAGTCTGGGCTATGAATGAAAAAAATCATCCCTAGCCTACTAGCCTCCAGCCAGGTATGTGCCAGTGTGTCCAGCCAGGGATGTATCAGGGCCAGCCAATGCCATCCATTCCCTTGGCATCGTAGTCTGAGTCTGGGCACACACCACCACGTTTTCAGATGCAGTGACTTACATCTAGAAAGGTTGTACAAACACACACAAGTCATCCAGTCAAAACCTATAGTGAGCCACCGCTGTGCTTTGTGAAAGCCAGAGTCATTCTGCTGCATGCAATGGGTTTTAGAGCAGGAGTGAGAATTTACCTCATTGGGATCAACCAGCACAAAATCTATGGAGGGGCCAACCATGCCTTCCCTGAGGTCACCCATGGCCAATCCTGGCTCTGGGGGTGAATGGAGCTGTACCAGAGCAGGTTCTGCTAGGCCTGACACCCTTCGCCCGAAGGGACTCTTGGTGGACTACCACCATGATGAAGCTGGCACAGTCCAGCCCTAGGACAGGGCGAGACAGGGCAAGGTTTTTCATAGGCAGCAGAGCCTCACCAGAAAATGCCCAAAACATAGGAGAGAGTGAGAGAGAAAAAATGAGCGAACCCCCACTCGGGGCTGGCCATTCCCGCAGCCGATGTAAACCCGCAGGCTGCAGGGGAATCACTCAGGATTGCTGACAGCAGGAGCCAGTCCTCAGTCCCAGTCCCCGACCCCCTATTGAACGGCCCATGTCCGGTTGCCGGCACCCTCCGAGACCTGGCTGTAGCAGAGCTGCCGCCTGCATATGTTGCCGCTGTCTTGGCTTTCAAACCTGCAGACTCATTCAATGGTGATGCAGCTGAGAGTGTTGAAGGATGGGGCTGTTCTGCTGAGCAGAGGCCTCCTCGCAGGATCCCACAGACCTGGGCTTCCTCACCCCAGTCAGCAGCTGCAAGGTAATTCCACCCGCAGCGTGGACTTGGAAAAGCTCCATGCCCCGACACTCAGATATCATGGTGATGGGCACAGTGCTAGAACCCAGGCAGACCAACAGCCACAACTGAGGAGCAGGCAACATGCTGGTGTCTTCTCACTGTATGCCTTTGCCCCATCGGTGCAAGGTGAAGGGATCCCTAGGACTTTTCAGGGGCTAGCAATCAATTGACAATTTGTAGAGTCCATGCATAAAGTTCTTCTCTTAGCTGCATCATAGGGTGGGGCCCTAGCTGCAGCAGAGGCCTCTCCTGCTGATCACACTTATTCAGCAAGTGCAGCCCCTGCAGCAGACCTGCTCGAGGGCTCAGGGAAGAGACGCTTGCCCCAGGTTTGTACAGATATCGCCCTTAGCTCTGGCATTTCCTGGAGGTGGGTCAGCCATGGCCTAGACCTGCTTTCTGTGCGTCTCTCCCAGGGGAAGCTACCCGCCACGATAGTGACTTGTGTTTGGCTGCTTTCGGGCAAGGCATTTAGGTGTTGATGTGTTGGCCCATGTCTGATGTTTGAAGATCCCGTGACCTTCATCTCAGTACATGTCCATTGGCTCAGGAGTTTCAAGGTCAATGTTACCATCTTTTATCCACCGCCCTCCCCCCAGGCCCTTCCCTCCGTGGCCAGCAGGGATGGATGGCTGAGCTTACGTGGAAGGCTCTGGTCCAAGACCGAGGAGGTCTGGGCTCAATTACTGGTTTTGCTGCAGACTCTGTGTGTGACTTGGGGCAGTTTCCCCATGCCCAAAATAGGGGTAGTCTTCCTCGCCTGCCGGGGATGTGCTGAAGATAAATTCATTATTGTATGGGAGGGCTCAGATGCTCCCTGGTGGGGGGAGGAGTATCTCAGCGAAGCTTGTGCAATGCATTCCCAGGCTCTCTAATGCATATTTGGTTAGTACTGAGAGTGTGCTCGGTGCTGTACAATACAAAGACAGGTAGGGCAGGTCCTGCCCCAAAGGGTTCATGGCATGAGGTGACAGGATCCATGGGGATGGTGTAGGGAGATTTCTCCAGCACCCTCCTTAGTGACCGGGGGAGAGCTGGGTTTTAGAAGGAAGCTGAATGCAGAGAAGGTGGAAGGTTGGTGAATGTGGCACCTCCCCCATAGCCAGACCTGCCTGTGCTGTGACTATCATTGGGATGCCAGGCTGGCTCTGCACAAGGACCGGGGCCAGCCCGGGTGGCACCTCCTCTGCCTGGGACGTTTGCAGCTTTGACAAAAGCAGAAGTCAGGTGCTGCCTCATTCAGATCAGCTGAGCAAAGTAATGGATGCTGAGAATTGGACTCCTGCCTGTCACAGAGCCATACAATTAATCCCTTTCAGCCCAGCAAGCCACCCTGAGACTCAGAAGGGATCAACAAAGTGCCCCAGGTCACCCAGGAAGTTGGGGGGCAGAGGTGAGTATTTCATGATGAGCCCCTGTCCCATGTCTGCCTCCATTAAACCGCCCTTGGGCTAATCCTCACAAACTCAGGCAAGATTCTGGCCCAGGTGCCTTGGCTGGGCCACGTCCCAGCCTCAGGTCCCAACATGACCCTTCGGGCACGTGTTGGGGTACGGCCCCCTTCTCTCCCGGCAGCCGCAGCCCCTGCGCGTAGTGCGGAGGTTAGCAGGATGAATGTCAGATTCTGAAAAAGATCACAGAGCGTGCTAATGAGATTGACAGGCTCTGAAGCCAGCAGAGGCTCTGGAGAACTGGATTATAATATGGCATGACCCTGATAGACTGGAGAAACCGTGTGAAATCAATACCAGGAGAAGCAAAATGGAGCCTGGTTTGCACAGAAAGGGCTAGTCAAATACACAGATAGAGACGAGGGGGCTGGGATGCACCATGGTCAGCTGTGGGGATGAGACTGGCTTCCAGGGGCTGCTGAACTGAATACCAGGCAGCAGTGGGATGCTGCTGCAGACAGCCCAGCGCCAGCTTGGTTTTTATTATTACGTGCACCAATGTACCAGTAAACAGGAATTATCCACTGCCCCGGTCAGGCCTCAGAGGGGGTGTGGCTCATCTTTAGGCCCCTCATGAATAAAGACTTGTGAGTGGGGGATTCAACCTATTGGGAGATGTGAAGGAAATGAGCCCTAGAGAGAGCCAAGGAGAAAAGGGATCCGCTGTCCCCAGACCTGCCTCCACCAGCGGGTGAGGTGAGTGAGTCGCTTCAGGCCTGCAGGATGCTCGGGGCAGGAAGAGAGCTGCCCGCGTGCTAAGGATCATTCAGACTCTCCACACGAGGGTTCTCGGAGCAGGTGACAGGGAGGACGGGAGGGACTCTCAGGGATAAGGGCCATCAGTGACTCAGGACAGCCTGTTCTCTCCAAGGACAGTAGTTACAGGGCACGGGACAGTCAGCTGAATTATTGAAGCAGCAGAGACCCTTGGCGTGCATTTCGGCACTGTTAGCAAATTCTTGTGTCAGTGAAAAGCCAGCAGCAGATGGTACTATCGGATTTGTGTTGGGGACTCATATCTGGGTTCAGATCCTGGCTCTCTACGCAAGTTGCTGTAGCTCTGCCTCAGTTTTCCCCAACTGAAAAACCCTTCCATAGCTCTTGGGGAGACATCAGGATAAATGCATTAGTGTCTGTGAAGAGGCAGGTGGGACACTCCTCCTCACCAAAGCCTATAACTCAGGGAATTGCATCTGCAAAGACAGGGGCCAGGCCTCAGCCCTTCTGAGAATTTACCTAGAGCTCCCTAAAGCCAACCTCTCTTCCCCCATTTGAGTGATTGCACAAGCTGCTGAGCCCTGTGCAAGCACCAGCCCTAGTCCAGGCACCGTCAGTGGAGCAGGAGGGGTGCTCTCCGGGGTGGGGGGCAGCCAGGCCAGCTTGACCAGTCAGAACAGCTCCTTCCGTCCGGCTTGGAGAATGCTAGTCAAGGAGCGGGCTCCTCCGGGCTTGGCAAAAAGAGAGAGATATCCAGACGTCTTCCAGCCCTAGGCTCCCAGGGTGCTGGTAGCAAGGAGGTAATGTTTCGTGTGACTAATAGAAAGCTCAATGCATCAGATCTATGCCTAACCCATGCCAGGCTGACGAGCTCCTAGACAAGCTGGGAGGTGCTCGTAACCCTTCACACCCATGGATCTTACCAAAGGGCTACTGCAAAGTGCGCTGAAACCGCAGATACACCTTGAAATCGGCCTTTATCAACCCCTCTGGGCCTCACAGTTTCTACCCGCCCTTTGGCCTCAAAGGGAGCGCCGGCCACCTTCCAGCGCCTGGTGGATCACTACTGAGGGGGATGAGAGTTTTGGCCGGGCCTACTATTGACGACATCTGAGCGTCTTCACCAGACCCTGGGAGGACCATCTGTCCCAGGTTACCCCAAGGTCCTGGACCGAAATTCCGGGGAGGCTGGGTAACGTATAAGCAGAGTGCAAGTGGGGATGGGAGGTATCTACCTGGCACTCGGTAGGGAGCGGCTGCCTAAGCCAGAAAACCGCCAAGGTGAGGATCAAGGAACTGGCCCTGCGCCCCAAACCAGAAGCAGGTCAGGCCTTTAATGGGATGCGGACTATCGAAGGTTCGGCCCCCACTTAGCACCCAATAGCCGGCCCCCACCACGAACGTGCAAAAAGGGGAACCCAGACAAAGGTAATCTGGACCGGAGCCGTGCCAGAGGCTTTACCGGGCGCGGGAGAGCTCTGGAGTGGCCCAGTTCTGGTGAACCCCAATTGACCAACCCCTTTAAATGGTGTTCACACGACCGCCTCAGACACGGGACTGGGGCGGTGTGAATGCAAGGAGTGATGAAAAGGGGGAGAGACCACCCCACGAGTGTACCTGAGTTTAGAAGCTGCTACCCGGAGCAAAAACTAAGCGGCCATGACGAGGAAGGAATGCCTGGCCATGGTGTGGCCTGTAAGAAGCTAGAGTCGCATATCTCTTGGGCGACACTTCACCGTGTACAAAAACACAGACCACTCTCTCCCTGACCTGGCTGCAACCAAAAAGGGATGCCAAACGCCAAGCTCGCGAGGTGGACCTGCTCCCTGCAGGACTATGACATGGACCGTGGTCCATTGTGAAGAAGGGAAGTGCAACCCTGATAGCGGACGCGTTGTCCCTTGAGAGGGGGCCCTGACTTCCGAGGTCACTGGGCAGAGGGGCCCCGCTCAGTTCAGTTCCGAAGGGGGAGAGGTGGAGGAGTAGGGGACTGCTGTGTGGGAACGGGGAAAGCAGGGGATGTCTGTAAGGTGAAGGGACAGGTAGTCAGGTTGTAGATGTGAGCCGGCAGGGGGGAGGGGGACTGCTGGGCGGGGAGATAGGAAACGAAAGGCGGTTTTGGAGTGGGGCCGGAGGAAGGAGAGGCTAGACAGTTTTGGTCTTGGCTATGGTGAGGAATTCAGGATCTAGCTGGGATCCAAGCACCCTGAACCCCCAGAAGGACTCATGGAAGGGTCCGGGAAGTGCCTTAAGCTAAATGCTGTAAACCTGTGTTCCCTGCCTGTTCAATAAAGCTTGCTGTTTTTACTGGCTGGAAAAAGATCACTGTGGGTCCCAGAAGAGGGGTGCAAGGGCAGACTCCGTGACATGTGCCATGCGACGTTAGCATTGGATGCAGCAATGAAATAAGCCTAGCAGTCAGGGAAGCCCAAGGTGTTTGGAAGGACAATGTAAAGGACAAGGGGAACTCCTTGCTGTTACATTCATGTTACCTAAGGAAATGGTCCTCCACGAATTGGGAAAAAGAAACTGGCTGGAACGAGGTAGTGTGTGCAGGAGTACCGGGTACATGTGTTTGATCCACTAGTCACAATTGAAGAGATCCAAATCTGATTTTGTTCGCGAGTCTGCGGTATAAAGTGGAAGGTGACGCTGCCAAATAGACGTAAACGCTTCTTGCGGTTAATCCTGTGCTTACAGATCTCAGAGCAATGTGAGGAACAGGATGCATTCACCTATAGAATTTAGTTTACTGAGCCACTCAATTGAAGAATCCCTGGATACGGCTGGAGGACAGACAAATCTGTGGACTGTCAGTTTCCTAAACATCTCGCCTAAGTATCTACGTCCACGAAGTTCCAGCAGTGAGCAAATATATAGTACCAGAACTGACTGGAGGGACGAAGTTTACAAATGCAGCCTACCCCAGGGTAATGAAACTGAGCCCCGATTCTGAACCTTGTCTTACCAGAAAGGTCCCCTCAGGAACTACTGGGAAGACCAGGTACGCCGTAGTCATCCGTGTGGTACCGAGGATCGTTAGAGAGAGAAGCTCGAGGGCTGTCACTGAGTGTGGGGGAGGTCCATCCTGCACCCTCTTCCCGGAAATTCACAGTGACTCTCAGCCAGCCAATAAACAGAAGGTTATTGGACAACAGGAACGAAAGGATACAGCAAGCAGCTTGTAGGACAACCAGGACCCCAGTCAAGTCTTCTGGAGTTAGGACAGCTTAGATCCCCAGCCCTTGGGAATTCCCTGAATTCCAACCACCCAGCCCAAAAACCCAAAACTGAACTAGACCCAACTCCTCAGCTGGGTGCCTCTTGTCCGCTTCCTGGGCAAAGGTGCTGACACTCCTCCCTCCTGCCTACGCCACGGTTACAAGCTGAGCACCTTCCTCACACTTAGCAAGTTATCCTCGCTCTCCCATCCCCATACAGAAACGTCCCTTCTCAGACGCGCCAGGGTTTCTGGCGCCCTACGGCACCGGCCCATTATCGTGCACCCCGCGAGGTCCGGTCTCGCGGCTTCGGTGGAGCTGCGCAGGCATCGCCTGCGGCAGTCACCGGAGCCGTGACAGTAGACCCTCGCACGTAACGCTGCGGCAGCTCCACTGGGCACGCGCCGTGCCCGCCCCCGAAACAGTGACCAAGCCCGGAGGAGGCCCCTCCTTGAACTAGCTTCTCGGCAAGCCGGACGAAGAGCGTTCTGAACTGGCAAGTGCCGGTGCCCCCCCCCGGAGAGCACACCCTGCTCCATAAGACGGGGCCCTGGACTAGGCTGGTGCGTGCACAGGGCCAGCAGCTTGGCAACCCATCACTCAATGGGGGAAAGAAGGTTGGCTTTTAGGGAGCTCAGGTAAATTCCTCGAAGGGCTTGAAGGCCTGGCCCGTCTTGCAGATGAATTCCCGAGTTATAGGCTTTGGTGAGGAGGAGTGGTCCCACTGCCTCTCACAGACACTAATGCATTATCCTGATGTTCCCCCAAGAGCTATGGAAGGGTTTCAGTTGGGGAAAACTGAGGCAAGAGCTACAGCAACTGTCGTAGGAGCCAGGATCTGACCCAAAATGAGTCCCACACAAATCCGATAGTACCATCTGCTGCTGGCTTTTCACTGGACAGACAAGAATTTGCTAAAGCAGTGCCGAAATGCACGCCAAGGGTCTCGCGCTCCATAATTCAGCCTGACTGTCCGTGCTCCTGTAACACGGTCCTGAGAGAACAGGCTGTCCTGAGTCACTGATGGCCCTATCCCCTGAGAGTCCCTCCGTCCTCCGTCACCTGCCGCCGAAACCCTCGGTGGAGAGTCTGAATGATCCTTAGCATCGCGGGCAGCTCTCTTCCTCCCCGAGCATCCCTGCAGGCCTAAGCGACTCACTCACCTCACCCTCCGCTCGTGGAGCAGGTCTGGGGACACGCGGAAATCCCCTTTTCTCCTTGCTCTCAGCATCCTTCACATCTCAAAGGTTGATCCCTCACTTCACAAGTCTTTATCAGAGGGGCCTAAAGAGATGATCCACACCGGCCCCTCTGAGGCCTGACCGGGCAGTGGATAAT
>NC_133769.1:10661680-10669039 GCF_003597395.2 Chelonoidis abingdonii | reverse complement strand
CTTGGTACGCTGCAGCCTGGCACCCTGCAACTCTAGCAGTCACACGACTCATCATGCCTCCGTCAGTCAGGACTGGAGTGCACTGGCATCATAGCCCAGCCTCTGCTGCCAGCGAGCCTCTGCAGCCGGTGTGATGTCACAGAGTCCCCGGCGATGCTCTGGAACTGCTCCCCACAAAGCCAGGCAGGACTTTGGGAGCTTTCTCTTCCTTGGAGCAGACTGTTCAGGGCAAGAACTACACGTCTTACCTCCTAGGTCTTTCTTGGAGCATCCAGCATCCTCTGCCCCTCCATGTGCTCCCACAGCGAGCCCACCCAGGCGGGGTCCTGGAAGCCACAGGGTCCTGCACCCCCACTTTGCCAGTCAGACGTGACTCTCAGCCAGCCAGTAAAACAGAGGTTATTCGATGACAGGAAAAGGGTCTAAAACAGAGCTTGTAGATACAGCGAACCGGACCCCTTGCCGGGTCCATTCTGGGTGCAGTGAGCCAGACCCCCAGTCTGCACTTCACTCCTCGTCCCCAACCCACTGCAGACTAACAACCCCCTCCACCCCTCCTCTCTGCTCACCCCTTTTCTGGCAGAGGTCACCTGACCTTTTTGTCTCCAACACCTTCAGCTGGCACCTTGCAGAGGAGGGCCAGGCATCAGTTGCTAGGAAAGAGAGTGCCCAGCGTTTAGGTGCACTGGCCTTTGCTTCTGCAGCAATCACACGCCCTTATCCCACCCTAGAATTAAGAACTGCCTAGGGGACACTGAGCACCAACACAGTATTCAGAGAAAACATTAAGAATATTCCCAGTTCGTCACATCTCTCCCCCTTCGAGACCAGACTGAGTGAGGTCACTTCAGCCAATGACCTGGGGAAGTTTGAACCCACCAACATCCCATGGACCCCAGGATCTCTCCATTCCGTGTGCGAGTTACACCAGGACAGTCCAGTCTCACGCCCTCCTTAGGTCGGGTGTGCTTGTGGCACTTGCAGGCCGCATGTGGGAAGGTTATGTGGCTTGAACCCTTTTGCCACCCCAATACCCCTGGGGTTTAAACTGGGACAGGGTCTTCTCCTAGGGCTCGGGCTGCGATTCGGCTCTCTTGGTTAAGAGCCCCCATCTTGACCTTGCCAGCTCTGGGCTTGGCAGCCGCTTCCCACCTTGTGGCCCAAATACAACACCTTTGCTGTCCCCCTTACACTTTCCAGCTTTTACCATCAGTCCCACCTCCTTGAGCCAGCCCAGCCCCCTCTTCACCTGGGACACCTGTTTCTCCAGGTCTGGGTAAAGATGCGATGTTATCTGTGTTTGCCAGGGCAAGTTCTCCTCCCCTCTCCTTGTCTAGAATTCCCCAGCCTAGTATGGGTTGGGCACGGACACCATGATGCTTAAGCTTCTGATAGCCCCCAGCAAAATGCCGCCCCCCCCCCATAATGCTGGCACCCTAGGCGACTGCCTAAGTCTCCTAAATGAAAGCGCCGGCCCTGTCCCTACTCCATCACAGGGGCGGTGATATCTTTTATTGGACCGACTTCTGTCGGTGAGAGAGACGAGCTTTCTGCAAACTCATCGCCCATGAACCCACCCACAGACCTTCTATGTACTTCCCCAGATAGACAAACAGGGGAGCCCAGGCAGCCCCATCCTATCTGTTCACAGCTCTCTTACTGAAGCACTGCTGGGACTCAGAAACCATCCTCAACCCACTCACCATGCAAGGGCCAGCTTCTTCCAGGACACAACTGACTTCCTCTCCAAACTCCTTAACATTAATAGCCTCCCTCAGAACACCGTCCATCCCGCCATGAACATCACTTCCCTATCCACCAGCTTCCTTCACAATGACGGCCTGGCTGCCTGCCTCAAATATCTACAAGACAACAGAAAACCCTCAGAGATCCAGCCCCTCCAAGCTCAGCATCAGAAGCAGACTCCCCACAGACCAGAACACACCAACGCAAAGTGGCAGCAGACTCTGCACGTGCAAAATCTGCTGATGTATCTCCACTACTAAGATGATGAACACCCCCCACCACATACCTTTTAAGATGCATGAGTCCTACACATGCCTGTCACAAAGTGTGGGGTACCTCATCCCGCTCACCAAATGTTTCAGTAACAATGATGTGGGTGAAACCAATCACTGCGCTCTTGAATGAACTCACACAGGAAAACGATAAATGACAAAAACACCATATCATCTATGGGTGAACACTTTTCACAAAGCATCGCACTATATCTGACCTCTCAGCCCTCATTCTCAAAGGAAACCTGCACAACACATGCAAAAGACGAGCTTGGGAGCTTATTTTCATAACTTTGCTAGACACTACAATTCATGGACTGAACAGAGACACTGGATTTATGGCAACATCTGTAACCCACCAGCCCCCCTTTTTGTCCGATGATGACAGGTGTTAACGGGCCACTCTACCTTGAATGATCCCTAAACAATCTGTTGCATTTAGCTGTGATTCTTGAAGTACCTTTCTCAGACCTGAAGAAGAGCTCTGGGTGACTGGAAAGTTTGCCTCTCTCATCAGCAGAAGTTGGTCCAATAAAAGATATTACCTCACCCACCCTGTCTGAGTAAGAGATTGGCATTTGGTCTACCTAATACTTCTGACATATTCCAAAAACTAATGGATCAAGTCCTCCAAGGTTTGTATTTTGCTGCTTGCCACCACAATGACATTAACAAAGAGGAACAGTTGAGTCACTTGGTAGGAATTCCAGACTGAACAAGTCCTAATGGGTTAGTGCACTTTAATCCAAAATTTTCCTTACTGTCAACATGCAATGCTTACCAGAAGGGTGAGGAGCTGTAATCTGATAGTAATGAATATAAATCAAAAGCTAGGAATTGTAGAAAATTGATAAGGGAAGCAAAGGGACAGGGAGAAATCTATGGCCAGTAGAGTTAAGGACAAAAAGAAGAAAAATTTTAAAAGTATAAGGAGCTAAAAGAATTCAAACATGGATATTAGTCCATTACTAGATCAAAATGAAGGAATTATCAGAAAAGGTAGAGTGTTCAATAGTTATTTCTGTTATCAGAGGGGTAGCCGTGTTAGTCTGTATCTGTAAAAGCAGCAGAGAATCCTGTGGCACCTTATAGACTAACAGACATTTTGGAGCGTGAGCTTTCGTGGGTGAATACCCACTTCGTCAGACGCAGGTAGTGGAAATTTGCAGGGGCAGGTTTATATGTGCTAGCAAACAAGCTAGAGATAACGAGGTTAGTTCAGTCAGGGAGGGTGAGGCCTTTTTCTAGCAGTAGAGGTGTGAAAAGCAAGGGAGGAGAAACTGGTTCTGTAATTGGCAAGCCATTCACAGTCTTTGTTTAATCCAGAGCTGATGGTGTCAAATTTGCAGATGAACTGAAGCTCAGCAGTTTCTCTTTGAAGTCTGGTCCTGAAGTTTTTTTGCTGCAGGATGGCCACCTTAAGGTCTGCTATAGTGTGGCCAGGAGTTTGAAAGTGCTCCTCCTACAGTTTGTATATTGCCATTCCTGATATCTGATTTGTGCATGTTAGCCTTTTCCGTAGTGACTGTCCCAGTTTTACCGAATGTACATAGCAGTGGGGCAGTGGCTGCATATGAGGCGTATATTACATTGGTGGAAGTGCAGGTGAAGAAACCAGTGATGGTGCTGATCTGGTTAGGTCCGTGAGGTGTCCGCTGGTTAGATAGTGCAGCAGAGTTGCCATCAGAGGTTGTTGCATGGATTGGTTCCTGACTAGAGCTACACGGTGCGTGGCGAGTTGCCTGGTGAGAAATACGTTTCAGGTTGGCAAGTTGTCTGTGGGACGAGGATTGCCTGCACCCAAGCCTGTGAAAGTGTGGGAGCATCTGTCCAGGATGGGTTGTAGATCCCTGATGGATGCATTGGGAGGGGTTTTAGCTGGGGGCTGTATGTGATGGGCCAGTAAAAAAAGAGTCCTGTTGGTTCTTTCTTGGGTTGTCTTTGCAGTAGGAGGCTTTCTAGTACTACTCCGGGCTCTGGTATCTGTGCCTAAATTTCTCGTGCCGGGTATTGTAGTTTTTGAGAATGCTGGTGAAATTTTGTAGGTTTTCTCTGTCGAAGGGGTTATAGCAGATGTGGTTGTAACCTGAGTGCTTGCTGGTAGACAATGGATGTGTGATGTGCCCAGGGATGGAAAGCTGGAGGCAGAAGGGGGGGGGGTTAAGGGGCATAGCCAGTCCAGATTAGGTTTCGATATAGGTGGTGTTAAGGCGACCATTCACTTATTGCACTGGTGTCTAGGAAGTGGAAACTCCCCGTAAGATGGTCAGGCTGAGGTTGAATGGTGGGGGGAAGTTGTTGAACATCAGGGAATTTTCATAGAGTCCTCCTTCCCCATGGGTCCAGATGAGAAAGATCAATCAAATGTAGTGTAGTGGTAGAAGAAGGGGCGGAAGTGGCACGAGAGCTGAAAGGAAGCGTGTCCAGGTCGAGCCATAAAAATAGTTGGCATACTGTGGCCAATGCAGGTTGCCCAAGCAGTGCCACTGATCTGGAGATATATATTTAGTCATCAGAACTTGGGGAAATATTTGTGTGAGTATAAAGCACAGAGTCAAGCAAGCCATTGTGTGTTGGCCAATCATCCAGGGATACTTGCGACAAGCTTGTATTCCCATCTGTGTTGGATGTTTGTGTAGAGAGCCTCTACATCCAGGTGGCTAGAATGGTGTTTTTCTGAGGTGACCAATGCGTTGTAGTTTCCTCAGAAATCTGGTTCACGAGATGACTGGGAGTGCTGGTGGCATAGGGCTGAGTAGATAGCCACATATCCAGACTAGCTTCCAGTAGAATGCCCAATGCCGAGTGAAGGGGCGTCCAGGAGTTACGTTGGATTCTTGATAATAGACTAGAAATAACCCTGATCGGGGCTCTAGAGTAATGCCTGATTTGTTCCGTGTAGTTTAGGGATGTCTGAGAGAAGTGCAGTTCCTTGATGTATTCCTACAGTGATCCTGAGGGAAAGTGCCTGTAGAATTGGTAATTGAGAGCTTGTCTGCGGCCTCTTTGGTAGTCAGACCTGTTCATGAGAAACAACAGCACCCTCCTTATCACCTTTTGATGAAATTGTCAGGGTGGTTTCTGGGTGATGGCATTGGCGTCCTGCACGACTTAGTATTGAGCAAGCGGTGGTTTTATTTCCCACTTCTCTGCCATGTGCACACGCGGAAGCATTCAATGTATAGTCCAGACTGCATCTTCCGACCCTCAGGAAGGAGTCCTGTGGAAGTTTCTTCTTGCTGTTGGGGCGAGGTAACCTGGTATCAGTGCGCTGTTCAGGTTTGTCCCGGGAAGTATTCTTTGAAACAAGAAACCCATCCGGAACAAAGGATCCCCAAACACTTTCACAGGTCCTGGGTGGCAGGCCAATCCTTGCCCGCAACAAAAACACTGCCCAACCGAAAACGTATCTCACAGTAACTGCACACCGTACGCATAGTAATCTAAGCTCAGGAACCAATCCAACGCAACAAACCTCGATGCCTAACTCCGCCACATATCACAGCAGCGACACCAATCACCAGACCCTAACCCAGATCAAGCCACATCATCAACCGTTCATATCACCTGCACGCCACGCAATGTAAAAAGCCATAACCAGCAATGGCCACGCAATGCCCTCTGCTATTACAATCGGTCACACTGGACAGTCACTTACGGAAAAGGCAAATGAACACAAATCAATATCAGGAATGGCATAATACACAAAAACCTGGTAGGAGAGCACTTCCAACTCCCTGGCCACACTATAGCAGACCTTAAGGTGCCATCCTGCCAGCAAAAACTTCAGGACCAGACTCAAGGAGAAGACTGCTGAGCTTCAGGTTCAATCTCCACATTGACAACCAGAATCAGCGTCTGGACTACAACACAACAGACTTGAAATGGCTTCGCCAATACAGAGACCTATTTCTCCCTCCCTTGCTTTCAACACCATCTACTGCTAGACACAAGGCCTATCCTCCCTGACTGAACTAACCTCGTTATCTCTAGCTTGCTTGCTAGCATATATATACCTGCCCCTGGAAATTTCCACTACCTGCGTCTGACGAAGTGGGTATTCACCCACGAAAGCTCATGCTCCAAAACGTATGTTAGTCTATAAGGTGCCATAGGATTCTCTGCTGCTTTTATTTCTGTTGTGCTTGTGGGGGGGAGGAACAGACGATGTAGTCTCATCATAGGATAACACTCTTACCATTCCACTAGTATGTCATGAGTATGTTAAATAGCAGCTACTAAAGTTAGACATTTTAAGATCAGCAGGTCCAAATAACTTACACTGAAGAGTTTTAAAAGAACTGGCTGAGGAGCTCGTTGGATTGTTAATGCTGATTTTCATTAAGTCTTGGAGCACTGGAGAAGTTCCATAAAACAGGATGAAAGCAAATGTGCCAATATTTTTAAAGGGTAAATGGGATGAGCAGGGTAATTAGAGGGCGGTGAGTGTGACATCGATCCTGGGCAAGATAATGGAGCAGCAGATATGGGACTTGATTAATAAAGAATTAAAGGAGGATAATATAATTCATGTCAATCAACATGGCTTATGGAAAATAGATCCTCTCAAACTAACTTCATCTCTTTTTTGGATGCGATTACAAGTTTGGTTGATAAGGGTAATAGTGTTGACATAACAGATTTCTGTAAGGCATTTGACTTGGCATTGTATAACATTGTGATTAAAAAGCTAGAACGCTACAAAATGAACACAACACACATTAAATGGATTCAAAGCTGGCTAACAGATAGGTCTCACAAAGGAATTGTAAAGGGGGAAGCATCATCAAATGGGTGTTTTTTCTAGTGGGGTCCGGCAGGGGTCTGGTCTTGGCTCTACACTATTTAACATTTTCTTCAATGACCTGGAAATACACATAAAACAATCACTGATCAGGTTAGCAGCTGACACAGGAGCTGGGGGAGTGGTAGAAAGGGCAGAAGGCACTGTTTCAGAGTGACCTGGATCACTTGGTAAACTGGGCACAAGCAAAAAATAATCCAGCTCCATGTAACTGTATGGATGGCTAGGACCAAAGAACAGAGCCATTACAGGACAGGGGACTCTCTTGTGGGAAGCAGGTTGGCTCTGGAAAAGAACAGGAGCTCCTAGAGCAACGCTGTGGCCAAAAAGTCTGACACAAACCTGAGACAAAATAAACGGGGGAATCTCGGAGGGGAAGCGATTCCTCTGATTTGGGCACTGGTGCATAGGTGCCAACTTTCCCTGGCACCAGCTGGTGCTCGCGCCCCCCCTCCCCTGGCCCTGCCCCCATTCCAACCCCTTCCCCAAAGTCCCTGCCCCAACTCTGCCCCCCCATCCTCATTGGACCCCTTCCCC
>NC_133769.1:10592890-10658270 GCF_003597395.2 Chelonoidis abingdonii | reverse complement strand
AAAGCTCATGATCCAAAACATCTGTTAGTCTATAAGGTGCCACAGGATTCTTTGCTGCTGGTATCCTGTGTCCTGTGTCCAGCTCTGGTGCCCGCCATTGAGCAAGGATGTTGATAATTTGCAGAGGGGTCAGAGAAGAGCCATGAGAAGGATTAAAGGATCAGAAAACCTGCCTTATAGGGATGGATTTAAGGAGCTTAGTTTGTTTGGCTTAAAAAAGAGCAGGTTCAGGGGTGACCCGATCACAGTCTGTAAGTACCTACATGAGGAACAAACATTTCATAATGGGCTCGTCACTGCAGCAGAGGAAGGTCTAACCCCATCCAATGGCTGGGAGTTGACACGAGACCAGCTGAGACTGGAAATGAGGGTACATTTGTAACAGTGACAATAATTAACCTTTGGAATAATGTCCCAAGGGTGGGGGTGGATTGTCCATCACTGGTGATGTTTTGTTGTAACAGCTCTGCCCTGGGAGTGACTGTGGGGAGGTCTCTGGCCTGGGCTGGGCCGGGGGTCAGCCGAGATGATCTCAGGGATCCCTCCTGGCCGTGGGATCTAGGAATGACATGCAGTGATGGGAAAGAGGAACCCAGAGTGTCCGCACCCAGCACATTCTCAAAGGCTGGAAGTAGCTGCTGGCAAACTGCCAACGCAGCACCGGGACAGAGGTGGGTACATGCTGCACAGGCAATCCCCGCATGGGCAGAAAGCACAGCCCAAATGCCAGAGACCGGCTTCCACGGGAACGCCAACATCAAGAGATCAAAAACCTTGAGACTAGACCAGAAATCATGAGATGTTTTGAAAAGATTCTATTGCGGAGTTCTCAAAGCGGGGGTCAGGACCCCTCAGGGGGTCAGGAGGTTATTACGTGGGGGGTCACGAGCTGTCAGCCTCCACCCCAAACCCCGCTTTGCCTCCAGCATTTATAATGGTGTTAAATATATTAAAAGGTATTTTTAATGTATGGGGGGTGCACTCAGAGGCTTGCTATGGGAAAGGGGTCACCAGTACAAAAGTTTGAGAACCCCTGTGCTATTGTGCGTGTTTAGGCAAGTCTTTCCCTGCCCGTCCCCAGGGCGTGGGCATGTGACAATTGGTGTCGCCCACGTTCCCAAGGACTGGGCAAGGGGATTTTGGCCCCTCCTGCAGGAGCTCGCATGCCCACATCTGCCCATCTCCTGCCCAGCAATTAATCCTCTTTCCCAGGCCCCGCTCAGTTCATCCCCTCTCTCCCTCAACCCCCACCGCCCTCAGTTGCCCCTCCCAGCACTCACCTCATCTGCTCAGAAACCACCATCAATGCAGCCCTCCCGTCAGCCCCCGCCCTCCGCACTTCCGCCCCCTGCAGCCCCCAGGCCATAGTTCCGCCCTCCCAGTCTCACATCTGCCACTTTTAGTCCTGGGGGCGGGGGCTGCAGTGGGGTCCCCCTCCCACTTCCCAGGCTGGCAGGGGAGCCCCTGCTTTGAGGGTTCTGCTGTGAGACCATGCATGAGGCAGAATTTCACTTGGAGATTGCACCTCTGGCAATACACCCGTGAGTTGGCATCTCTGCTCCCAGGAAGTTGCTGCCCCAAGACGCTTGTTAGAGAGATTAAGAAAGAACAAGAGTTTACCTTTTGCAACAGCTTCCCGCCCCCCACGTGCAAAGAACAATCCAGCCTGGCTGCACCCTGCTGCAAGCTGCAGTCCTGGTCGCTCTCCCTCTCCTGCGCTGCTGCGTTTGGGTCCCACCCCACTGGGCCCGTGTGCTGCTAAGCTTCCTGGGGCCTATGGCACATTTCCTGGGCACAGTCTCTGTCTGTTGCCTCACAGGAATGGAGCGCTCTGGCCTAGCAGCCCATGGCCCCAGGACCAGGCTGAGCCCCCAGAATCCCCTGTCGCTTGAGCACAGCTACTCCCCCTGCCTGTGGGCACCCTAGGTCAGAGTTCCCCGCTCTGGGGACAGGTGATGGGGAAGCAAGCCCAGAGTCAGGCTTGCTAACGGGTCCCCAAACCCCAATCACTCTGTACTTTAGAGACCCAGAGAAAATAATACAAATACCGATACCCCTTTCCCTGCCTCAGTGTCCTCTCCACTCGTAAGCGTTTCTCTGGCTTAGGGCAGAGCCTTCAAAGGAGTCCAGGATCCCTTCCCCACCCCTAGCTTCAGGGAGGGTTTCTTTTTGTGCTTCTAGTTTCCTTCTTCCTCAGCGGGGGCCACACTTAGAAAGGACACCCCGTTCCCAAAGCTGCTGCCCTCCTCCCCCCAGCCCCACACTCCTCCCCAATCCCCAAGCTTTCTGTTTGAGCATGTCCCTGTGAATTCCCCTGAGTCTCTCTGGCTCTGTGGCTGAGAAGACCCAGCGATAACACCAGTGTCTTTATGTATGAAAATTTGGGATGATAACACCCCAGAAGTCCAAAGGAGAGAGACAAAGCAGGCTGCTCCCCGAGGCAGAGAAGTGTCACTCACCTCACCTTACTCTCAGCTGGCTAACTGCAGACGGCACACCTTCCTACAGAGCTCCCATGGCCTGCCATCATGAGCAGGAAAGCCCTCCTCATTTAAAGAGGTCGCTTGTATGGAAAACTGTGTCAAAATTACACCACGCAGCCCTGCACACACACACAACGTCAGGCTGATTTCCCCAGGCTGCGTCCGTCCCCTTGTCCTAGTCTGGGGAACACATGACACAGCCCTGACAGCATCTTGGTGACTCACAGACACCATGACGTGCAGTGTCCCAGCAACTTCATAAGATGAGCCCCAACTCACAGGATGGACACAGATCCCCCAAATCTCACACATGCTAAAAAAAATAACGTATCAGACTATGTGTAACATCACCACTTGCTGGCTCCCACCCAAACAGTGCGTCTGCCGTAGTTAAATGTTACCACTGCCTATTTCAAGAGAGTTTATCTTCAGTAACCTCTATTAAAGATCCCAGGCACAGCCCCTTTTGCTAGTCACACCTGGTTTCCCAGGCCATGCCCATTGTTCACCAGTTTTAGAACTCATTGCAAAACAGGGACATTTGTCACTAGAAATGTCCCCTCTTCCCCAAACAAACAAAATCAGAATTTGAACTTGCAAAAATGTCATTACAAAAGTCACAGTTGGGGAAGTCGTGAGCAGCTGCCGCCTTCTGGGACTCTCTGCTCCACTGGCAGCTTAGATTGGTCGGCTGCGACACCAGGCGCGACTCAAACGTGGCTGTTTCAAAACAGAAACTTAAAAGGCCGGTCTGATGAAAACCGGGAATCCTGGTCATTTTTTTGCTAGCTTGGCCCATCGCAAAGCCCAGCAGAACTTGCCAGCTTCAAACATGCTGAAGTGGTGATGAATTTTTAGTCTCTTTTCGGAGTGGCTCTGAGAGATCCCTGGCCTAGGGCCCGACTACAGCATGGGGGCGAGGGGCCATGACACTTGGTGTGGGGATTAATCAGCCGGGGAATTCTTTCCAGTAACTCCTTCCCTGCCAAAGCCTCCAGGATAGTCTTGCATTAGTGGATTGCATTAAGTCTGCCATAGCCCTGGTCATCCAATGAAGTAAAGCACCATCATTTGGCCTGCTAAACCCAGGGTTGTGAGTTCAACCCTTGAGGGGGCCACTTAGGGATCTGGGGCAAAATCAGTACTTTGTCCTGCTAGTGAAAGCAGAGGGGCTGGACTCAATGACGTTTCAGGGTCCTTTCCAGTTCTATGAGAGAGGTATATCTCCATTTATTAACTCCCCCACCTGCATGCATGGCCCTGGTCCTGCAGACACCTGCTTCGCTTGGCAGATGTGAGTGAGTCCATGAAAGCCAGATGGCCTGCTCACATGGGCAGAGTGACGCACATGCTTTACTCTTTGCAGAAGCGGAGCCTTCACACCTTGATTTGGCAGCTGTGCTTCATTAATCTTGTCTCCTCCATCTGTCACCTTTTCTCAGTTCAGGGTCTTTTCCCCAGCTCTGACACCTTGGATGAAGGCAGGTCCAGCTTTGAGGCAAACTGGAGTGAATCCAGGTTGGAGCAATTCCCCCTGGCTCCCTGGAAGGCCTGTGTGATGGAGTAGGGGCTGTCTGTGTGGGGGATGGGAGAGCAGGGGAGGACTTTAGGGGATGGACAATTCCTGAGCCTGTAACCTGAGCTAGGTAAGGGAGGGGAGAGGTCAACACCTTGGCCCGGGAAGGAAGACAAAGGAAGGGGCTGGCAGGAGGGAAGTAGTTTTCAGTTTGGGTTTGGGGCTGTGTGGGTGGAATTCAGGGTATCCTAGCTGGGATCCAAGCACCCTGAAAGCCCAGAAGGACTCGATTGAGGGGTCCTGACTGTGCCTGCAAGCTCTGCTGTAACCTGCGTTCCTGTTGTCCAACAAACCTTCTGTTTTACTGGCTGGCTGAGAGTCACTGTGAGTCCCAGGAAGAGGGGTGCAGGGCCAGACTCCCCCACACTCTGTGACAGCCTGCCAAACCCATTTAAACACAAGTGCCATGCGGCGTCCACGGGGAAGGGAGACATTGCCTTTGAGAGGCAGGGAGCTTAGTGCTCCACCCACCCCTGCGCGGGTCCCCAGACACTGCAGTGCTACCTCGTGCCACATGGCATCGTCACAAAAACACAGTGGGCTCAGCATGGGCAGCTTCATCAGCCAGCAGCACTGATGCGCTCATGGGTCCGTACTCCCCCGAGCGAAGGGAGGCAGGAGAGGCAAAGGGTAGAGGGGTATCTAGACAAGGAAGAGAGGGCAGGTGCTTAGCCAGCTGAGAGAGACTTGGAAGGAGGCAAACCAGCAGGTAGAGAAGAAGGCTGCTAGAGCCTGCAGCCCCTTCCCCTGCCGGGCCATGCAGAGAAAATAATGGCACAATGCAGCTGCGGTATTTCCCTGAGAAGGGCACACAGTAAATGGGAGAGAGCTGGGGGGGGATCACTGCAGAGAAAAGGGCAGGGGCTGGGGGTGGGGCAGGCGGGCACTGCAGTCATCACACACTGCAGCAGGAGGGCTAGGCCAGATGCTGCAGTCATTGCAGTGACGGATACTGCAGGCACTGCGGCATCACCCGCAGGAATGGAGCTGCAGTCACTGCAGAGGCGAGGCAGGACGGCAGCTCACTGGGGATCCCCAACTCTTCTCCACCAGCTGCAGCCAGCCAGGGTTGTGCCCTGCTTTGAAAGGGAAGCCTGTGCCCGGGGGCCCCATCTCTCCAAGGGTCTGCAAAGCATGAACTTACTTCTGCAGAAGGTGCAGCTAACCACTCCATGGATAGCAAGAGCCCTTGATTCTTGGCAAGGGGCGGGGGAGAGGGCAGACAGGTGGGAGCGGAGGCCCTCAGCACTTGGCATCAGGGAAGCTGAGTCAGTCTCTTGCCTCTGCTAGCACCCATGGGGTAATGAGCACGAAGCAAGGACAGGGGTTGCACCAGTTCTGCAGAGAGGACAGAAACAAGCACCTGGGGACCCCGCCCAGCCAACGCCCCTCCAGCTTTCCACACTCTGTAGAACCCCCTCCCAGGTCCATGAGCCAGAGCTTCGGCTGGGGCAGCTCAGCACGGCTCCATTGACTTCCCCAGCAGCTCTGCCTACCTCTGGCAGCTGCTCTCACACACACAGGGTAAGACACAGCCGGCAGGAGTTTGTCATGCAGTAAGCTCGGCTGGACGCTGAGCGTGGAAGGTTTTTTTCCCCACCTCTCTCCCCCTCGCCCCAAAGAACATACCCTTGAGATTCTCCATTTGTGGGATCTTACAGAAACATTTTTCATTGTGCCCCATTCACAGATTTAATCTTAGAATCACAAAGCCACAGGTTTAGAAGGGACCACAAGGGTCATCTAGTCTCATCTCTGCCAAGATACAGGATTTGTTGTGTCAAAACCAGGCTTCTCACACTGGGGGTTGTGAGTTTATTACATGGGGGTCGCAAGGACATGCACAAAAGAGAGAACAACTGCTCTAAACTGTATCATTTCAATCAGTGTTTTAGAAGAGGACATCCCCTTCCGACATACATGCAGAGGCAGCACTGGAGGGTCTGGTGGGGACTATAGCTGCCGCAAATTTGCCTTATCCCCGCCCCCAGCGCAAAGGTCAAACATTATGCAGAAGTCAAAGTGGCTTAGATGGCATTGCCACCCTCACTTCTGCAGTTCTGCGCTCGTGCTGGTGGAGTGCTGGCCCCAGAGCTGGGTGCTTTGACAGCAGCCGCTGCTCTCGGGCTACCCAGCTCTGAAGGCAGCGTCGCCGCCAGCAGCAGTGCAGAAGTAAGGGTGGTAGTGGGGGGTGAAGTCTGCTGTGAAAAGTACTGTTGACCGATTCTTTGCACTCCCTCCAGTATGAAACAGGAACTGTTTAAAAACTCACTTTTCTGCTTATAACAATAATTTGATAAAAATGCGTTTTAGTCCATTTCAAAGCTGTGAGAAAAGGTCAATTCATTTTAAACAACCGGGTTATACAATTAGCATTTAAAATAGTGTTAATATAGAAAATGTGTTTTTATTTATAAGGGAGGCTCCCATGCAGAGGCTTGCTGTCTGAAAGGGGTTGCTAGTGCACACAATTTGAGAACCGCTGGTCTGACCCACCCAGGACAGGTGGCTCTAGCCTCCTTTGGAAACCTCCAGGGAAGCAGCTTCACCGACCTGCCGAGGCTTCTGTTCCGTTGTCCTGCTGCTCTTGCAGTTAGGAAGTTTTTCCTGAGATTTAATCTCAATCTGCTCTGCTGTAGTTTGAGCCCATTGCCCCTTGTCCTGCTCTCTGTAGCAAGAGAGAACAGCGTCCTCCATCTTTTTATGGCAGCCTTTCATGTATCTGAATCTTTGTGTGTGCGAGGGAGGGTAGCTGGGGCAGGGGTCAGTCTAGCCACATGGCTGAATTTATTTTGCTTATTTTTTATTTGAATAATTACTGCTTACGAATGTAACCCTTCTGCCCCTCTGAGTTGGCAGCAACAAGGGCCAGGTTCAGTATCCAGGGGTTCCGTTTCAGTAACACAAGGCATAACTGGCTCGAGCCCCCACCCAGTGACCTGGGACACTTACACACCACACCCCCCTGGGCGCCTCTAGGAGGCAATACTTCTCCTCTGCGCAAAGCACAGAGTCTGAGTGTAGCAAGTATCAGAGGGGTAGCCGTGTTAGTCTGGCTTGTAAAAGCAGCAGAGAATCCTGTGGCACCTTATAGACTAAAGACGTTTTGGAGCAGAGCTTCGTGGCTGAATACCCACTTCGTCAGATGTGAATGTAGCAAGATCCTTTAATAAAGGAAGGAAACAATGCGGCATCCCATTGGAGAAACACCCAAACAGGATTATAACACAAACCATAACACAAAACCCACCTCCAAGTACATTTGGCAATGTCCTTTCCCTTAGGGTCTTAAGTCAGTTACCCCAAAGTCCAAGACCCAAAAGTCTTGGTCAAAGTCACCCAGAATCAAGAGTTTATCTGCAGAGTTTTATCCCTGTGACGATGTGGTTCTGGCGGGACCAACTGAGGTGCCAAATCAGGACCCGATTGCTCAAACAGGGCAGTCACAGCCCAGGCCTGGGTTTTTCACCTCTAAGGCAAACCAAACAGCCAGACAAAGACTTCGGTGTCACCCTCTGGCTACCGCAAGTCACACAAGCAATTTCCTTAGACACTCCAGTCTCTCAGTATCACCACCAGTCCACTTGTCCTGGGATGAATGGTTATGAAACCAACACCCCACTAAAAGAAAAAGGTTCTTCGATCCAAAGGACCAAGCCCAGACCCAGGTCAATATGTTTTTATTAGAGAATATTAAATAAAGATGATACACAGAGTTTGGCGTGTCAGTCATTAGTCATCGGGGCAACATACAGAGTATAGGGGACGCTGGTATTTGGTTATGGGTTAGTATAGTACATACAGTCTGTAATATCCCCGATGCGGGGTGTACGGTGGGTGGGGTCAAATATAGTAGGGCAGCAGTGATACACATCAGATCTTACCCAAATCATGCTGTTGCAATCGTTTAAGAATCTAAAATCTAAAGGTTTATTCATAAAAGGAAAAAATAAAGATGAGAGCTAGAATTGGTTAAATGGAATCAATTCATACAGTAATGGCAAAGTTCTTAGTTCAGGCTTGTAGCAGTGATGGAGTAAACTGCAGGTTTAAATTAAGTCTCTGGAATACATCCCGGCTGGGATGGGTCATTCAGTCCTTTGTGCAGAGCTTCAGTTTGTAGCCAAGTCCCTCCAGAGGTAAGAAGCAGGATTGAAGACAAGATGGAGATGGGCGTCAGCCTTATATAGGCTTTTCCAGGTGTAGGAACTTCTTTGTCTTACTGTGGAAAGTTACAGCAAATGGAGTCTGCAGTCAATGGGCCAGTTTCTGCACACCCTGCTGAGTCACAAGGCATATCTGCTCCTCTTAAATGGGTCAGTTGTGTAGCTGATGGTCCTTAATGGCCCATCAAGCAGGCTGAGCTGAGCTAACACCCACTTGTCTGGGATTTTCCCGTAACACAGCACCAATTTGAAAATCAGACAGTCACAGCCAATACTCATAACTTCAACTGCAAAATGATCAGACACACAGACAGCATAATCATAACAGTAACCCGGTCTTAGAGACCTTATATGACCCCTTTACATAGGATTGGTGCCACTACAGGACTTGGTTGCAACCCATGTTCTATATAGTCCCAGTTTATATCAATAATGTCACACACCCCAGCCTGGGTGGACATGGGAGGGAGTTCACACAGCATGTTAAGGGGCACCTTACATGGGCCAGGGCCAACTGCTCCACCTCTCCATGGAGCTCTGCTGTAGCCTTCACCCACAACCCACTCCACCACACCAGCTGTGCCGCTCCTCCAGCCGCCATGCAAACCACTTCACTCCACTCACTGTTCCATGGGCTGCTCAACATACTGCAAACTGCTCCACTGTGCCAGCCACTTAGCACTCAGGCTTCAATTGATGTCCAGACCCTCAACCTCTCTCATTCATAGGGTTTTGAGAACTTATGTCCATTTTAGCAAGTACCACCCAACTGGGTTGAGTCATCTCTGTCACAAAGCAGTCCACGGCTTCCCCATTCACACAATCAGGGTGACAAAACTTTTGTTTCCTCCTGCCCCAATAACAAAGAAATTGGGATCCTCGGAGCTGTTAAAATAACCATCCCAGTCTGCTGTGGGCTTATGCTAAGTGGGGGGTGGATGCCAATGCAAACCTTTCCACACGCTTTGAAATTCCTGAAATTCTTTCCACACTCCCTACAATTCACCACCAGATATCAGGGTAGCGCTCCTCCTGACTCTGCTTACACGAAGACAATTGTTTAACTTTCCACAGGAATTCCCCCATTTCCAACACTCACAGAATGAAAAGGGTTTACAAATATTCATTCTCTTCTGTACTGGCTCCAACTACAACAGCAAGCCAGGGGTCAGTTTCCAGCTTTGTGTCTGCATCACCCCCTTGCACCTCAGTTTCCCCTGTGAAGCAGAGATCACTTTCCCTCTGTTAGAGACCCCCTTGGCTCTCCAGCACTAGTCACAGACTCAGCCTTCATCTTCCTGATCCTGTTTGCAGCCCCCTTCTTGTAGCAGGACAAATTGTGCCTCAGTTTCCCTGCTGATTGAGTAGGGCAGATGAGTCTAACCACACAACAAAGACATCCCCTCCCAGAGACAGGGGATAGCCCAAACACAGGGCAGCCCTCCACCCTCCCAGGCAAAGCAGTTTCCTACCTCCATGACCCAGGGCTCTTTATAGTCCTGCCATTCCAGTAACATGGGTCTCTCGGTCACATGATCTCTCCAGGCCCTTCCCTAAATACCTGACTTTAAAGGGCCAAGCCACAGTAACAGCCGGGCTGCTGGTGCCTGCTCTTAAAGGGTCCAGTATGCCCATCCTTTGTCGTTCTTGTCTATTGAGCCTGTCTCTCTCTCACTCTGTCAGGGGTTTCAATGCTCCTGGTTTTGCCAAAGACTCTGGGAATCGGGCTCTATCTCCCTGAGGCTACTGCAGCCAAACAGGGGAGTGGCAAGGGTGTTTGGGTCTGTGCAATTAGATAGTTAGCAACCCTATACTCTGTCTGTGCCGTATCTGGCACAATGGGGCCCTGATCCCGGATAGGGCGTAGGTGCTGGAACTAGGGGTGCTGGGGGGGCTGCTGCGCCCCCTGGCTTGAAGTGGTGTCCATCATATCCAGGGTTTACAGTTTGGTTCAATGGCTCTCAGACCCCCAAAATGCAAATTGTTCCAGCTGCCCTAGGATAGGGTCTAAGCAGTACCCAGCATGGCAGGGTCCTGATCCTGTTAAAACCTCTAGGCTCCACCATAATACACGAGAACAATACTAGTAAGAGTGATCTCCCCTCGGGGGGAAGAGCAACCAGGGCACAGCCAGTCGGTGCATCACCTTTGCTTCTCTTCTCTTCTCAGCCCCGGTGTCCCTCCTGCCTCGCGGTGCCGGAACGTATCCTCCTCAATGGGGCGCACGGCTGACAGGTCCTGCCTCTCTCCGTCTCTTTCTCTCTTGGATCTTTTTGCGGTCTGGGCTTGCTGTTCCTCCAATCAGTAGTCAGGAAGCCCTTACCCCAAAAAGTATTTGCGAGGGATAAGATCAGCTGGGAAGAAAGGCAGGGGGACCCAAGGCCGAAGGTAAGTGGCGGCAGCAGGGTCTTGGGAATGCCCAGTCTCGATTCAGAGCTGCAGCGGGTGGCTGGGAAAGGGACACAGCTGCACACTCATGACATCTGCAAAGGGCACTAAATGGGGAGGCCAGGGAAAGCCCACAACAGAGCAGGGGAGGCCAGGAGTGAGCAGAAGATAACAAACAGAGAGATTCAGGCTCCGATCTTGCAGTGGACTCCACGGGGGAGGGAGTGGGGGACTGCGAGCCAGCTGCAGGACTGGGAACCCCACTTGGGAAAATGCAGCAAGCGCAGCAGGAGGGATTGGGAACTCATTCACCCCTGGTACATCCCGGGCGAGGAGAGACCAGTGGAAATGGCTGGGAGAGACCTGGCAGCAAGGGGGACAGCTAGAGGTTTGTTAGAAAGAAGTCGGACGGGGGATACGGCAGCAACAGACCCCTGGAAGAGCTGAGATTCTGCAACGATGGGAGTATGCAACAGAGATAGATGGGGTGTGTAGGGATAGATAGATAGACGGAGTGTGTGGGGATGGATAGATAGATAGAGGGGGTGTGTGGGGATAGATAGATAGATAGATAGAGGGTGTGTGTGGGGATAGACAGATAGATAGATTAGATGTGGTGTGTGGGGATAGCTAGCTAAATGGAGAGACATCATATCACAGAGTTGGGAGGTCACAGTGTCTCCCCCACTCCGATACACCTCTGGTGGGAATGCACCTGGCACACTGTGTTCACTACTGGGCATCTCGTTACCTGACAGAAATTAACGAGCTGGGGGGAGTTCAGAGAAGATCCCCACAAATGCTCAGGAGGCTGGAGGGAGGGGCTAAGGGCAGATTGCCCCTGCCTGGTGCAGCCCAGTGCTGAGGGGCTGCGTTAGGGGATAGGCCTGCTCGGTGGCATGGGGGGGCGGAAGGGGAGGTTAAGCACACTGGGGGGAAGTTGGGATCTCTTAGGAGAGCTGGGAGGGTTGGGGGGACACCGAGGGAGGGACAATGGAAGCGGAGGATCAGGAAACCCAGCCGGGGAGTGAGATCTATGGGTGCTGTCTCCTGGGGAAGCAGGTAGCAAGTGTGAAAAAGCGGGATGGGGGTGGGGGGTAATAGGTACCCATATAAGAAAAAGCCCCAAAAATCGGGACTGTCCCTATAAAACTGGGACACTGGTCACCCTAGGACCACTGAAAATACAGACTGCCCTGCGCAGTGAACACACACCGGGGGTGGCACATGGCTTCTAAGGAGCTCTGAACTGGGAAACCACAGCACCCTGCCGGGTGAGCCAGGAAAAGGGGCAACTGTTGCTGGGGTGGTGTAGAACCTGTGCGTGGTGGGAGGGGCTAGCTGCCCTAGGACAATCCCAGCTGATGCTCACTACACAGCTGGCAGCAGCGGCTGTGCTGCTATTTTTAGCACACTGGCTCGCTCAGCGCTCGTGCCAGTATGGCTCCTGGAGCAGGAAATTGCACCTTCCGGCTGCAGCAAAGACACCCCCACTTGGCCCAAAGGAGACCAGCAGCAACTCCACCTGCTACTTGCCAATCGCCTCGCGGGTGTCCACATTCTGCCCTAATGACCTCCGATTCCCCTGGCCCCCCAGCCAGCTCCTGCACGGCCTGCAGACCTGGACAGGGCTCTGTGAGGCTAACGTGACCAGGCGTTCAGGAGACTGGAGAGGGTGGAGATCGGTGCCTCGATCTTGTAACGTCTGACAAGTGGTTTGGCCTGGAAACGTCACAGCTGCTTTAGTCATTTGTCCTCAGGCCTTGGTGGAGTCTGTTTGTGAAAGGCTGGGTGGGGAATTCTGGAACCATTTGCTGCTGCTCTTTGAGCGCACCCGCCTGGCCTGCACGAGGTGAAGCCCTGGGACAGTGGAGAATCTTTGGAGCTCCCATGGTCCCACACGCCGGCGCACAGCAAACGTAACAGCCGTCAGGCCGGCAGGCAGCACTTCACCCCCTTTTGCACAAGGGGCAGAGCAGCCACGGATCAGCTCCTTTGTAGGTGGCCCAGTTGGCGCGGAGACAGACAAGCTGACGCAGTGTAACTGGCAGTGCCTCCCAGGACTGTCCCCCAGCAAGGTCACACAGGGAGTCGGGGCAGAGCAGGGGTTGGAAGGCTGCCACGCTGCATTCTGAGTCCCAGCCAGGACAGGCAGAGGAGCAATCCTCCACTGGAATGCCAGGGGGCGCTGTGCTGGTGAAGGTGCCATTTTTCAGAGAAAGTGTGAAAAAGAATTCCCGACCCGTCGTCATTAAAGAGTCTCTAGTGGTTTTTCCCCATGAGTAGGAGCAGATAGCCCCAGAGCCTGGACCAGGCGCAGGTAATTCCCCCCCACTCCCAGCTTCCCTAAAATCCCCCTGCAGGTTCATAAGAACGGCCAGACTGGGTCAGACCAAAGGTCCATCCAGCCCAGTATCCTGTCTACCGACAGTGGCCAATGCCGGGTGCCCCAGAGGGAGTGAACAGAACAGGGAATGATCAAGTGATCTCTCTCCTGCCATCCATCTCCACCCTTTGACAAACAGAGGCTAGGGACACCTTTCCTTACCCATCCTGGCTAACAGCCATTTATAGACTTAACCTCCATAAATTTATCCAGTTCTCTTTTGTCACCTTCTGCCCCTGAGTTAGCAGCAACAGGGCTGGGTTCAGTATCCAGGGGTTCCGTTTCAGTACCAAAGGCATAACCGGCTCGAGCCCCCCCAGTGACCTGGGACACTTACATACCATACCTCTGGGCGCCTCTAGGAGGCAATACTTCCCCTCTCGCAAGCACGGAGTCTGAGTGTAGCAAATCCTTTTAATAAAGGATGGAAACATGCAGCATCACGTTGGAGAAACACCACAAACAGGATTATAACACAAACCATAAGCAAAAACCCACCTCCAAGTATTTTTGCAATGTCCTTTCCCCCTTAGGGTCTTAAGTCCTAATCACCCCAAAGTCCAACAACCTGAAAGTCTCTGGTCGTGCCACCCAGAGTTCAAAGTTTATGTGCAGAGTTTACCCCCACAGCCTGGTGGAAATGGGGGCACACACAGGGTGTTAAGGGGCACCTTACGTGGGCCAGGGCCAACTGCTCCACCTCTCATGGAGTTCTGCTGCAGCCTTCACCATGACCAGCTCCACTCCACCAGCTGTGTGCTCCTCCAGCCATCCTGCAAACTGCTTCCTCTGCTCCCTGTTCTATGGCTGCTCCAAATCATGCCAAACTGCTCCACTGTGCCAACCACTTAGCAATAGATCTTCAGGCTCCCCCACTAGTTAACCCAGCACTCAGTGAGCTCAGCTGAGTAAACTTAGCTCTTTCAGTGATTTCAGCTTGTAATATGGGAACCTCAGTACTTACACCATTGGCCCAATGTGAATTCAGCTCAGAAGCCTCTAGATGACTCTCTAGAATCAAAATTGCTCTGCTCTTCAACAGTGGAGAAACCAGGATGTGCAATTGGTTTCCAGCCCTCAAAAGGTACCACCCACCCCACCAATACCCAGCCTCTCTCACTTCAACAGTTTGGCCGTGCTCCTTGTCTAGCAAGTGCTACTTCACTGATATTGAGACATCGTTGTCATAAAGCAGTCTTTGTAGTTCCTCATTCACATAATCAGGGTGACACACTTATTCTCCTGCCCCAATAACAATAGAAATTGGGGATCCCAGAGCTGTCAAAATAACCATCTCAGGCTGTCGGGGGCTATACTAGGTGGGGTGGGTGTGCCAATGCAAATACCTAAAATTCCTTTCCACACTCCCCATAATTCACCACCAGATGTCAGAGTAGAGCTCATCCTGACTCTGCTTACACTTTTAAACGCTGTTCAGCTGGGAATGGATGATTCCTCATTCCGTGCTCCACGTGGACACTTTGATTTGCTGATGGGAAAACCCCATTTCCATTCCCGGAAGAGTCTGATGTGTCCACACTGGTTTTCATTTTGGATGGGGATGAGATGTCAAAATATCAACACTTTCCCTGGACTGGACAATTCCGGAACGTTGCATTTCGACATTTCTCATGAAATGGAGCATTCCGACATCCCGGAACCAGCTGTTGGGTTGAGCCACTAGGATGCCTCAGGGGACTCCCAGGGTGCACTGCAGCAGCTCAGCCAGAGAGGGAGACCACAGTGCATCCAGGGAAATGTAGTCCAGCGGGGAGCAGGACTCACAGGGGAGAACTAGAGCATGAGGGACCTGAACTGAAGCTCCCATAAGACACTGCAGCAGCTCAGGCAGGTTCTGAAATTAATGTTGAGCTGACCCAAAATGTGTCCTTTCTCCCACTGGAAGATTCCACCAAAACTGATCTTTTCTGGAGGAAAAATTTGATTTTGACGAAACACCATTTTCTGACAGGAAAATGTTTCGTTTGGAATATTTTACCTGGCCTGGATATTAAACAGCTGCCCTGTCCCCACTCAGCAGTGGCTCCATTTCTGTGGCACTTGACAGGATGGAACACACTCAAACCTGGTCTACACTAAAAAGTTCGGCTGACCCAGCACATCGCTTGGGGTGGGAGGGGGTGAAAACTCCACGCTCTGGAGTGAGAGAGTGAGAGTGAGCCTGCCTTAACCCCGGTGTAGACAGCGCTAGGGCTCTGGGAGGATTCTCGGGAAGGCAGAGTAACTCCAGCAATGGGAGAACCCCTCCCGTTGGCGTCGGTAGCGTCTACACTGGAGCACTCAGACACCTAGTCTCCCTCACACCCCATGACACTGCTCCACTAGCTGGGGCGTACGGGTGGCGATGGCTGAGCTCTGGGACGCTTGGCCTGGCACAGACACAAGCCTCACACTAGCCGTGCAGTGCATAGGGACAATCCCTACAGTCTGAATGGCTGAGAACTCAGAGGTGGCCGGGAACAGGCCGGGAAGGTCAGGGTCAATTCAGCCTGGGGATGCTCTGGACACAGAGTGCTCCCTGCCATGCCTGGAGCTGCTTCCAGTGCTTCACTCTAGCTCAACAAGAGGAAGTAAATCGAGTCAGGCTGGACTCCCCACGTGTGGTTTTCTTCCCCTCCTTCGAAGGCGAAGCTCATGGTGGTGGAAAGTGTCCAAGCAGGGACCCAGGAACCTTCCATGGAGTCACAGGCCAAGTATGGTAACAGTGGGCGCTTCCTCCAAGCACCCCGATACGTCCCGCTGTGGTCTTGCAGGAACACCTCCCAGGCCAGTGTCAGCCCAGTCTGTCCTGGGCCTAAGACCCCAGCGGGTTTCACAGGGAGCCACCCCACAGCCGTCAGAGGGGTCTGGCTTTGGCCACAGCTGCCCAGGGCTCCATGGATGCCGAAGGCCTTTGGGATTCAGCAGGGTTTGAACTTGCTTGTTAGCCGGCAACCCAAGTATGGGGATGTGCAGGAGCCCGCGCAGCGGCTGGCTCTGCCTGAGGCGCATTTAGGGCGTGGCTCCCTGGTATCCCTCTCAAGCACCCCCTTGGGGGCGACACTCCTAGTGCCCCAGGAGCTCCAGCAGGAAGATAGGCTGCAGCACTAGGGCAGTAAAGGGGATCCGTGGGGGCATGCGATGCCCTCTCCCTGCTGCTCATTGATGCTCCACTTACCTCCTTTGCAGGGTTCGCTCTGGCATGAAGCAGAGAGAGGGCTGAGGCCCAAGGGTTCCCCAGGACAATGATACATCCCGGCTGCTCCCTGACCTGCCTGCTCTGCCAGGGTTGCTCCTAGCACCGAGTGGCTGAGGAAGATGCGTGGGAGAGCGGCTCCTCCAACCAAAAGGAAACGTGAGCCCCACAGAACCCTGCTCAGGCTCTGGCGCTGCTGATCCTGGCTCATGTTCCCTCCTTCCTCGTGTAGCGCCTCCCTGTGGCCAGAACAGGCGTGTACCCCAGGAACGCTGGGCGGGGAGGATGGAGCCAGGGCTGACAGGGAGAGAGGCGTCTGCAGGGCAGCCTGGGAGTGCTCGCGAGGCAGTGAGAGACCTCAGCAGGCATCTGTCTGCCCTCGGGCACCAGAGCTGCCCACACTCCCAGCAGGGCTGTGTGTGGCACAGAGAGGGGCTTGGCCAGTGCCCGGATGTGGGACCATGCGATGAGGTGCAAGGATAGACAGATGCTGGGCTGTGGGGAGACGTCCCTCCCTGCCCGGAGCTGGCTCCCTGCTCTCTGCCAGACCCCTGAGGGCAGGGTGCTGTGGGAACACCCCATCTACTGGGTCTCAAGGACCAAAATGTCACTGACTTTAAGGCCAGCACTTCCCCAGCCTGTGTGCACCCCAGAGCTGGATCAGTGGCCGCCCCAGTGCTGAGTACGGAGATCATATCCCTCCGACTGCCTGCTATTGCCCTGTCCAGACAGCCCAGCAGCTCATGAACCCTTTAAACCACAGCACGGCAGTGAGAATGACGCAGGGGGATAGGATTAGCTCGGATGACCCCTAAGTCTTCTCTGAGTCGCTGCCATGGGTGTTTTCTCCCCTTCCTGAGAAGTAACATCCTGAGCCAGACCCCCACCCCCTACACTCCCTATATCCCCTCCCCTGCCCCCACCATACCAGCAGTCAAGGGTAGAGATGAGAGCCCCGTTGCTGGGATACACATGGCTGCACAAAGCCTGGAGAACAGGCTGCTGGGGATGTGCTCTGTTGGGGGAGATCTGGTGAAGTAACTTCCCCTCTGCCACCCAGAGCAGGGACGGGAATCCCGGCCTCACTAGGACCTCCTTCCAGCCCTGAAGATGCCTCCTCTCTAGTCCAATGGTGCCTCTCCCAGGGTCCCAAACAGAGATGGTCAGTGGGTGTCCCCTCCACCCCACACACCCCGTCCCCTGCACACCCCCGCTACCCACAGGCTGGCAAGATCCTGCCAAGTTCTCACTAGCTAGCTCAAATGTTGATGCCAAGCAGATTAAAAACACCAGCCCCAATACAACCGTGCTTCCCCTCCTGGAAGCAGATGCATGGCAGGCATCCGGACAGCCCAGCCCAGGCCTGCCTTCCATCGGAGCTGTGAGTGCCAGCACTTGGCACCCCAGATGGGCCTCTGCAGCCGACGGCTTTGCCGGACCAATGTCACATCACTGCCCTTGAATGCATCCATCAGCTTCTCCCCGGCCTGCTATCGACGCTATGCAAAGCCCCCCACTGCCTGGGAACGCCCTCGGGGGCTGACCTTCTCCGAGGGGCTGATGTGTGCAAAGCTGTGCAATGAGCACCAGGAAACAGGTCGCTTTGGATTACTCAGCCTGCCACGTTGGCGGAGGTACAGAGGCAGCTTGCTCCAGTGCAGCCTAGCATGAGAATCGACCCAAGGCTGCTGTGCTGTCCAGGCAATGCAACGTGACGCATGAGCCCTGGAGAGGGAAGAAGAGCTGGCGCGATCTTGATTTGCGGGCTGGCGGGATGCTCAAGTGGAAAAGATTTCCTTGGGCAGGCAGTTCTCTGCTCGGGAACTTGGCTGGGGAAGACGCCACTGGAGCAAAGCTCAAAGCCCACACCAGACCATGATGTGCAGCCATTCAGATAAGGGGAGAAAACCTGACGCTAGCCAAGCTCCCATGGGTTCCTGGCACAGCCAGGGGGCAGCGACCTCTTTCTGGATTGGGCTTTACCATGCAGCCATCGTCCAACAGGCTTCTGGGCCAGCTGCAGCCTGGGTAAGTAGGATCCACTCATGGGGAAGTCCCTGGGCCAAATTCAGCAGATTCATGTTCATGTTGGGTCAGATTCTGGGCGCCCGCCAGCGTAACTCAGGGACAGCACCACCAAGGCCGAGGGAGATCTCCTACTGGGCCTGATTCTGATTTCAGTGACACCAGCACACATCTGGAGTAACTCCAGGGATGTCAATGGGCCAGATCTTCAATCTGTGTGGAGATGACTCTGTTGACTGCGGTGTAGCTATGCCAATTTGCACCACTGACTTCAGTGGAGCTATGCCCGTTTACACCAACAAGCGATCTAGAGTGACTCTGGATTTACACCAGCGTAACAGAGATCACAGTCTGCTCCAGCCAATAAATCAAGCTCAGATGGCCTGATTCACCACTGCAACACTCTGGTTTGACACCACTGTGACTCTGCTGACACCAGTGGTGCAGCACTGGGATCAAACAAATACCACTGGGAAACCAAGCCCAGAATTCCCCCACTTTGTACAGGGTGCCGGGCAGGCCAGAATCAGAGCCAGTGACAGTGCTAAGGGGGTCGTCCCCGCCCCCGAGTGAGTCCATGGGAATTGCTGATTTCATGTGGCCTGAGATCTAGTGAAGGCGGGGGGAGCGTGTGAAAGACAGCTAGCAGCCCCCCATCAACCAACCCATGTGCACCAGTGCACTCTCACTGCTTTGCAGCGCTGCAGGAGACACACTGCAGGCATGCGGCTGCTTTGCATCCCCTCAAGCAGTGCAAAGCAGTCAGAGTTTGCTGGTGCATTGGCTTATGCTCACACCCTCCCCAATCCCTAGAGACAGGTCCAGCCTTGATGTACCTCTCCCTTTGACACAATGGGCATTGCACGTGCTTAAGTCGGCCCCTCGGCAGGTACCCCAGTTCCACTTACTTTTCAGCCCCCTCTGCCCCTGTACCCAATGGCAAACTGACTCCAATGCTCAGCCACGTACACCCAATTTGGCACCCAGGGCTTTGAGAGCCACTTGCTAACTGTGTGTTATGTTCACACACACATCCACAAGTGGCTGGCCAATGCGAAGACTAGCAGCCGACTGTTGCTACAAGCTAATGGGGCTGCCTGTGTTGTTCAGTTTTGTCCCTGGGGCTCTAGGCACCAGGCTGCGTCCCTGCGCGGGTCAGGCCCAAAGCGCAGCTGTTGGACCTGACATTACTCTGCTGCTGACTTGGGTCCCTTGAACATCCCTGAAGAGGCTGGTTCTCACCTCACTTCCCCCGTGCGCCCGTCAGCCCGCTGATCTCTCTGCTCTAGGCTGGTGCAAGCGAGAGGTGGGCCAGGCACTCGGGGGCAGCTGGACAAAAGGTTTCAGCACAAAGGAGCTGGATAGGCACCAGGAGGGATTTTCAGAAGCACTTGGGTGCCTAACTCCCATGGGAGGTGAAAATACCAACAGGCGCCTTTGTGCACCTAAATCCCTTTGTCCATCTGGCCCCGAGTGGTTTCCTCCTTATCATAAAGTTTCGAGCTGCCTGAATTATCATTGCAAACAATTCCCACTCCTCATTCTGGAATGGCCTCACCCAGGAAGTGCTTTGCAGCCACGTGTTTAGCTGCGGGACGTGGCTGATCAGATCACACGTTGGATAAACGTTCTCCATCCAGGGCAGAGACAGTTCATTCTCCAGCACAATCTGATTGGCTGTCACATAGCCACACAGGACTTCTGTGTGTGTGCAGCCTGGATGCTACTCAGGGCAGGGACTTTATTCTGGTCTTGGCTCTCATGTGCTGGAAATCCCTGTGGCTGGTTTCGGTGCTACCAATAAGCCAGCGTGAGGACCTGCCCATTCCTGGTGTCCCCCGGCTTCACCCCTGGCTTGGCAGCATGTTGGCGATCTGCAGCGCAGCCAGCAGCACTCACTAAGCACCGGGGCACCCGCCAGATGGCAACCAACTGCAGCAGGCACTGCCAGAGCTGCACCCGTGAACGGAGTCCCGGCTTGTAAAGCTGGACTGGCCCTCAGCGAGGGGCGGCTACGTGCCCCCCTGCCCTGCGGCAGGCAGGGATTGTGCCTGGATCCCAGGTAATGAGAGAGCAGCGCATGGGCACCCGCTGGGTTTGCTCTGATCTCACTGCAGGCCTCAGCCAAGGCCCAGTGACATCAGTGGGGACTTGCCATGACTTCCGTGGGCTTTGGCTCAGGCCCGCAGCCAGCAGCTGGGGCAGGGTTATACCGGTGTGGCGTGAATCAGAATCAGGCTCCTGATGCCGAGGACATAGCAGGCCTGTCTCTGAGCAGGCTCCTGCCAGTGTAAAGCAGGAGGAATGGGGCTGATGCCAGCGCCCGTCCAGGGGTAGAGGGCGGTGCTTAGCCACCAGGTGGTTGTTCTAAAGGAACAAGTATTCAGCAAAGGCTGTGTGGGCCCTGATTCAGCCAGATGCACGTCGCTCCAAGCCCCCAGGCCTTTGTCAGCCTCGGGTATCACAACTGCCCACTCACTTGTCGACCTTCGGGCCCCCAATGCTGGACCAGGAGCTGCTACGGCTCCAGTTATGGCATGAAGACACCTCCCTAGCACCTGTGCCAAGCTACCTCCTGTGTGGCTCAGGCACCCGTAGCCCTGAGCGGCAGGTTACCCAGCCCAAAGGCTGCCCTGGCCCACGGGCTGCGGATGTGGGGGGCTCAGTTTGCTGTGTCACCATCAGGCCATGTCTATGCCACCACCCCAGCCATGGCTCCGGGTGCAGATCGAAGTGCTCTCGCCTGCAGGAGGGAGTGACCGGTGAGGCTGAGGGGCAGCAGGATGGAGGAGAGGCTGGAGGAGCCGTGCTAATCTGGGCCGAGCTGAGAGCTTGCACCCATGGGCTGGGCCAGTAGGAGCTGGGCTGAGCTGCTCTGGGCTGTGGGTCCTGCTGCCACCCTGGGCTGAGTCAGTCTGGGTGGGCGGTCAGGCCAGACCAGGCCAGGCCAGGCGGGGCCGTGCTGAGCTGGGCTGGGGCGGAGACCCTCTCTGCAGAGCTCACACCTTGTGCCTTTCCCTTTGAAGGGGAGGGTGATGCGTGCGGAAGGCTGGTGCTGCTGGGGCAGCTGGAGGTGAAGGAGTTGCCGGGTGTAGCTGGGGCAGGCCGTCCGGATGGCAGGATGGGGAGGGGAGCTTGCAACTCCCATGCAGCTTTCAGATCTGCCCTGTCTGGCCCTAGCTTAGCCCGGAGCCAGGCCAGGGGAAGGGGGCCGGACTGACAGCCTGGGACATCGCAGGCCAGAGAGATCAGGAGATGGGCGAGGACTAAGGGAAACCCAAATGCTCTGTAGCCAGCGGACTGGGCTCTGGTTAGTCAGGAGTTGCAGCGACCAGAGCTGGGCCCTTCCCCGGGTGGGCGAACGTCCAGCCAGTTCCAGACAGTGCCATGCTGCCATGCAGGGGGATTCCTTCCTGACCCCCGCTGTGCATCGCTTCCCAGCCTGAAGCTTGCAGGTTGAGAGCCTGTAGACTGTCCCGGCCCCAGGGCATCAGGTGGTGTAAGGCTGCATAGCAGCAGCTCCTGTGCAGCTCCCCTTCTCCGAGCACTCAGCCCTGGGGCCGGCTGGGGCATTGCAGCAATCCCCAGCTGGTGCAATGGCCCCTTGGGGCCAGAGGTCAAAGCAGCACTACCTGCACTGGGGAGACTGGTCTGGTACAACAGGCACCTCTACTCCCTCTTCCTGGGCTGCAGCAGACATTGGTCCAGCAAGCGACGTGGCAGGGGCACCTTGGGTTCGTTCAGTGAATCCTAAGCCACAAGCCTGAGAGGGTCTTGCGTGCCTTCCCCCAGGACCAAGCACTCTGCTTCCCTTCCCCAGCCTGGGGGCAGGCCGGAATTAACCCCATAAACACACTCAACACAAAAACGGTACACAGGACCATTTGGAGGCCCTCAGTGGGGAGTCCCATATCCCCTCCCCCCCACAGCAATAAGACAGAGTGTTGAGTCCCCAGGGCTTAGATATACAGAGGGACCCTCTCCAACCCAGTGAAGAATCCAAACCCCCCCAGTCTCCCAGTCCACTGGTCTCTCAGGAGAATGCTAAACAGCAGGTACTGAAGTTCTCTACTACATGTTTAGATCAGCTGGTTCAGATAACTTCCAACCAAGAGTTTTAAAAGAGTTGGCTGAGGAGATTGCTAGACTATTAAAGTTCATTTTCAGTAAGTTACAGAATATGGGAAGAAAGCTAAGGTGCCAATATTTAAAAGGGGTGTGACGAAGTGCGACTGTCCTTAATGTTTCCCCTGAATACTGGGGGGGAGGGGGCTCCGTTTCTGGCCGACCCTCTGTCTCCTGGCAACTAATGGCCAGGCCCTTCCCCCTGCAAGGGATGCTAAAGGTGTGGGAGAACAAAGAGATCAGGTGACCTCTTGGCCCACGAAAGGGGCTGAGCAGAGAGGAAGGGCTGGAGGGGGTTTCAGTTTGGAGCTGGCTGGGGGCGGGAAGTGAGGGCAGATGTGGGGTCTACCTTGCTGGGCCCCAGAATGGACCCGGCCAAGGGCTCTGGTTCTCTGTACCTACAAGCTCTGTTTTAGATCGTGTTCCTGTCATCAAATAAACCTCTGTTTTTCTGGCTGGCTGAGAGTCACGTCTGACTGCAAAGTGGGGGTGCAGGACCCTGTGGCGTCCCCAGGATCCCGCCTGGGTGGACTCGCTGTGGGAAGCGCACGGAGGGGCAGAGGATGCTGAATGCACCAAGGAGAGACCCAGGAGGTGAAGCCGTGTGAGCTTCTTGCCCTGGAGACAGTCTGCTCCAAGGGAGAGGGGGCTCCCCAAAGTCCTGCCTGGTTTTGTGGGGAGCATTTCCAGAGCAGCGCCCAGCCCGGGGACTCCGTGACAAGGGGTAAATAGGATGACCCAGGGAATTATGGGCCAGTCAGGATGACATTGAGCCCAGGCAAGGTAAAGGAGCAGCTGATACGGGACAGGGAGCACTGCAGTGCCAGTTGGTGGGGGTACAGCAGAGTCTTTGCCTGACCCAGAACCTCAGCAGCAGCAGGAAGTGCAAACGCTGCCAGCGGTCCCGCCTCCAGGAAGGAGATGCCAGCGCTTTCAGCTTTACACACTGGACCTGCGGTGGCTGCAAACAGCCCTTTGAATTTGATGCTGCCACTGTGGGTGGCAACGTGACAGGAGGACATAGCCTAGGAAGTGAGCGGTTGAGGGTTGCTCTGGCGGGTGGGGCGGGACTGCGGGGGCAAACTAGGGGGAGCTCTTAGGTGGAGAAATCCATGGTGCGGTTACAGGTGCTGCTGTGTGTCAGCCAGCACGTGCTGGGGAATGCTCGAACACGTCTCCCCAGAGGGCCGGGAGCCGTGCACAGCTGCCTGGCTCCCAGGAAATGGGTCCGTGCTGCTGATCAAATGAGCCACCGGAAGAGTTCTGGAGCATGCGCCAGGCTGCGGGCTGAGGATATTGGCAGCAGGGGGTGGCGGCTCCCTGAGGAGACCAGTTCCACTGCCCTCTGAGCCTTGTGTGGACTGGCCGAGTGCACAGGTGAAGCTCCTGGGCCCAGGCAGGAAAGTCCCGAGTCACCTGGGGATTTGGCCGGGGGAAGGAATACACCTTTGCGGTGCGCTTGGCCACATCCTGGAATTAAGGAATGTGTGATGCAGTTTATTAATATTAATGACTAAAAGCCTGGTTATGGACGCCTGGAAGGTTCCTGTGGGTAATGGGCTGGTGTTGATTTTGTTATGGGCACGGAAGGTGGTCAGATACTTCTAGGTAGCCAACAGGGCACATCAAAGTGGCATATAAAAGATTCTGTTTCCTTCCCTATTTTCAGGTTCTGCTGGCTCGATATCAGCCGATGCCTGTGCCATGCTCCATAAACCAGTTTGGCACCCCGGATCGTCTCCTCTTTGAGGGTGCCAGTATGAAATGCCACGCTGGGTACATGGGCCGGTTCTCTGGAAAGCTCTGTGCTGGTTAGTCGTTGTGGGGAGGAGAATTGTCTGGTTTCTGTGTAGTGATCACTGGATCGATACAATTCTCTTGTAAATCACGCCAAGCCTTTAAAGAAAGTGCAGCATTTCTAGGAGAGCCTCCTGTGGGGTACAGCCTGTGTGAACTGATTAAATAGACAGGGGAGCATCACTCAGCGACTGGCAAGTGTGAAACAGGCAGCGTCACGTTTTGTCAAAGCTACCCAGCGCACCAGCATCTCCCATGGCACCCCCATGGTGCTTGGTAACATCCATGGAAATGTACCATTTTCTCCCAAACAGCTTCCGTGGCCTAATCTCTGTTGCCGGCCTCCAGTCAGTCAGGTCTGGGAATTGTCTGCAACGTGGAAACAAGCAGAACTGGAAAGATCTGCTGAGGCGCCTGCATCTCCTGCAGAAGAACCTGCCCTGGAGGAGGGGGCGGTGCGTGGGGACTGGGAGATTAACCAGCTTGGTGGCCATTCAGACCTGCCACTTTCCAGCGCCTGCCTCCAAAAGGGCTAACGGACAGGACAGCGAGCAGCAGGACAGCGAGCAGGGTCAGGTGGCCCCACGAGACTTGGGCCCCCTCATCTCGCAGTCTGAATCTCTTGTAGTGCTGAACCCATTTTCACTCTAGTTGCCTGGTCCTTGTGTTTTGCTAGCACCCACCTGTGCAGCTGTGTCCATGGCGCCCCTCACTCTGGTATCGGCTCCTTCCCAAACCAAGGCACAGCTCCTCCAGGCCCCTCCTCCAGGCCCGTGTGTGCGTGTGCATGTGTGTGTGTGGGCGCCCGCACTCTGAGCCTCAGAGAGCCCTGATGTCCAGAGCCTGGCTCCCGGGGCAATCACTGGGAGTGCAGGAACTTGACACCTCAGTTAGCCAGGAACAGAACCCAGGTCTCCCGAGGGCCGAGCCCACGGGCCCACCTCTGCAGTCAGGCCCAGGGCTCTGGAGTGCGCACACTTGTCCTCACGCCTGGCTCCCAAGAGCTCACATCTTAACCCCCCTGCAGCCCCTAGAAGCAACACCTGCTCCAGGGACCACAACCACAGTCACCATCCTACACCTGGACAGCCGCTGCCAGAGCACAGCACAAGGTGGGAACATCAAACTGAGAGATCTGAGCAGAATTGGGGGCAGGCCCTCCAGGCCTGGGGCCTCTGCTCTCTGCAGACCCCTCACAGCAGCAAGCAAGGGAGGGGGAGGGGACATCCGGGTCTGACTGTGTCCAGTCACCCCTCCCCAAGCCCCAGCTCTCTCCCGCAGCCTCCCCATGGTGCATGCCCTTCCCAGAGCTGGCTGGGGAAGAGCAGGGAAATGCAGAACCTCCTTGCAGAGAAGAGAGAAGCTAAACACCCTCTCCAATGTCCCAGTCTCTCAGCCACCTGCAGGAGTGGGGCAGGGAGGCACCACCCCGAACAGCGAGGCAAAGGTGGGGAGCAGGTGGGGCCTGATTTGCTCTGCAGAGGTAACCAGGGATGTTTAAGGACTAAACGGCAGCGCAGTTATTGGAACCTGAGATTTGATTAGTCCATGAAAAGCCCCTTATTCCGATAATAAATCCCCAGGTGGGAAGCAGAGCTGCCTGCCGTGGGGAGCCAGCGTTTAGGGAATTAGCCAGTGTGCTCAGACCAGGGAATCATGAAAGGGGAGAAAGGGAGCCTGGGGGGAAAACAGGCTTGCAGGAGGCCATTTGCAGGGCATGCATTCTCGCCTCTGCAATGGGGGCTGGTGCATGGGAACGGCCAGGCAGATCCATCCATCTAGCCCAGCATCCTGTCTGGCCAGGGGATGGCGTGAGTGAGATTCCTCACATGAGGCCTCGTCTGGAGCTCTGAGGCAGGAGGTTGAAGATCCCAGCCAAGAGCACCTTTTACCCCCACACTCTAGGGCACTGGCCTTTGCCCAGCTCCTAGGACCGCGGGTGTAACCTGCGGGTCTGCAGGATCTTTGTACCAGTGAAAGAGCCTTACCCAGTAATATCCTTATCCACTCTTTATTAACAATCCCCAAAGCAGAACGCACACACTAAGCATCACAGGCACTGACTCTGTGCGTGCGCCAGGGTTGCACTGTTTCTTTATGCTGCTTGGACGCTGAGGGTTAAGAGTTACGAGGCATAAGCCAAAGATCCCCAGCGCTGGGCCTGGGTTAGCCCTAAAAGACATGGCGTTTGTCTACACTGCAATTAAAACCCCCTCTTAATTGACTTGGGCTCATGGGGCTGTTTCATTGTGGTGTAGACGTTCGGGCTCGGGCTGGAGCCCTGGCTCTGGGACCCCGTGGGTGGGAGGGTCTCAGAGCCCAGACTCCAGCCTGAACCTAAATGTCTACACCTTGCCTGAGCCCCTGAGGCTGACCCGGGGCATCCGCAGGTGGTTAGTTGCGGGTTCTTAGCGCATGTGCAATGTGCCTCAGGTGGCACGTGGCCAGAAGTCATCCCCAAAGTTGATCTGGTCGGCTCAGTAGCTGGCCCGGCCCGGTCCGGGCACTGATGGGGCGTGCGACGTGACCTCCAAGCCATGTCCCCCAGGACTTGCAGTGTAGACGTACCCACGGAGCTTATCTATCATAGAAGCATCTATTATTTTTTGAGTCTCAGGGGGCAGCTGTGTTAGTCTGTACTCACAAAAACAACAAGGAGTCCCATGGCACTTTGAAGACTAGCAGATCTGTTAGCCTTGAAGGCGCCACTGGACTCCTCCTTATTATTTCTTTGAAACTTCAGACTGGAACTGATTTCTGGGCATCCATGTTTACCTGCTTTAACCTCATCAGGGACTCCCTGGTTTCCTTTTCCTATGCAATCCACCTCCTTTACTGGCTACACGCGGTGTCCTTGGCGTGAGCTCTCCGGTGGGGTAACTGTCGGGTCCCTTGGGCCTGGGAGGAACCTGACGATTGCTGTGATCCTCGGCGTAAGGGCCCCAGGCCCAGCGGGGTAGCAAGGTAGCTCGATACCCATGGGGACTGTCTGTGACAGCGCGGTTGTTACAGAGCCTGGAAGCACAGAACTCACGCCCAGATGGGGTTCACGCCCTGGTCCCTGCCAGGCTGCCCTGGGGTTGCACCCGCGCTCATGAGCTGCCGCAGCCCAGCGTGACCCCGGGGGTGGGGGGATGGCTGGCTGGACGGGACAGACGCACGGACGTGTGTTTGTGGGGCTGGACGGACAGACCCTCTGCACACAAGGAAGGCGGTTTATCCCCTGTGCAGTTCCCCTGGGCCCTGCCCGGGAGCATCCCCCGGCCGCCCTGCACCGCAGCAGCCCCGTCCTCAGTCGCGCTCCCGGCGGCGGACCGGCCCACGGCCAAGTTCAGACCAGCCAACGCGTGGGACTAACGCGGCGGAAGAGCGACACCCAGTGGCCACGCGCGTGAACTGCACCCGTGTGGATTTGATGGAAGAGCTCGTGTGCTTTGTAGGCAGTTGCTAGGCTGTGCGAGTGGGGAGATGCTGGGGTGTCGCCCCATTATTCCCCTGTATCAGGCCGATCTACCCGTAACGTGGAGGAGAGGGCGCCCCACATCCACAGCTGGCACCACTCCTGCCAGAGGCTGCAGGAGTTGAACATTCGCCCCTGCAAGGAGCAACCAGTGGGACACACGATAAAATGTCCCTCCAAAGAGAAATTCTCAGGTTTGTGGCCTGCTGTGCCTTCCTGGAGGACAGAGCCTACTACTGCTACCACTCGATGGAGCCACTGAGATGGCAGAGTGCTCTGCTATGGAGCTGAAGGCCCAAGTTCAAACCCCACAGGTGACCTATGCCAGCAGGTTGCCATGGGCATAGTCTTCCCTCTGAATGAGTGAGCCAGCCCCTCAGTACGGAGCTAGAGGTCCTGCACTGATGCAGGTGCAATCAGAGAGGTCTCAGGGCACTCCAGGGAGATAGCTGAGCTGTGAGATCCCAGAGCTCACGGATGGTCTGGTTCTGCCTTCCACCGAAATGCCCAAGAGACAGTCAGTTCCCTGGCTGCCCATGGGAGGGGGGCTGCAGGACCCAGGACCCAGCTCAGGGAGGGTCCTGGAGGAGAGGGCCAGCTGGGGGAGAAATGAGCTGAGCTGGTTTAAACCACCCCACCCATCCCTGCCAGGTCCTAGAATGGGTCAGCTGCACCTCCTGACCCACAGCACTTAAAGCGGGTGGTCTGGGTGTTTGTCCTCCCCCCCATGCTGGTTCTGTGCTGTACCCAGCAGGGAATGAAGCAAAAAGCAGGTGCTGTGGGAATTGTTAGATAGATTGGACCTGCTGTAAGGATAAGGCCTTTGTCTGCTGCACAGGCGCCGACATCCCCTTTGTCCGGTGGGTACTTACCCCCCTGGCCCTGCCTCTTCCCACCCCTGCACTGCCCTCGCCCCGCCCCCATTCCACCTCCTTTCCCCAAGTCCCTGCCCCTCCCCCTCCTTCCCTGAAAGTCCAAAGCGCTGCCAAACAGCTGTTAAGCAGCGGGGTGGTGGGAAGCACTGGGAAGGAGCAGGGATGCGGCGCACTCCAATGAGGCGGGGTTGGGGGATCTTGGCTGCCAGTGGGTGCAGATCACCCACTAATTTTTCCCCGTGAGTGCTCCAGCCCCAGAGCACCCACAGACTCGGCACCTTTGGTCTGCAGCCATATTGCAAAGCCTAAAGCCTACGGCCTTCATCTGCAGCCAGATCAAAAGAGCAGCCGAGCAGCAGCCATGAGCGGAGAAGCAGGAAGTCACCTCCTCCCATTCCATTGACATGACATTAAAGCAATGTCATGTGGGGCTGTGAAGAAGTAGCCGCCGTCCTAATGGCCCCCACTATCACCAGGTACAGAAACAGATCTTAAGATGGTTAAAGAACACTTAGTCTGAAAGCATCTGTCTGGCAAGAAACCACTTCTCAGTGGGTGTGGCTGTGAAACCCTCATTTCTTTCATTATGGTCCCCACTTCCCTGGTGTTTATCTGTCTGGTTCTTTAGTTGTTTCTGTCTCCTGTGTAATCAGTTTTGCTGGGTGTAAATGAATGAAGGTGGTGGGGTAGGGTCAGTTAGGGAATTTTGTTACACGATGTTGGGATTGGTTAGTAATAGTTTAGTCTAATGATTGGTCCAGGTGCAGCTAAGCAGGACTCAAGTTTCACTATATAAACTGGAGTCCAAGAGGAACCAGCTCCAGGACCCAGCCCCAAAGATCAGAGCTGCCAGACCTCAACATCCTGCCAATGACACCGGGCAGAAACGAGTTCCCTGGCTGGTCCTGGTCCTGACTGGCCTCAGGAGAAGTTCATCTGCCTCACCAGGAGTGCACAGCACTGTCTGTGTAGCGTGCGCTGTCTGGGTCTGGTGATTGTTAATAGATACAGGTGATGTAGGATGTTACTGTGTGAGGCTCTTTCACTGGGAAAAGGTCCTGCACACCTGCAGGAGTAGTATACACCTGGAGCCCTACGGACTGGGGAAGGGGGGCCCGGAGCCCTATGGACTGGGGAAGGGGGCCCTGAGCCCTACGGACTGGGGAAGGGGGGCCTGGAGCCCTATGGACTGGGGAAGGGGGCCCTGAGCCCTACGGACTGGGGAAGGGGGGCCCGGAGCCCTACGGACTGGGGAAGGGGGCCCTGAGCCCTACGGACTGGGGAAAGGGGGGGCCCTGAGCCCTACGGACTGGGGAAAGGGGGCCCTGAGCCTTACGGACTGGGGAAAGGGGGGGGCCCTGAGCCCTACAGACTGGGGAAGGGGGGCCCTGAGCCCTACGGACTGGGGAAGGGGGGGTTCCCTAACGTGTGCAGGCAATACCTCCACTACCTTCCAATCGCTCAGCAGCCTGCAGCCGGCTCTCTTCCCTGCCGGGCTGGGGCCTAGACACAGAGTCACTGGGTGCACTGGTTTCCCTCTAATGGGTAACCAGAACACCCCTCCCTGAAACGTGCCAGGAGAAAACTGCCAGCTCTGAGCAGCACATCCGTCTCAGTGTCTCAGCAGAGCTCCCTAACCAAGGCCTGACCATCACCCCACACCAGAAGGGGAGGGCTCTGGTCCCCCTGTACAGTGCGTGGGATCAGAGTCTCTGACGCGTTCCCGAGTTCCAGCCCAGCCCCCCATGAGCCCAGTCAGCAAGTTACAGTAGCTCTCTGCCCAGCAGGCTGCCTGGCTGCGAGGGGTTCACATGGCCGCCCTCCGGGCAACAGAACCCAAAGATAGTCACAAGCATGAGGCCAAATCCTGCGTGAATCACTCAGAGGAAAGTTCCAGGGACTTCAGTAGCATTCCTCAGCTGGGCCAGGTGTGACAAAGTGGGAATGGTCTTGCTGTGTTCTGTGATTGCTGAGTGGGGAGTATTGACCTGGGAAGGTTGCAGGGGGTTGCACTGGGACAGTCTGCACTGGGGAAGGGAGGATACCTGAGCATGGAACTGAGACCCCAGGAGGGGGGTTGGAGGCCAGGTAACACCTCTGCCCAGGACACTGAACAAAGGACACAAAGGCTGGGGGAGGAGCCGGGGTGAGGCTGAGTGAGAGGCTGGGGGAAGTTTCAGTTTGGAGCTGGCTGGGAAAATGCAGGGGAGCCCAGATTGGGCTCTGGCCTCCCAATGGGGCTGTGGCCTGTCTTCCCCTCCCCCCAAGAGGGACCTAACAGAGGGGGTCCTGTTGTCTGTACTTGCAAGACCTGTTTTGGACTGTGTTCCTGTCGTCTAAATAAACCTTCTGCTTTACTGGCTGGCTGAGAGTCACGGAGAATCGCAGGGAGTCAGGGGTGCAGGACCTTGTGTCCCCCCACACTCCGTGACACCAGGTGAGCAGGGTTGTGAGTCTGCACACACAGGCATGCACACTCTATCCACACACACACATATCCACACATGCACACACACATGCAATGCACACACACATGCACATGCACACCCATGTGCGCACACCCACACACGTGCACTCCAGCTACTCCAAAGAGTGACATTAGGCTCAGTCCAAGCACTAACAGGGAAAGCCCCCCGGCCATTCTACCCCTGTCTGCGTCAGCTCATTCCCTTGTTCTTCTCTCCAGCTGGATTTGTTCTTCTGCCTGTCCCCCATCTCCACTAGTTCACGTTGTTCCTCACCACCCACTGGCAGAGGAGGGGAGCTGCTCTCGCATTCAGCTCTAGAGCTTGGAGTCCCCCTCCCGCTCCAGCCAACTCCTCTGCTAAAAGCGATGTTGGGTCAAGTCGGCCTTGCCCTGCGCTCTGGGTTCTCCCACAAAGCTCCCAGGGAACACAAGTGATGGCTGCTATAGTGAGTGCTGTGGGGACACCTGAGAACCTCTGAAGTTAAAACTCCCCCAAACCCTCAGAAAAGCACCAAAATAACCCAGGGAGATGATGAGCATGAAAAGGGCTGAGTTGATTGGCATAAAGTCTGATTGCCCCAGTCCTACGTCTTCTAGCCCCCTGACAGGACACGCAGTCTGTGACAGAGGCCCGGCACTGACACCTAACAGCCCAGCAGGATCCTCAACCCAGGCTGAGCCCCACGGCAAAGCTACCAGGAAACCAGTATCTCTGCTTTGGAGCAGTAGCAAGACAGGATAAAAACTCCCTGCACACCCAGGCAGCGGCATAGAAAGCCCATGGAGAGCGGCAGTTCGTTTAACTCTCTTTTGTCGAGCAGCTAAACGATACCTGTCAGGGTCTGTTGCACATGCATTTTCTAACGGCCAAATAATGACACTTTAATTATCGAATTACAGTGTGCAGACACTGCCCAGAGATCATTGCTTCGTAGCTAATGCTGAGATGGCACCAGGATCTATCTTCCAACAGCTCATCCTCCCCCAGATTAAGCACATAATGTCTGCGGTGACACCCTATCATTGTGATATTCATTGCCTTAATGCAGCTGGCTCCCGAATCCATACCAGAGTTATGAGAGAGACTCTCAAGCGATTGTGTGACAGAGCACACAAGGGAAGAGGGCAGAGTGAAGATGGTTGTTGGAACAGCTGTGCTAGTTTTAGCGTCTAGATTTCTATCAGAGAAAGAAAACTGGGGACATGTGTAGCCTAGTCCACGTGCACATTAACTTATCTCCAGACTCTTTCACCGGTAGAATTTTTAACCTGTTTTTTCCCTAATATTTAATTCTTACTATAGCAGCCATCACTTTAACAGGTTAACACAGCTTTTGTCTGGGAATTTCCTTGGTTGTTTCTTTTGAACGATAAGGCACATCATGGCATAACTGGGTCTCCTTCAGAGTTTAGAAGTCTGCATGGATCCCTGCAAATACTGGATTGCAGCACATAAAAGAAGGGGCCAGAGCCTTGGCGGGTGTCAATCAGCAGAGCTCTGTTGACTTCAGTGGAAAACAGAACTTTCTGGGGAGCCAGCCGAAGCCTGTGGGATAGACACCCCAGGAATAAAGAACCATCACACACCTCTCTGCCTTGTGCTCTATGTGAAAAGTGCATTTCTCTGGCCTTGCCTTCTCTACCCAACATACAGTAACAGACTTCCATAGCCTCTGCACACTGCCGCCCCCGGGGAGAGGGTGGGTGAAGTCACATGGCTCAGTACCACGACTGGAAGGTGAACAGATGCTGCAGTGATGAGCAGGGTATAAAACCCATGTGAAACAGAACAGAGCTACATTGATTCCCACTGGCTGAGAATTTGGCCCTGTGACTTTCTGCGCTGAAGTGTCTCGTGCACTGCGCGATGCAGCCAGGAGGGCCCATCAGGATCATCTCGTCTGACCCCCTGTGTCACACGGGCCGGAGACCTGCCCCACAATCACTCCCCAAGCAGAGCTGTGAGAACAACAGCAAGACTTGAGTTAAACATTGTTAGGGCTGGAGAATCCATGACTCTTGGTAAGTTATTTCAATGGATAATGACTCTCGCTGTTAAAAAGTGACTCATTATTGCCAGTCTGAATTTGACTCACTTCATCTCCCAGCCACTGGGTCGTATTAGACCTTCCTCTGCGAGACTGACGAGTCCAGGATCAAATACTTGCTCCCCGACCCCAGGGAGGTACTTACAGATTGATCAAGTCACCCCTGAGCCTCCTCTTTGTTAAGCTAAAGCCAGCGGTACTCAAACTCTGGGTCGGGATCCCAAAGTGAGTTAATGGGGTTCTAGGGCTGGTGTTAGAGGTGCAAGGGCCCGGGGCCAAAGCCTGAGCTCCACCGCCCGTGGCCAAAGTCGAAGCCCAATGTCTTCAGCCCTGGGGGCAGGGCTCAGGTTTCAGGCCCCCGCCTGGGGCTGAAGCCCTTGGCCTTTGCTCCCCCTTCCGCCCGGGTGGCGGGGCTTGGCCGGGCTCAGGCTTCGGTCCCCCTTCCTGGGGTCGTGTAGTTATTTTTGATGTCAGAAGGGGGTTGCGGGGCAATGAAGTTTGAGAACCCCAGAGCTAAGCAGGTTGAGCTCTTTGAGTCTGTCATTATAAGGGAGACTTTCCAATGCTTTTGTGATTCTCTGACCTGCTCCCGTTTGCATCCCGGATTGTCATTTCCAGCACGTGACCATTTGTGATGAAGTCACCAGAGCATTATGATGTAGGTGCCCAAATCTTACCGAGCTGAATTGTCCCTTTCCACCTCCAAAAGCACATCTAAGGCCCTGAGACCAGACACTCCTGGCCACACGGTGCTTGGGAGGCCAGCAGGGACCCACCTTGATCTGCGACTGTAACTCTCAGCCTGGGCTGGCTCTGCTGAAGCCCACAGCCCCACTGCTGCCGTGGCTAGGCTAGACGACCGTCCAACGCACACATTCAGCCCTGCTGCAGACAGCAGCTCATGGAATCAGCGAGCACATCACAAACCCAGGCACTGCTGGTCACAGAGTGGACCCGCTCCCGGGAGCAATCCCAGGCCATACTCACAGGGCTCCTTGGGCCCCCAGGCTCTATATGACCAGCATACACAGTGAGCTAGAGCCCTGGTCTTGGGCTGTAAAACCCAGCGCTTTCCCACCTGAGCCAAAGCAAAACGCCTACAGCTGCCTGCAATGTCTCTTAACCTGTTTGCAGGTCCAGCCACTAGAGGGCAGCTTTGCGCACGCAGTCACATGCGCCAAGCCAGACCGCCCCAGCTCTGGCATTGAAACTTCTCCCTGCACCAGAATTCCTTGGCCGGGGAACTTTTCAAGAGCAGAGAATCATGGTGTAGATTGCCACGTATTCGCAGGGGCGAAAGGAAATGCAGGCCTGTTATTTACCAATAGATTATATAGGTAAGTGATGCAAGGAGAGTATGGGTCACGATGCAAACTGCAGACACACACACACAACTAAAATTATACAATTAAAGTTTTATTGGGATAGTTACAAGGGTAAGGAGCAGCGTATGATTAGCTAATAGAATTAATAAAACTTAAACACACAATGACTAAATATCTACTAACATATTTAAAACAAAGATGCAGCATTTAGTAATAACTGATACTTACAAATACAGACCAACGCATAATGACCGGCAAACGTAGAAACTCTGTTTGAAACACGTGAGCTGAGAGAGAGGCTTCGAGGTGATCAGGCTCGGTTACGGGTGTACACAGGATACACAGGATTCATTTTTCTTTCGTCCTCTCCCTGCCTGCACATGGGCAGGCCGGCTAAAGTACCTACTATGACATCATAGAAGTGTCATAGGGAAGGGCCCAAAACCTGTGTGCATTTCTGATTGACACAAGCAAAGTTTACACCAAGTAGGGGAGCAGGTGCCTAAAAGTCTCGGCTTTGCCGCCCAAAAGGTGAGGTAATGCATTATGTTGTAGAATGGTTCAACACTGAATGACAAACAGAAGAGGCACAGGCCCAATACCGGTATGGGCAAGTTCTACAGGATGCAGACAGGAACCCATCTTAACACATGGAACCTCGAGAGGTCTCTAGTCCAGTGCCCTGCACTCAAGGCAGCACTAAGGATTATGCCCAGCGTAAATCCCCAGCCCGAGTTAAGGCAGCCGCTTTCCCGTTTGCCAGCGGCACTCAGATACTGAGACAGTCCAGTGTCCAGATCCCTGCACTGCATCACATTCAGCATCAAACCCCCAGCCTTGCCTGCCTGCGTCGCCCTGTTACACCCACACACGAATCTTTCTGCTCAGTTACACCAGACACGCACTTCAAGCCTGTGACCCCTAGACGCCGTAGTCAGGGGCCAGGGTTGCATGGTGCTAGGCCCTGTACAAACAGATGGCCTCTGCCCCAGAGAGCTGACAATGTACATAGGAGACAAGAGACACCAGAGGGAGGGCAGAAGGAACCAGTGAGCCAGGGCTGGGCAGCGGGACAGGCAGGGGTCTCCCCACTGTCACTGTTTGTAGGTCTTGGGTCAGGGAGCGTTGTGAGGTGGGATTTGAAGGCGGATGATGGGGGGCTCTGTGGATGTTTATGGGGAGCAGCAAGCATAGGGGGCAGCCTGGGTGAAAGCACAAAGGGGCATCTGGGGGCCCTTCTGCCAGGTGGAGTCGGCAGCAATGAGGCCCCGATTCAATATCCATGGGTTCCTCTTAATAACACAACCTAAATCCGGCTCCACCCCCCCTCCCCCAGCAACCTGGGGCAATCCCACACCAGCCCTGGGCGCCTCTGAGATGCACCGCTCCCCCTTGCAAGCTCTGCGTCTGCAAGATGGAAACAAAGACTCGTAATAAAAGGGGAAAGGAACTCGGCATTAACTTGTGAAAATGCTACGAGCATCATTTGAAAACATGACCTGAGCAAAACACCCACCCCAGAGTACACTGGACAGCATCCTTTGCCTCTCTCTCTCCCCAAACAAATGTCCCTTTAATACACACTCCCCTCTCCTTGCCCTGCACCCCACTCACAGCTGCTGTCTTTGGTCAGCGACAACCCAGGGCTCAGGGGTGCGTTTGCAGGAGTTCACGTCTCATCCTGGTGTGTATGTGGGGAAGGCATCAAGCAATGGCTCACTCAGCTGCTCCTCCAGCTGCTGGTTACTGCAGGCTCAGGGATATCTTGCAGCCCCAGCTCTCTGGGATTTCAGCTGCTAGCAGGGTACCCTCACTGCGAGCACAGACTGGGCAGTCTCTGTCACCAGAGACACTATCCCATAGAGCTGCCTACCAATGATCTCAGCTCCGCTGACCCACAAAAGATTTTCCACAGAGGCTGAATAAGCTTTGCTCTTAAACAAATGAGAGAAAGGGGTATCTCAAGTCCTTAGACAGAACCCCCATCACAACCCCAAACACCTACCCCACTTTCTCCCCATTGGCCTTTGGCACCCCTACTTCCTGCTTAGTGAGTGCAGTTCAGCTGACAGTGACTGCCCTCAAGCTGGGCATGCCAAGCATAGTTCGGCTGCCATTTACTCACACAAGAAAGGTAATGACACTTTCTTACCCCTGCCCCCAGCAACAAGTGACTCGCAATCCAACACCAGCGATCGTTTGGGCAAAGCAGCCCCACCATGCTGTGCACCTAGGCAGAGTGGGCGTGTCTATGCAAACAAGGTTGGTTCCTGAAGTCTCCTCCCCCAGCTCGTCACTAGCTGTGAGGGGAGAGCTCGCTCAGAACCCGCTGACACTTGAAATACAAGTGGGCAATGGATGCTGGTGTCCTGGACTTCTTGGTGGGGGAGCTGATGGCTCGGGGGGGCGAATAGGATGTAACTTATGTTTTTAACTTAGATAAATGCCTAACAAAGCGATTTTCAAATGTGCAAAAGTGGCTCAGCTTTTAACTAGCGGTGACTTCAGAGCCATTGCAATAAATGGCAGAAACCGTTCCCTCTCGTCTGAAGTCAAGCAGGGCAATGCTGATGGGAAAATCCACTGCCTGACCCACAGAGATGGGCCCGGGGGATGGAAAACCCAAGGAACCCGCTGGGCCCGAGTCTGATTTCTCTGTACCAGTGACTGCTGTAAAGCAGGAGTGACGGCACAGGCCCCGGTGATACTCCCAGATACACACTGGGCTGCGCAGGATTAAAATCCCTCCCCATGACCACAACAGAGTCACTCCAGACCTATGCTGCAATGGCTGGAGGAGAATCAACTCTTCTGAGAAAGGTAGCTGAATGGTTCTTCAGACTCAAACACAGTGGAAGCATTTTTTTTAAGCCAGAAGCTGGCTGGGTCAGCGCAAGGGAGAGGTTTTATGCTGCCGCCCATCACCATGGGGTCTGGGCACCAACTGCAGTGATGTGGAGAGGGATCCATCAGCCCCCCATGCTGAGGGCAGGCATCATGGCTAGCGCTGGGGTGTGCAGCAAGGGGGGGAAATGTGTGGAGGCTGCGCTGTTTGAATTCTTCCTCTGCCCTGAGCGCCCTGAGTGTGTGTGTACATGGGCTGTGGAGATCCCAGGCTCCAGTAAATTGTCTGGCCTCGGATTCAGTCCTCGTGGGGCTGGTTAAGCTGCCTGCACGACTGAGCTGATCACTAGTGACACCTTAAACATTAGAGCCTCCCTGCGGGATCCCAGCCCCCGTTCACCCAGCGCACTTCACATGAACCTGCCTTCCTGGGGAATGGAGCCGGAGGGGCTGGAGGCAGTGGGGAGGGAGTGGGCCCCCACGTGCTGACACAGCGTGTCAGCGTTCGCACTGTGCCGCGGAGTGGCAGCTTGGCTTACGTAACAGCGGGGAATTTGTTGCCTGGGTGAGCATCCCATGGCAGAGGAATTTCGAACCACGGGCAGGTGCCGGGGCGGGGGCAGGCCCAGATGCGGAGGGCGTTTTCCTGCCTTCTGGGCGATGCGAGTGGGTTTGCACATGGCTCTGGAATGGGGTGGGAATGGGGGACAGGAGGAAGCGCCATGTGTGGGCGTTTTACATCTCCGGACGGGGCGGTTCTTTATGCTAAAGCTTGGATGGTTCGTCTGCCCCTTTGCTATTCCAAGAGCAGCCCCCAGCTTCTGCAGCCTTTTCTTCCCCAGATTCTCGAAGCACTTTACAATGGGACATTAAGGCCACAATCCCTCTTTTACAGATGGGGAAACTGAGGCATGGAGTGATGCCATGACTTGCCCAAGGCCATCCAGAAAGTCAGTGCAGAGCTGGGGCTAGAACGCAGGAGCCCTGAAATCCTACAGCCCCCCCACCCCCAACTACCGGATCACTCTGTGACACCCAGGACAGACCCCAGCACTCCTGATTCCTGCTCCCCCTTGCTCTAACCGCTTGATTACACTCCCTTCCCCCCAGACCCTGAGTTCCAGCGCCCAACCCTGGTCCCCGGAGTGGCCTGGGCCACAGAGAGCCCCTCAGGAGGGCGGGGGGACATCACCTTTCACCTCACCTGGCGCAATGTCCAGCCACCTCTTGCCATGAGCTGGGGGAGGAATGGGGGACCCGCACGGTCCTCAACCTCTCCAGAGGCAGCGCTCTCCGACGATCCTCCCTAGCCGGGCAGGCCTGGGGAAGTGGCTATTCAGAGTGACAAAGAGCTCTGGCACACGGGACCCCAAGACTAGGGGGGATGGAGAGGTAGCTGGGTGTGCTTGCACCTCCCCCATGCCACTATGGAGCCCCGGAAAAGCAACCACAGCTCATTGTCAAGGGATTTGGAGAACAGCAGCACCGGAGGCCAGAGCTTGGAGGGACAATGGGGCATCAAGTGCATCGCCTCATGGCCTGGGCCCGTGGGTCCTCTAGGAGCCACCTACCCAGCCCTGCATAGCCCCAGGAAATAAGCCCTGATGGGGGTGGGACAGCGCTAAGCAGCCCATAGCTCTCCCCTCCACTGAAGTCCCAAACAGTGGGGTCTCCAGCCCCTCTCTTGGGGGACTGGGGTCAGCATGACTCTGTTCTCGGGGATGAAGAGGTGTGATCCTCGGACCCCAACCGACAGAGCTGCGCTGGCACAAACCCCCAGTGTAGACGCAGTTACGCCGGCAGATCTGCACTCTGACTGGTGGAGATTGGCTTGCTCAGCGTGGGCCGGGGCGGGGTGGGGGCTGGAACAAACTACACGGTGTCACGGAGTCCCCAGGCTATGCTCTGGAACTGCTCCCCACAAAGCCAGGCTGGACTTTGGGGAGCCCCCTCTCCCTTGGAGCAGACTGTCTCCAGGGCAAGAAACTCAGGTCTTCACCTCCTGGGTCTCTCCTTGGAGCATTCAGCATCCTCTGCTGCTCCGTGCGCTTCCCACAGCGAGTCCGCCCAGGCGGGGTCTTGGGGAAGCCACAGGGTCCTGCACCCCCACTTTGCAGTCAGACGTGACTCTAAGCTTCAGCAGAAAACAAGGTTTATATTCAATGACAGGAACAGGTCTAAACGAGCTTGTAGGTACAGAGAACCAGACCATCTCGGCCGGGTCCTTTCTGGGGGGCAGGAGCCAGACTCCCCATGTGCACTTAACCCCTCGTCCCAGCCAGCTCAGAGACTAACAACCCCCTCCAGCCCCCTCCTCTCTGCTCAGCCCCTTACCTGGTCCAGAGGTCACCTGACCTCTTTGTCTCAGCACCTTCAGTGGCATCTTTGCAGAGGAGGGGCCCAGGCCAACACTGCTAGGAGAACAGAGTGCCAGGCATTTAAGGGGCCACTGGCCTTTGCTGCGAGCAGATCACACACATCCTTGCCACCATAGATATTAAGAACTGCCTAGGGGACACTGCAGCAACAAACCATATTCAGGAAGAAACAGTAAGGAACTTCCTATGTCATCACAATCTCTCCCCCTTTGAGACAAACTGAGTGCAGGTCACTTCGGCCAGTGACCTGGGAAGTTCGAACCCCCAACGTCTCCATGGATGCCCCAGTATCTCTCCCATTCCTTGGGTGGAGTTACACAGGACAGTCCCAGTCCACGACCGTCCCATTAGGTGAGTGTGCTTTGAGTGGCACTTGGCAGGCACGCATGTGGTAAGGTTAATGGCTGAATCCTTTTGCTACCACAATACCCTGGGTTCAGTCGGACGAGGTTCTTCTCCCAGCACGTTCTGGACTGTCGGTTCCGGGCTTCTTTGGTAGAGCCCCATCTGTGCATTGGCCAGCTCGTGGGCTTGGGCAGCCGCTGCCACCATTGTGGCCACCAGATACACACCTCTGCTGTCTATCACCTTACACTTCCAGCTTTTACACTCAGTCCACCTCCTTGAGGCAGCCGGCAGGCCCCCGTCGTTGCACCTGGGACACCCTGGTTCCTCCCAGGTGCTGGCAAAGTATGCCGTTATCAGTGGTCTGCAGGCCAAAGTTCTCCATCCCCCTCAGCTTGTCAGAATCTCCCAGGCCGGCATGGGCCGTCATCGGGACAAGTGTGATGGCTTTTAAGCTTCCTGAGTAGCCACCAAAAACCAGAGTTCATCCTGTCTCCGCGTGGGGATCAGCCCACAAGTGAGGCCCATGGGTCTGTAAAACGGCTGGATCCCATCTAAGCCGATGTCATTGACCGTCTCTCTCCAGGATTGAGGCTGCTTTCCCAGTGACTCTGAGTGGGGAACACCTGAATGGGAGATTGGGCTCCCACTCAGGGAACAGAACCCCCGGGGGGTCTTCCCCTTCTCCTCCCAATCCTCCCCCTTGTCCGGTCCAGGGGTTCCTCACTCTTCCTCCAGCTGACAGCAGCTGAGAGGGAAGAACCCTGTGGATTCCGTGGGCAGCCACCAGCTGCCTCCCGATTTTCGCCCCCTTCTATTCCCCTTTGGGGAGGCCCGATTCCCGGTACAGGAAATCCTTCTCTCTGCAGCGACTCGTGTCCCTGCAGCCTTCCCCAAGGGGTTGCAGCGCGTGTGGCCAGCAAGTTCGCCTCAGCTTCTCCAAGGAGGATCCCTCTGCAGCATCCGGTCTTGGGATTCAGCTGCTGGGGCGGGAGTGGGACGCCTGCTCCCTGTGCTTGGCTGGGCCATGGGTCACGCGCCCTGCCAATGGAGCCTTGTCCCTGGCAGCTTCTCTGCTTTGGTGTAACACTCCCGCAGCACGTCTGCACAGCAGGCAAACCTGGTTGGCGCCGACACTGCCCTTCCTAGGTGTTCCCCCACTAGATCTGGGTCTCTAGCTCCCCATGCTCAGCGGCTGCCCTGGCTGTCCGTAGTGGGGGTAGGCAGCTGAGCTCTCTGCTCTGGTCTCCGCATTCAGAGCCAGCGTGAGCCCCCGCTCTTGGTGTGCAGGTGGGCGGGAGCATCTCCCCCCCCCTACAACCCAGCGGTGAGGTTTACAGTAGGCAGTATCCTGAGCCCAGCAGCCCCCTCCCCCTGCCAGCCAGGCCTATTTGCATTTTCACTGACATTTCCACCCAGCATTTGGTTTCTGGTTTAATTTCAAACCCTCGCAGTACAGGAGCAGGCCTGGTCCTGTCCCAAGGGCGACAGTCACACCCAACAGGTGCTCCCAGCTGATACCGTGGAGAACCCCAAATTACCAGCCAGCCCGACCCTCTGGGTCTGCACAGGAGTCTGAACTGGCCATAGCAGGGCGAGGGGCTTCACCCCAGGTACCATCACCTCAGGTCCCACAGCCCCTCAGCACCTGCAGCTGCACCAACCACAGTCTCTCTTGTCCCAGGGTCTCGCACCCAGGCGTGTTTCCCACTGACCCCTGGGGCAGCCCCTATGTCTCTTCCTCTCCACCATCGCTAGTCCAGATGCTGCTGCTGCTCTATCTCTGCAGCTTTTCCGTCAGGCTCTTGCTCTCCTCTCTTCACGGGGTCCTTCGCTCTTGGGCTTCTGCTCCCAATCCCACCATCTCATTCCCGTGATGGGAACGCCATCGTGAAGGAACCCTCGTCTGCTTGGGACCAGACTCTCGGGATTCCCTGGCTGCTACCCAGCCTGTCCGATCCTCTTGTAGCCACATCTGGGTCAGGAAATCTGCCCTCCAGAATTGGTCCTTCTCCTCCAGCTCAAGGATTAACTGTGCCTTGGGAACTTTCCCCATGCGGTAACCTCTCTTTGGCATAGGATCATAAATGTTTCCTCTTAAGGAATGGTGATAGGGCCATCACTTCACCATTCCCAAGTGGCTCTGGCTCAGGCCTGTGTGCTCTCGGGCTCCCCGCATGGTTTCCAGAAGAACCCCTGGGATCCCGGGCCTTCTCGTGATAACCACCCTTTGCAGGTCGAGCTGCAGAACTTCCTCTGCACCTGGGACTGCTCCTGCCAACCCCCGGGGACCTGCTACTGCAAAATCCTTATCATCCTCTCCCAGGTCGAGCGCAGCTCCTCCACCCCGAGACTGCTCAGCTGCAGTCTCAGGGGGACCCCGTTACTCCAACAGTCCTTCTCGCTGGTCACACACTTCCAGAGGTTAACTGCCCCCTGAAACTGTCCCTCTCTGAGCCTTCAGCATGCCTGGTCCTCTTTATCCCTCCTTTGTTTTACTGCTCCCCAGTCACTTACTGCAAGAAGCGCCATTCACGGGGTGCAATACATCCCACCACTGCCACCAGTTGTCACAGAGTCCCCGGGCGATGCTCTGGAACAGCTCCCCGCAAAGCCAGTCAGGACTTTGGGGAGCCTCCTCTCCCTTGGAGCAGACTTGCAGTTCTTAAGTATCTGGCAGGCCAAAGGGCCAGTGCACCTAAATGCCTGACCCTCTGTCTCCTAGCAACTGATGGCCTGGGCCCCTCCTCTGCAAAGGTGCCAACTGAAGGTGTTGGAGACAGAGTGCCAGGCATTTAGGTGCACTGGCCCTTTGCTCTGCCAGATACTTAAGAACTGCCTAGGGGACACTGAGGCACCAACACAGTATTCTGAGAAAACATTAAGAACAGTCCTAGTTCATCACACACGGGCTTAAGCCCTGTTTGCTGCTCTAAGCTGTGTCCACAGTAGGAGCTGTTCCAGTCCATCAGTCTAGCTCCATCAGCAAAGCTTCTGTGGGGAGACCTGGCCAGCTGCTCCACTTCTGAGCACTCCCCATGGGACAGGGCTCTGCCCATGTGCTCTTCTGGGCAATTTCACGGGGGGCTCAGCCTGGGCTGGGTCGTAGCCACGCCTTTCCCATGTTACCTTCACGTTCTCGGCCGAGCTTTGGTTCTTAAAGTAGGTCTCCGGCCGCGAGCGTTGCCCATCACCCATCTAATCCCATGGCTTCCTGCCCTGTCTCTCGTCTCGTCTCCTGCTTAGGCCTGGTGTAGAAAATGCGGTTGGTTTAATGACGTCGCTCCGGGGTCTGAACAATCCACCCCCTGCGTGGTGTTATTGAGCTGACCCAAGTCCCTGTGTAGGCAGCACTAGGTCACGGGAAGAAGTTTTCTTTCCCCTCTGCGACTGCCCTGGGGGAGGGGGGTTTGCTCTGTTGATGGAGGAACCCCTCCCGTCCGCACAGGTCACGTCTACACTGCAGTGCTCCAGCGGCAGCGCCTTGGATTGCCTGCTGCGTGGGGCACCGCCTGTCTGTCTGGTCTTTGCCTGTCGAGGGCCTGGCAGAGGGGGGTCCTGGCCCACGACTCGCACTACAGCGATAGCGGGGATAATAGGTTCCAGCCGAGACGAAATCCTCAGTCCCAAGTGTAACTGGAGCAGAGATGCCGGAGTCTGCAGAACCTGGAGCAGTAGCTTGGAGGGAGTGAGGCCCTGGGCTGCTCACAGAGGGTTTAATGCAGACGCCCAGTGAGGAGGATTTCAACGATTCCACCCTGTCAGGAGAAAGGTGAGGGAGGGTCCCAGAGCTGCATGAATCACCCTGAGCGTCTCGGGCCACAAGAGGCCACCATGTATTTCCTTCTCAGCCCCCGACACCCATAATTTTCCCCAGAGGCACTCAAATCCCTAAGCTCCAGGTTACAGCTTTCCCGGAGTGTCTCTCTGTGTGTCTGTCTGTGTGTCTGCCTGTCTGTCTGTCTGTCTCTCGCCGTGACACCTTTCTCAGGGGTTCGTTTCATCCCATACTGGAAATGGAAAAAAATGTCAAGACCTCAAAGTTCTTTGTGAGACAGACGCCTTGTTTTCCGACTGGCTCTGCTGACGCCACATGGGCAGGGCTCCAAGCGCAGTGGGGTGGCAGGGATTCTGCAGACGCCCGGTGGGTACTGAGAGTAGTGAAGTGGCAGAGGCTCTGCTGATGCTTAGTGGACACTGAGCGCGGTGGGGTGGCAGGGGCTCTGCAGATAACCTGTGGGCACTGAGCACGGTGGGGTCACAGGGGCTCTGCAGACACCCGATGGGCACCGAGCGCGGTGGGGTGGCAGGGGCTCTGCAGACACCCAGTGGGCACCGAGTGTGGTGGGGTGGCAGGGACTCTGCAGACACCCAGTGGACACCAAGTGGAGTGGGGTCACAGGGGCTTTTCCGATGCCCTATGGGCACTGAGCACGGTGGGGTCACAGGGGCTCTGCAGACACCCGATGGGCACCGAGCGCGGTGGGGTGGCAGGGGCTCTGCAGACACCCAGTGGGCACCGAGTGTGGTGGGGTGGCAGGGACTCTGCAGACACCCAGTGGACACCAAGTGGAGTGGGGTCACAGGGGCTTTTCCGATGCCCTATGGACACTGAGGACAGTGAGGTGGCAGGGGCTCTGCAGATCCCCGATGAGCATGGGGTGCAGTGGACTGCCAGGGCTCTCTCCTCCTAGAGTGAAGTTGCCTCTTACTGTTGGCTCAGTCCAGCGTCTGGGTAGATCCGGGGTCTCGTTTATGAAGAGGTTCTGCTCCAATGAAGCAGCAAAATCCCTCCCTTTGGATCACCGGGGTCAGACCAGACCCTGAAGGTGCGTTTACACAGCAACAAACAACACAAAGTGCGTCAGTGAGTCTCAGAGCTACAAGGCTAGAAATCACCGTGTAGATGTTCCGCTCCGGGTGGAGCCCGTACGCTGGACCCTGGCATGGGGGAGGGTGTCTGAGCCCAGGCCCCAGCCCATGTGGGAACATTTACACTGCTATTGAGCCCCATAGCATGAGTCGGAATCAGTCGCCCCAGTTCTAAGCCTGGTTGCCACGGGGGGTTGCAGTGTAGACGCACCGAGTTGGTTTAGCTGGCTCCAGAGCGGGAGTGATAAAAGGATACAAGTGTCTGAGGGGCATAAAGGCCAAGGAGGGAGAGGGATCATGCCGCAGGGTCTCCAGGCTAATGGGGGGAGATGTGCAGGGACCCATCCACAATAAGTATCGCTCACCTGAGTTCACAAACTGAGATGCCGTCCTTGGGACTGGGTGGCTGCTGTCTCCTGAGGCTGAGCTTTCACTCCATGGGGTGTCCTGCTGCTCAACGCTGGGTCTCCCAATGCTGGTGGAGTGCCTAGGACCAGCTTCTCGGCTATCTCTGACCTGCAATCCCAGATACCTTCCCAGCGACAGCCCCCTTCCCGTCCAGCCCCACAAGCCACAGGGACATCCCAGCAGCCTCCTCCCAAGTGCCCCAGAGTCAGGGGGGCTCTCGACACTCAAGGGGAGCTCAGGAGTTGCCAGCTTGTCTCTAACTTCCACCCTTCCCTCCTCCCAGGGCTGAGATGGCGTGTCCCAGCCCCACGTCCCAGTGAGCTGTTTGCCCACTCCATCTCTCAGGTCCCCATAGCTGCAGCCCTTTGGAGCATCTCCACAGGTGAGAAAGGGTCCTGGGCAGGGGCGGCTCCAGGCCCCAGCACGCCAAGCGCATGCTTGGGGCAGCAAGCCGCGGGGGGTGCTCTGCCGGCACTGAGAGGGCGGCAGGCAGGCTGCCCTCAGCGGCTTGCCTGTGGAGGGACCACTGGTTCCGCGGCTTCGGTGGAGGTCCTGCTTGTCTCTCAGCACTCCCATGCCCTGCATGCAAACTCCACTGAGCCACCTTCCGACAGGCCTTGCCAGGCCTGCCCACATACCTCTCGCCCAGTGCAGGGAATCAGCCGGAGCTGGCACTGCCCGGAAAAGGCCGATGGAACGGACTCATGGTCGGGAATTCCCATCGCCACCAGGAGCCCAGCTGCGGATGCAGACACTCAATGAGTGCATCTGGGCAACACGCCAGCCTGGCTGTACCCAGAAGTTGCCAGCCCTGGCACAGCTGCACCCAGAAGCACAATAGAGACACACTCAGCTGGGCTTCCTGGGTGTCTCTAGGGCGGAGGTTCTTTGACTCCCCCAGCCCATGCAGAGCTCCACACAGGGGTAGTGAGGGGCGGTTCTCTGGCCAAGGGGGTATGGGAGGTCAGACTAGATGTAATGGTCCCTCCTGTCTTTAACAGCTATTGACTTCTCCCACCCTCCTGTTCCCTGCTATCTGCTCCAGCTCTAGGGGAAGCCAGTGAGAAGAGCAAAGGCACTCATGCTGAGCCAAGGGCTCTCACCTGGGGGCATCACCACCCTGCCTGTAGGTGCTGGGTTAGTTCTGGGTAGACTCCGGCTAGACAGGAGTGGAGGGTGGTACCAGTGGAGAGACAGTTCAGAGAACAGACCCAGCTCCCAGCCCTGCCAGGGCACAGACCAGGATTCTGAGTCTGCCGGGGGTGGTGGGAAGAGGTTTTTGGCAATGTGCCCATGGTGATGGTTACAACCCAGGCCAGTGCAATGGGGAAGAGAGATTGTGTGGCCTGTGAGCAGGGCGGGAGAGAGGCTGGAATGCACCTTCCTGACCCAAGTGCTACCTACAGCCATGGGGGTTAGGCTAGAGATAGTCAGGCCTGTCTGCACAGGCCTATACTGTAAGAATTTAGGCGTATGCTTATGTGACGATGATAGTTCGATGAGTTCTGGGCAGGACCCAAGGAGAGTGCCATTCAGGACCAATTGCTTAAACAGGGCAGCACAGCCCAAGGCGGGGGTTTTCCACCTCTAAGGAAAACCAAACCAGCCCAAGAGACTTTGACTTTACCCCACTGGCTAACCACAAGTCACACAAGCAATTCCTTAGACACTCCAGTCTCCCAGTATCACCACAAGTCCCACACGTCCTGGGATGAATGGTTATGAAAACCAACACCCCAATGAAGAAAAGTTTCTCTCGATCCCAAAGGACCAAGCCCAGACCCAGGTCAATATAACACATCAATTTACCCACAAATCACGCTGGTGCCAATCCTTTAGAAATCTAAAATCTAAAGGTATTCGTAAGGGGAAAAGATAGAGAATGTAAGCTAGAACTGGTTAAATGAATCAATTACATACAGTAATGGCAAAGTCTTAGTTCAGGCTTGTAGCAGTGATGGAGTAAACTGCAGGTTCAAATCAAGTCTCTGGAGAACATCCCCCGCTGGGATGGCATTCAGTCCCTGTGTGAGAGCTTCAGTTTGTAGCGCAAAGTCCTCCAGAGGAAGAACAGGATGTGACGACCAGATGGAGATGAGGCATCAGCCTTATATAAAGCTTTCCAGGTGTAAGAACACTTCTTTGTTTACTGTGGAAATTACGCAAAATGGAGTCTGGAGTCACATGGGCAAGTCCCTGCATACTTTGCTGAGTTACAAGGTTCTCTACCTTCTCTCAATGGTCAATTGTGTAGCGATGGTCCTTAATGGGCCATCAAGCAGGCTAGCAGAGCTAACACCAACTTGTCCGGGGTGTCCACCAGAAGATAGCACAAGTTTGAAATACAGACAGGATATAGCCAATATCATAACTTCAACTAAAAAATGACACATGGCATACAGACAGCATAATCATAACCAAGCCAATCTAACCTGGTCTTAGGCACCTTATATGACCCCCTTTATATAAGATGGTGCCACTACAGGACCTTGCCTGCAACCTGTGATGAAGTAGGACTGTCTGTGTGGGGAACGGGAAAGCAGGGGAGGAGTTAGGTGATGGACTGGTGCTCAGGCTGTAACCCACCCGGCGGGGGGAGGGGGGGCACCTGGCGGAGGGGAGAAGAACAAGGGGTCGGCCGGGGGGAGAAAGGCAGGACAGTTTGGGTTTGGGGCTGTGGGCGCGGAATTCAGGGGGATCCTAGCTGGGACCAAGCACCCTGAATCCCCCAGAGGACAGTGGAGGGGTCCTGACTGTGCCTGCAAGCTCTGCTGTTAACCTGTGCTGTTGTCCACAAAACCTTCTGTTACTGGCTGGATAAAATCACTGTGGGGTCCAGGAAGAGGGGTGCAGGGCTGGAACCCCGAGACTCCGTAACAACCTAAGCCTGCTGGCACTGGCTCGGTCCAGATTACCTTGTCTGGCTTCCCCTTTTGCACAGTTCAGTGATGGGGCCGGCTATGGCGCTAAAGTGGGGCCGAAACTCGGTTAGTACGCCGCCATCCAATAAAGGCCTGGACCTGCTTTTTGGTTTGGGGAGCAGCCGTCTGTCTGCATCACCTCCACCTTGGCTGGTCCCGCTTTAGGCAGCGCTCCGCCACCCGATGGCCAGGTAGATACTTTTCAGCCATCCCATCTTGCACTCTCAGCCTTCCGGTTAACCCAGCCTCCCGATTCGGTCCAGGACTTGTGTAACTGGGGCACATGGTCCTCCAGTCTGGCTGAAGAGCAGATGTCGCACATATAGGCCACGGCAAAACTCTCCATCCCCGCAGTAGCGGATCCACCAGGCGCTGGAAGGGTGGCCGGCGCTCCCTTGAGGCCAAAGGCAGGACGCAGAACGTTAGACCCCAGAGGGGTGATATAAAGGCCGATTCAGCCTGGGCATCTGCGTCCAGCGGCACTCTCGAAGCTCTTGGTAAGATCATGGTGGTGAGGTACCGAGCACCTCCCAGCTTGTCTAGGAGTCGTCAGGCCTGGCATGGGGTAGCATCAGATACGGTGTGCATTGCGCTTTCATAGTCCACACAAAACCGGATTGACCATCTTCTGGGGACCAGCACCACTGGCGAGCGCCCAAGGGCTGAAGACGCTGGAATCACCCCCAAAAGGCCAGCATTGTCCCTGACCTCTCTTTCCAGATCCTGCGGCCAGTTTTACCAGTTGACCGAAAGGGGAGCATCTATTTAGGGAGATTGAACCCTGGCTCCACCTGTGGCAGTCATAAATTAGTGCGTCCGGGCTGGTTGGAAACGCTTTCGGTAAGATGCAGACCCCTCTGATCTCAGCGTGCTGGGCCTGGTCAGCTGCATCAGAGAGGGGAATCGCCTCCCAGGGGGAATCTCGCTTTGTCCCAGTGACAGATCACTAAGGGTTCTCCTGCCCCTACCAGTGTCCACACACGGCAACACTCACTTCCCCCTTCTAGTATGTTTCATCTGTTCACATGGTACACCGCCGGTGATGTTGCCGGTTTGACGCTCCACCACATGTTTACCTCATTCGTTGACTTGATAACTTGAAGGGTCTTCCCACGCGGCGGAGTTTGTTTTCCTCCAGGGATAAACATCACCTGATCCCGGTGGCAAAGGCCGGGCCCGGTCCGTGCGGATACCAGACCTTCTGCTTTCCTCTTGGGCTCGGGCCAGATTCTCCCTGGCCAGCCCATGAGCGGCCAGTCTTTCCCGGAAGGTCAGGACATACATCCCACCACTTGACTTCTCCTCGGGAGTGGCCTTCCCCTCCCATTCTCTCTTCATCAGGTCCAGCCCTTACTCGCCTTCCATACAACAGGTTCGAAAGGCGACAACGCCGGTTAGATCCTGGGGTTAACCTCCCTGTTCGCGACCAGCAGGTTGAGGTAAGTATTTCCCAATCCTGCGGGTGCTGGTTCATAAATGTTGTTTAGGCATCATCTCAGCGTCCGTTGAACCTTTCACCAGCCCGTTGGACTGGAGGTGTACGCTGGGCCCATTGTGCTTGCACCCACATTTCTTGCCATAAGGGACGGGAGCAGGCCTGACATGAAAGTTGGATGCCTGATCCGTTAAGATCCTTTGGGGAACCCACCCGCTGAAATTTGTCATCAGCGCATCTGCACTGTGTCTGCTTCAATAGAGGAAAGGCACCGCCTCGCCGGGGTAAGCGAGTGGCAAATCCCCCACCACCAGGATTGTATTTTTTTCCTACCGGTCATCTTAGCTGAGAGTCCCACTATGTCTGGCCACCTTCTGGAAAGTTTTCTATGATTAAGGCTCAAGGCTGCTTCTCCTTGTCCCGGCTTCCCACCCTCTGGCAGGGTCACAGGATTGGCTTACTGTTCGACTGGGTAAGGGGACCCCAGGCAGTAAAAGTTCTTAGCAGCCCTCTGCCTGGTGCGCCGACCGGTATTCCCTGGTGTCCTGCGAGAGGGATGTCATGGGCCAGTACGAGAGTTGTGGCGAAACTTCTGGGAACCACCAGCTCGCCTCCTGATCCCCCATTGCTTACCTCCCTGGGGGAGCCTTCTCGTACTAGGAACCCTTTCTCCACAGGACTATCTTGCCACCTCTCTCAGTGGTCTGTTCCGCACTAAGGTCAGCCCGGTCCCTGGGCTTCCGCAAAGGTGATCTTTTCTGCAACTCGCCTGGAACTCACAGCTGGGAAGGAGTGGGGACCTGCTCTCTCTTGCTGGCGGGTCTGAGGCACCAGCCTCTCTCTGAAGCCCGTGCCCTGGTGTTCACCCCCCCCCAGGTTAGGGTCTTGCACCTCGGGACCGGTACCTTCCCCATTGTCGGGGTGCAGGGCCGCTTCGCAGACTCTTGATTACGAATCACGACAGGGCACTTTGGGTTTACTAGGCCAGTCCTCGAGGTCCCCTCTCATTAACTGTCCGTGGGCATAATGGTGGTGTACCCCCACGTCCTTGGGGCCCTCCTTTGGCCCCCACTTCAGGTTTACCTCATGGGCACCTTGATGGGAGTCCGCCCAGCGTCCCGATTCAGGCAGATAGGTGTCGGGCCCATCCGATCTGGCCTACCCTCGGGCGGGCAAGAGTCACCTCTGACCTTGTGTCCCAAGTACCAGTGACTTTCCCTCCCATCTACTCCAGGGCGAAACAGCACTCTTTCGGAGGGGCAGCCCGCGCCCACCCGGTAAACTAAGAACCCGGAGCTGTAGCATCCAGCCCCCCAGAGGAGCTGACCTGGGGACCTCCTCCCTCCTTCATGGGTTGTTATGTTGCAGCACCCCCTTTTCCCGGAGGGTGCCCATCTTCCGATTGGTTTTTTACCCATCCACCCTCTTGCCGGTTGGGGTCTGCTTGGTCCTGTCCTTGAGCTTTGGGGCACTGGCCGTATGTGGCCTCCGGTTGGCCAACTTGATAGCAGCCATGTCTCGGTGGGTCCCCTGGAGTGGGTCGGAGGGACCTGACACTGGATGTTCCCCTTTGGGGGGGTTTCCATGGCCCCTGCTGGAGGTCCCATGATGACTCTCTCTTCTGCGTCTGAGGGCAGGCCTGCTCCTTCGAGACTCCTCCCTGCCATCCCCGCCGACTGTCCACAAATTTGGTCGGCAAGTGCCTGCGTGCTGCGGTTCTCACTGCGCTTTTGGTATCCCTCAACCAAGCCTCAGGCGACGGCACTTGCTCATACAGGTGCTCCAGTATGACAGGTCAGGCAGTCCTCTTTGTTTGGGCCCAGCTGTCACTTGCGGGATACCCTGCGCGTGGTTGACAGTTGTAGATATTGCTACTACTGTCCGAACCTTTCGGTACATCTCAGGAGTCAGCCCAACTCGCGGAGCAGGGCCTGTTGAACAGTTCGTAGTCCCCGCCTCGCCCCTTTCAGTCGGCTGTACACCTCCACTGGCGTGGAGTCCAGTAAGGGTGTGAGAATGGAAGATCCTGTTCTGCAGGGCAACCCCTTGCGCTCGCAGCTTCTCCAAAGGCCGTCAGGAAGGTATCTATGTCCTTCCCCCTCCTTCGCGGCGGCAGCAAGCGCTTATCAAAGTTCGTCTGTGTAGGCCTTGGGATCCCCCCTCATTCCCGCAGCCAGGGCCTCACGGTTCTCTCAGCTTGGTGGCCAGCTCCAGCTCGTTGTTTACGCTGGTTCTCCTTCTCCTCCCGCTCATGCTGGCTGTTACCTTCTCTCAGCTCTTGCTCTTTAACTCGAGCTCCTCCCGTCTCAATTCCTTTCTCTTCCAGCCACAGCTGCCTCCACAGCTGTCGCGCGTCGCGGAGGACTTAGAGGTCATCCACAGACCTCAGTTAATTCCCCGCGTACAAGATCAAATCACGCATCACTAAACTCAGCTCGAGTGAGACAGTTGGGGCCACGCTCTGTAGAATCTAAAATACTTTCAGGAAGGTTCTTCTATTATGACAAGTAAAGAGATAGAGATTCTAGAGCTCTAATTGTCAAAAGTATCATATACATACAGTAATGGCAAGTTCTTAGATGCCGGGCTTGTAGCACCTTGATGAAGAAACTGCAAGAGATGACCATGATAAGCTACCAAGTCAACAGAGTACAAGCTATCCCAAGAGATACTAGTTGAGGCAGTCGATGAGTAGATGACAAATGATTGATAGGTAGAGCTTCACGCTTGTCGATTCAGTGTCCCTCAAGTGTCCCAGATCTCGCTCAGGACCTCTGCAGATCCATGAATTTTCTGGAGCATGAGGCCTTCGCCTATGGTGCACCAGGACTTTCCAGGTGTAAGAACACTCCTAAGTTGTCCTACATCGTGCAAAGATGTCCAGAAGAAAATGAGTATGCGTTAAGAGCTATCTTTTCATCCTGCGTCACCATTGCCGCCAGTGTCTGCTCACTACCAGTATGCAGAACTCACAGGCGTATCCGTCACTTCTCTCGATGGGTCAGATTGTTGACAGTTGATCGTGTCCTTAATGGGCCCAAGGAGCAACAGCAGAGACTCAGGACATCTAGCTTTGCGGATCGTAGCACATGACTTGTAGGTCAGCCAACATCCTCTAGACTATCACAGTTTTTAAATACTCACCATACACAAGGCTTCTGACCATATTCGCAAGTACAGGTGCCAGCTAGGCAGCCGAAATGATACAGATCATGAACTTTGTCCCAAGTGCATAATCATGGAACAGTAATTCAACCGTAACTGGTACCTTAAACACTTACGATGACCCCCTTACCTACATAGGATGGTGCACTCCCATGCTAGACCGTGTAGTTGACCAACTCCATGTTCAAAGATTATGAAGATGTAGCCTCTTTATTTAATTTCTTTAATAACGTGCCACAACTCCAGCTAAGTGCAGTCCATTGCGTCACTAAGGGGGTGAGAAAGAGATCCTACGTCTGCATAGGCGCACCCCTTAGCATGCTCGCAGGCTTCTCAAAGGCCGATCAGGAAGAGTATCTATCTTACGTTCCTCCATTTTCTTGCTTACGCTCGGGCAGCATACAGCCATTGCTGTATTTACTTTGTCTTGTGCCTGAGATAGCTTGGTCCCCCGCACTAAAATTCCGCAGCTATTGTAAACATACTCACTAGCTCCATCACGGGCCAGCCCAGCTCGATTGTCAGCTTACGCATGTATTGACTCACATTCGATCTGAACACTTGAGACGTCACAACTAGAGCGCTATCAGCGTCTCCTCCAGCTGTTTTACGCTGGTTCTTCTCTCCTCTCCGCTCATGTTTACGCTGTTTCTCCTCCCTCCAGCTCCATGGTTACGCTGGTCTCTCCTCATGTTTACGCTGGTTCACCTTCTGCCTCTCAGTCTCTGCCTCTTTAAGTCGAGCTCCTTGCCCATCTCGAGCCCTCCTTTCATATTCCAGCGCACCGGATGCTCCACCGAGCTGGCGAGCGTCGCCGGGAGGATCCCTGCTAGGGGGTGAGCTTCCGCTGGCCAGGATCCCCTGCAGGCCCGGGGGGTCACCGGTCCCCTCAGTATTGCTGGCTCCTCCCCGCCCCCATGTCCCCTAGGGCTAGGAAGGGGGGGTCCTACGGGAAGACCCTCATACCCGCCAGCTGACCCACTCCCCCGGGGTGGACAGACACTGGTGACTGCGTCTGCATCTTGCCAGGCTGCTTTTCCCTCACAGACAGGCTCTGTCATTCATGTGGTCTCCCGTGCTCTAGCTGGGTCAAAATCAGGCTGGTTCCTTGGTCAGGTCCTCCCTGTGCGCAGCCCCCTCCTGCTTGCACAACTCCACCAGGTCACACTTGCGCCGCTTGGCGTACATCTTATACCTGCTGGCCACTCACAGGTCCACGGTGCTCGCCCTCCCACGGTTTCCAGGGAACCCCTAGTGCACCATGCCCTTCTTGGGTCACCACCTCTCTGCCAGGGCGAGCCTGCAGACTCCTCCGCCCCCTGGGGACCGCTCGCTGCAATCCCCCGGGGACCCTGTTATGCAAAGTCCTCTCAACTGGGCAACGCACTCCCAAGGTTAATCCGAGCGCCCTTCGTTTTACTGCTCCCGCAGTCACTACTGCAGGAAGCGCCGTCCACGGGTGCAGTAATCCCCACCACTGCCCACCGAAAGTTGTCACGTAGGAGTCTGGCCCACTCACCCCTCTCCTGGGACCCACAGTGACTTTTTACCAGCCAGTAAAACAGAAGGTTTATTGACAGCAGGAAACACAGGTTACAGCAGAACTTGCAGGCACAGTCCGGAACCGCCTCCACTGAGTCCGTTCTGGGGGTTCAGGTGCTCTGGATGCCCAGCTAGGAATCCCCTGAATTCCTCCCCATAGCCCAAACCCAAACGGTCCTGCTCTCCCCTCCTCCGGCCAGACCCAAACCCTTTGTTTCCTTCTCCTTACCTGCCCAGCAGCTCCCCCTCCCTCCCTGCCGCTTCACATTACAACCTGACTAACCTGTCCCTCACCTACAAACACATCCCTGCTTTCGTCACGTTCCCCACACAGACCAGCCCCTACTTCCATCAACACCTCTCCCCCCTTCGGAACTGAAACTGAGCGGGTTCCCTCTGCCCAGTGACCTCGGGACAGTTCAGGGCACAACTGCCTCCCGGGAAACGCGTCGCTATCAGGTTGCACTCCCTTCACATGGACCACGTCCATGGTTACATAGTCCTGCAGGTACAGAGCTCCACTCTCAGGAGCTTAGCTCGTTGAGTATACCTTTCATCTGGTGCAGCAGGTCAGGGGAGAGTGTCCTGTGTATCTACGGTGACAAGTGTCGCCCAAAGAGATATGGCTTCTGAGCATTAGTAATAACTGAATACTTACAAATACAAACCCACGCATCCTTACACGAAGGGCAGAACGTAGTAAGTACTTTGTATGAAACACTGAGCGAGAGAGAGCTTTTTCGAGGTGATCAGGCTCGGTTGAGCGGCTGCACACTTTTCATCCTACCAGAGGCGTTTTTAACTCCTCTCCATGTCCTGCACAGTCTGCAGGGCGTCCTAACACCATACCCAGGTGCTATTGTCAAACATCACAGAAGTGGTCATATGTGGGACATGAGCCCCTTCAACGCCCATGTGGTTCGCTCCTCTGATGGCTGGCACAGCAAACTTTGTCTTACACCAAGTATTGGGGAGCAGTTGCCTAAAAGTGTCTGGCTCGCCCAAAAGTGAGGGTAATGCATATTGATTAGAATCGGTCCAATACTCGAATGACAAAGAAGGAGCTGGCCAGGGCATATACCTGGATGAGGGAGCAGGCCAAGTCTCGATCTATCACAGGATGACAGACAGGAACTGGCATTCAACATGCGCTCCCCGTGCCCTGGCCGAATAGTTTGGCCAGAAAACCTAAACTTCCGCCATCCGACTCTTCACTCCAGCCTTACGTTAGGGGATCACCAGCCTTCCGGGTGCAAGCGATGGGTAGGCCGAAGGCAACAAACTGGTGAATGCAGGTCTTTTATTGAAGGCACAATGTCCGAGACAGAGAAGAGCGAGCCCAACCAGATAGCTGGACACAAACAGGGATGGGAAAAGGAATTGTAGGCGCGCAAGGCCAAGCCATCGAAAGCCATGACCAAACTGGAAGGGCTCTTGTGACTCTCTGACAGTAGAGCTCAACGTTGCCAGTGCAGCGCCTTGGTAATGATGCCATTGAGTGACAATTGAGGTACCGAAAGCACCTGGCCAGTTTGCTCTAGGGCATTCGTCAGCAAATTCTGGGCATGGGTAGCATTCACAGATACGAGTACAATGAGAAATTGTAGCAAATTCGAATGATTAGCTCGCCCATTTTGACACAGTATAATTGCCGAGGAATTGGTGGACCCCACTCGGGTGGAGAAACTAAGGCCCAAGCTTGCTACCTATGCCATGAGCCAGTTAGTTCGCTCAATTGCAAGAGATTGAAACAGGACCCCACCACTGTAACATCATATGACCAAAGGCCTTAAAATAACAATGGCCTAGGCGAGGGAGTAGCTGGAAGTCCAAAAGGATTGTTACTGGACGTCAAGCCGATGCTACATGGTAAAACTCTAAAATGCCTCCGCCTTGGCACCGATATCTGGAAACGGATGGCTCATAGGCGACATGCTGGCAACAGTACTTAGGCAAAATGGTGACATTACCACAAAATGACAACGCTGGCCAAGGTCCTTGGGTCCCCTCTGTCCAGAATCGCTGGCCACCTATTATTGTTTACCCAGTGACCCCGAAAAGTGTGGAGGTGCCTATCTTATAGGTGGAATGCAGCCCCAGCCCTCTACCAACCTGCATGAGACATGATCAAGAGATATGTAAGGTGCGTCCAGGCTGGTTGAAGAAGGTTACAAAATGTCATCATCCGGTCGATGAGAAACAAACTAGATGCAGCATCGTCGCGTAAATTAAAATCTGGTTCAGCGTAAGCGAGGTGTTAGCCACAATGGGCAGCTGCAGGATGGAACATGGCAGCGGAAATATCTGCATGCACCCGCAGTATGGAATACGTTAAGAGCTTGTACTGTCCCTCGAGAAAGCTCACCAGTGCCCTCCACATGCGCTGAAAGGGATATGCCTCCTTAATTATAGCCAAGCCTCATGACCAACGTTGTGCACTGGAGGTGACCTAAGGGCTGGCAACACCTAACCATTCCCCCTGTGTATAGGATGGTTTCCAGGTCCATGTCACATGGTACAAGCCCGCACGTGATGTTGCCCGGTTTGTACAGCTTCCACCCACAGAACATTTACTCATTCAGTTGCAACAATAACCTTAAGAAGATTCTCCCAGCAAAAAAAAAAGTAATCTGTCTATCCTTTTCCGGATCTTACCCCAATTTTGGCCTCATCTTCCGGAGGAAGAGCCCGATCTTCATTTAAATATCTAATGTAAATGTGTCTTCCCCCTATGTGCAAAGTGGGCGCTTCTAGTGTTGGATTAATTGTTCGTTTCACTCAATTGGAATCGCTATATGTGAAACCCTTTCCAGGTCTTAATGCTTCACCGTCGAAGTGATCTTACCCAGCTTTGGGCCTTTAATTAAGAGGTATTAACAGTCCCAGGCATCTCATTGTTGGTCTGTTGTGGACTAATAGTTACTCCCAGCCCCACTTTGGGTTGGTTGCATAAATTGAAATTGTTCTATGAGGTTGAAGTTCTCTCTGCTAGGGACTCCCTTAACTACCCGCTCTTAATTTTCCTACCCCCCCCCCCTCCCATTAATTGTTCCTCATCGTCCTGATGAGATTATTTTTTTTGAACCTTCTATACCTCCCTAACACATACCCATGTATCTATTTTCATGCCTATGCATCTGCATCATGCCTAAGGGCTGCATGTATGCAAGTCGGCACATTCGACAACGCTTTTATTCTGTCACAGAACCAATAATCGCGGGCGGAGCGGTATACCACGTACAGTTTCGTCCTTAAAGACCTGCCATTTTCTGGAGATTGTGGTATGAGTTTGCATTTGCTGTGGCTTCCTCCCAATCCCGGCTGCCTGATATGCACACATTGGTAACCCATATCCACAAAGGCGGAGTGTAATCAGACACTTGCCATCTAGCCATCGCACTGTCGTAGTACCCAATCCTTTGGATCCAGCCTCCTCCCCTCGCCTACGCCATTGTTACTTTTAAACCCCTGTTGGTTATATGATGTTACGTGATCAAAGCTCCTGTTTCAATCTCTTGCTATTGAAACACTTGCTAATACTACGAAGCAAGGGCTTTTCCTTAAAGTTAATCAGCAGTTAAATTCCCTTGCTCAGTATAGTGTTCGAAAAATAGATTAATGATTCATATTTGTTACAATCTTCCTCATTTTGTACTAAATTTGCTGGAAGTAAGTCCAGAATTTCTGATAAATGTGTGTTTCTTTGCCATCTATCTCACCTAATTGTCCTCAATTGTTAAAAGACCTGCAAACGTTTGAGCTCGACTGTCAGAGAGTCACAAGAGACCTTCCAGTTTTGGTCATGGCTCGATTGGCTTGGCCTTGCACCCTACAAATCCTATTCCAATCCTGTTTGGTTCCCTTCTGGTTGGGCTCAGCTCTTTCTCTGTCTCGGTGATGTGCCTTCATAAAAGCCTGCATTCACCTAGTTTGTTGCCATCGGCCTACATCGCTTCCACCCCCAAGCGCATCCCCTCGTAGGTGGAATGAAGAGTCGGACTTACCGGAAGTTTAGGTTTTCGGGCCAAACTATTTCGGCCAGGGGCACGGGGGCATGTTAGAATGGGTTCCTGTCTGCATCCTGTATCACTTGCCATACCGGTATGCCTGGCTCTTCCTTTGTCATTCAGTATTGACCCATTCTACAACAATATGCATTACCTCACCTTTTGGGGGCGAAGCCAGACCTTTTGGCACCCGCTCCCCTATTTGGTATAACATTGCTTTTGCCAACAGAGGCGAACACACATAGGTTTGGGTTCTCTTTCCACTATGACACTTCTGTGATGTCATAGTGGGTATTTTAGGGTGTTGCCCTGCCATGTGCAGGCAGGGAGAGAGAAAACGAGTCCCGTGTATGCCGTGTATGCCCCGTAACCGAGCCTGATCACCTCGAAGCCTCTCTCTCAGCTCACGTGTTTCACAATAGAGCTTCTGAACGTTTGCCGGTCGTAATGTGTTGGTTTGTATTTGTAAGTATCAGTTATTACTAATGCTCATTTTGTTTGTAATATTGTTAGTAGATTTTACCGGCTCATTTAGCATTGTGTTGTTTAGGTTTGTTAACTCTATTAGCTAATCATAGAGCTACTCTGGACCCCTTGTAAAACCATCTCCAATAAAACTTTAAATTGATTAATTTGGACTGTCTGTGTGGGGAACGGGAAAGCAGGGGATGTCTGTAGGTGAGGGACAGGTAGTCAGGTTGTAATGTGAGCCGGCAGGGGGAGGGGAGCTGCTGGGCGGAGGAGAAGGAAACAAAGGGTTTTTTGGTTTCGGCCGGAGGAGGAGAGGCAGGACAGTTTGGGTTTGGGCTATGGGGAGGAATTCAGGGGATCCTAGCTGGGATCCAAGCACCCTGAACCCCCAGAAGGACTCAGTGGAGGGGTCCGGACTGTGCCTGCAAGCTCTGCTGTAACCTGTGTTCCTGCTGTCCAATAAACCTTCTGTTTTACTGGCTGGATAAAAAGTCACTGTGGGTCCCAGGAAGAGGGGTGCAGGGCCAGACTCCGTGACAACTTGGTGGCAGTGGCGGGAGATACTGCACCCCGTGGACGGCGCTTCCTGCAGTAAGTGACTGGGGAGCAGTAAAACGAAGGGGTGATTAACCCTGGGAGTGTGTGCCCAGTGAGAAGGACTTTGCAGTAACAGGGTCCCCGGGATGGCAGCGGAGCGGTCCCAGGGGGCGGAGGAGTCTGCAGCTCGACCTGGCGAGAGAGGATTGTGTGATCCTTCAAGAATGGGCCTGGTGCTACTTATGGGGTTTCTCCCGGAAACCAATGGGAGCGGCGAGCACTCCATATCCTTAGGCCACTGATGATGTACGTCTCTAGATGGCCAGGCTATTCTGTTGGATGTGTCCTATAGTCATAGGTGCGCAGTGTTGCTGCTGACGTCGAAGGCTGAGGTAGATACTGTACGAATGGACCATAGCTGATTGTCTCTCATGCTGGAGGGGGAGACCTGGAACTCTGTCTCTGAGGAACAGCCAGGCATGATGCAGCGTCTAGTCACCAGGCCTGTGTTCCCCCCGGGGACGTGGTCAGACGGCGGATGAGGGCTTCCGTAGACCCCCCCTTCCTAGCCCTAGAGGAAGTGGCGGGGAGAGCCCAGCGAAATGCCGAGGCACCGTAAACCCCGGCGGCAGGGGATCCCGGCACGCGAAGCTCACCCCCAAGCAGGGGGATCCTCCGGCGACGCTCGAGCAGCTGTGGAGCAGCGTGGCTGGAAGAGGGAAAAGGAAGTTGAGACGGGAGGAGCGCGAGTAAAGAGGCGCAATGAGGCTGGAGGAGAAGCGTGAACCAGCGTAACAGAGAGAGAACCCGCGTAAACTGAGCTGGAGGAGAAGGAGAACCCGCCGTAAACATGAGACTGGGAGAGGAGAAAAGCGTAAATAAGAGCTGGGGGAAGGAGAAACAGCGTAAACACGACTGGAAGCTGCCCATCGAGGAGCCGTGAGGCCCCGCTGCGAGTGATGAGGGGGGACCCAGCCTACACACAACTTTGATAAGCGCTGCTGCCCCGGCTGTAAGGAGGGGGAGGACATAGATACCTTCCTTGACGGCCTTTGAGAATGGCCTTGCGAGCTGCAACGGGGTTGGCCCTGCAACAGGAATCGCAGTTCTCACCACCCCTTACTGGACTCCACGGCCGTGGAAGGTGTTACGCGACTGAAAGGGCGGAGGCGGGGGACCTATAACGAACTGTTCAAACAGGCCCCTGCTCCGCGAGTTTTGGTGCTGCCTGAGATGTACCCCCCCGGAAAAGTTCCGGAGTCAGCGTAATACCCGTGGAGATTCACATATCTTTACAACTGGTCCACCGGGCCAGGGGATGCCGCAAGTGACAGCTGGGCCCAAACTAAAGAGGACTTGCCTGAAGCCTGTTACAACTGGAGCACCTGATGAAGCAGTGCCGCGTCCGACCTGAGCTTGGTTTGAGGGACCAGAGCCGGAGAACCCGCAGCCACGCAGGGCCAACTTGCCGCCAATTTGTGGACAGTCGGCAGGGGGATGGCAGGGAGGAGTCTCGAAGGAGCAGGCCTGCCTCCAGCGCAGAGAAGAGAGTCATGCATGGGACCCTCCCAGCGGGGGCCTATGGGAACCCCCCAATGGGAACATCCGAGTTGGTTTCAGGTTCCCTCCGACCCACTCAGGGGACCCACAAGACATGGGCTGCTATCAGTGGTGGCCAACGAGGCCACATACGGGCCCAGGCCCCAAGCCTCAGGGAAGACCCAAGAGCACCCAAACGCAGAGGGTGGACTGGGTAAAAACCCAATCGGAGATGGGCCTACCCTCCCCGGGAAAAAAGGGGGCTGGCAACATAACCACCTATGAAGGAGGGAGGAGGATCCCAGGTCAGCTCCTCTGGAGGGGCTGGAAGCGCCAGCCTCTGGTCTTAGTTTACCGGTGCGCGGGGCTGCCCTCCGGAAAGAGTGCCTTGTTTCCTGGAGGTATATGGGTGAAGGAGGTCACGTGGTACTGGACACGGGGCAGAGGTGACGGCTTGCCCGGCCCCGAGGTGGTGGGGCTAAGATCGGTGTGGTGCCCGGACAGCCTACCTGACTTGAATGGGGCGTGGGCGGGACCCCATTCAAAGGTGCCAGTGGCAAGAGTGCATCTGAAGTGGGGGGCCAAGGAGGGCCAAGGATGTGGGGGTACACCCCTACTTGCCCACAGACGTGTTAATGGGAGGGACCTTGAGGACTGGCCTCAGTAGCACTCAGAGTGCCTGGTCGTGAACTCGTGTCAGAGTCGGCAAAGTGCACTGCACCCCGACAACGGGGAAGGTACTCGCTGAGGTGGCAGGACCCTAACCTGGGGGGCGGGGAGCGTATCCAGGGGCGGGTCCAGAGAGGCTGCGACCTCAGCCCAGCCAGCAGAGAGAAGCTGGTCCCCATGCCCTGTCCCAGCTGCTGAGTTCCAGGCTGAGTTGCAGAAAGATCCCTCCTTGGCGGAAAGCCCAGGCGGGCTGACCTTAGTGCGGAACGAACGCCTGAGGAGAGGTTTGCAAGGAGGTGTTCCTGTGCGAGAAGGGGTTCCCGTACCGAAATGGGGCCTCCCCCAGGGGAGGTAGAAGTCGATGGGGATCAGGAGGCAGCTGGTGGTTCCCCAGAAGTTCGCCACAAGCTTGCTGTACCTGGCCCATGACATTCCCTCTCGCAGGGCACCAGGGGAATTCCGCGCACAGCAGAGGCTGCTACAAACTTTTACTGGCCTGGGGTTCTTTACCGCAGGTCCGACAGTACTGCCAATCTGTGGATCTCTGCCAGGAGGGTGGGGAAGGCCCAGCACAGAGGAAGCAGCCTTGAGGCTTTACCCACATAGAAGAACTTTTCCAGAAGGTGGGACCATGGACATAGTGGGGACCGTCTCAAGCAAGAGACCCGGTCAGGGCCAAAAATACATCCTTTGGTGGTGTGGATTTTGCCAACTCGCTACCCCGAGGCCGAGTGGCCTTGTCCTCGATACGAAGCAGATACAGTGGCAAGATAGCGCTGCTGACGATTTTCAGCCGGGTTGGGGTTCCCCAAGGAGGTCTTAACGGATAGGGGTCAACTTCATGTCGACCCTTGTCCTCCTATGGCAGAAATGTGGCGTGTAGCACAACTGGGCCTCGCGTATCACCTCCAGTCCACGGGCTGGTTGGAAGTTCAACGGGCACGCTGAAAGATGATGCTAAAAACATTTATGAAACCTAGCACCCGCAGGATTGGGACAATAACTTACCTCACCTGCGGGTCGCGCTACAGGGAGGTTACCCCAGGTAGTCTACCGGTTTTCGCCTTTTCGAACTGTTGTATGGTAAGGCGAGTAAGGCGGCCCCTGACCATGATGAGAGATGAATGGGAGGGGAAAGGCCAACTTCACCGCAGGGAGGGTCAGTGTGGGAGTATGTCCTGACCTTACGAGAAAGACTGGCCGAGCTCAATGCCGGCCAGTGGAAGAATCTGGCCCGAGCCAAGGAAGCAGAAGTCATGGTATGACCGCACAGGCCCGGGCCCGAGCCTTTTGCCACCGGGGATGCAGTGATGTTCTCTATGCCCTGTGAGGGAAAAACTCCAGGCCGCCTGGAGAAAGGGCCCTATCAAGGTTTCAAGCAAACTGAATGAGTAACTATTGGTGGAGCTGTCAAAACCGGTGCAATCACCCGCCGGTGCCATGTGAACATGATGAAACCATACTATGACAGGGGGAATGTGGTGTTGGCGTGCATCGTGTGGGACTCCTGGGAGGGGCAGGGAGATGACCCTTATGGGGATTCTATTCCCTGGGACCAAATGGCTGTTCCCACCTGGAGGCATTCCCCTCTCTGATAGTCGACCGGGCCCAGCAGTGAGATCAGAGGGGTGCTGGCATCTGTACCGACAGCTGTTTTCCAACCAGCCGGACGCCACTAATTGACGTGCACAGGGGAGATGGGTCACATCCCCCTTATAAGATGCTCCGCTTTCGGTCCTGGGTAAAACTGCCCGGGTTTGGAAAAGAGTGTCAGGGACATGTGGCTTTGGGGGTGGACTCAGCCGTCTTCCAGCCCTTTAAGGCCTGCGTGGTGCTGGTCCCAAGAAGGATGGTCAATTCGGTTCTGTGTGGACATATCGAAAGCTCAATTGCCACTCACCGTATCTGATGCCTACCCCTTGCCAGGCCTGACGAGCCCTAGACAAGCTGGGAGGTGCCGGTGTACCCTCACCACCATGGAATCTTACCAATGGGCTTACTGGCAAGTGCCGGCTGGGACGCAGATGCCAGGCTGAAATCGGCCTTTAACTCACCCCTCTGGGGCTCTACGAGTTTCTGACCCTGCCTTTTGGCCTCAAGGGAGGCGCCCGCCACCCTTCAGCGCTGGTGGATCAGCTACTGAGGGGATGGAGAGAGTTTTGCCGTGGCCTTATATTGACGACATCTGCGTCTTCAGCCAGCCTGGGAGGACCATTCATGGTGTCCCAGGTTACCAAGTCCTGGACGATGCGGGGCCTGGGTTTAACCCGTTAAAGGGCTTGAGAGTGAAGGTGGGGGATGGCGGAGGTATCTTACCTGGTGCATCGGGTGCGGGGAGCGGCTGCCTTAAAGCCAGAACCCGCCAAGTGGAGGTGATCAGGACTGGCCTCGCCCCACCAACGGAGCAGAGGTCCGGCCTTTATTGGATGGGCGGGATACTATCGAAAGGTTCGTGCCCCACTTTAGCACCATGACCGGCCCCATCACTGGAACTGTGAAAAAGGGGAAGCCAGACAAGTAATCTGGACGCCAGCCGTGCCAGGAGGCTTTCGCGGTGCGCTGAGGAGGCTCTGGTCAGTGGCCCCAGTTCTGGTGAACCCGATTTTGACAAACCTTTATGTGTTCCCGACGCCTCAGAACACGAGGGACGGGGCGGTGTTAATGCAGGAGGATTGAAAAGGGGGAGAGAGACACCCCATCGTTACACTGAGTAAGAGAACTGCTAACCACCGCGGGAGCAAAACTACGCGGCCATCGAGAAGGAATGCCTGGCCATGGTGTGGGCCCTTAAGAGCTAGAGCCATATCTCTTTGGGCGACACTTCACCGTGTCACTAGACCACTCTCCTGACCTGGGCCTGCACCGATGAAAGACGCAACCGCCAAGCTCCTTGAGGTGGAGGCCTGCTCCTGCAGACTATTGACATGGACGTGGTCCATGTGCAGGGAAGTGGCCAACTGATAGCGACGCTTGTCCCGGAGAGTGGGCCTGAACTTCCCGAGGTCACTGGGCAGAGGGACCCGCTCAGTTCAGTTCGAAGGGGGGAGAGGTGTGATGGAGTAGGGACTGTCTGTGTGGGCGGGAAAGTCAGGGATGTCTGTAGGTGAGGGGACAGGTAAGTCAGGTTGTAATGTGAGCCGCAGGGGGGAGGGGGAGCTGGCTGGCGCGGGGGAGAAGGAAAACAAAGGGGTTTTGGAGTGGGCCGGAGAGGAGGAGGCAGACAGTTTGGGTTTTGGGCTATGGGGAGGAATTCAGGGGATTCCTACGCGGGATCCAAGCACCCTGAACACCCAGAGAGACTCAGTGGAGGTCCGGTGCTCCGTGGACAGAAATCAGCACTGTGCCTGCAAGCTCTGCTTGTACCTGTGTTCCTGCTGTCCAATACAACCTTCTGTTTTAACTGGCTGGATAAAAGTCAACTGTGGTCCAGGAAGAGGGTGCAGGGCCAACTCCGTGACAGGAGGTGTCTCATTCACTGGACCCAGGCAGAGTGGCCTCAGCCTGTGGAGATTGCGAGCCCGCCCCGGCCCAGGGCCCTGCCATCCTCGAGGGCCATTTCAAGGGGATTGACGGGGTTGCTCCTGCTGCGGCCCTGCCAGGAGTGAGGGGTCGGAAGACATCATGCAGCCTGACACATATCATTGAGCAAGGCCAGAACCAAGCCAAGTCCCAAGGGCCACAATCAATGGGAAAAAGAATCCAGGAGCAATGGACCCAGGCCCAGAAGCCAGGCCTGGAGCCACTCACTGGCCGGGCATTCACAACAAAGCCCCTTCAGGCCTCGGCCCTTCTGTAGGGCACGAGTTGCCTGCAACACAATCACCACGGGCTATGCCAGGTTGTCATGGATTTATGGGGCGAGGTCCGGCCTCTGCATCCCCTCTTTCCTGGAACCCACAGTGACTTATAGCCAGCCATAATACCAGAAGG